>NW_006789253.1:250030-254786 GCF_000442215.2 Lipotes vexillifer
CCCCAAACGGGAGGGCCACCCAACCCACAAAAAAAAAAAAAAAAAAAAAAAAAAAGTCCTTCTGTCTGAAAAGGAAAGATGTGGAGGTGAACAAGATCAGAAGTGTCCACAGGAAGAGGCGGAGGTATCCCAATGGTCAACTGCCAGATTTCAATGCAAATTTGACCTCATCCATTGTAAGCACTGAGCAATTCCTCCCCACAGGCCATACTCTGATTCATTTCTTGATAGCTGTCTAGCAGCTCTTTAAATATGGGGTTCCAGAAAGATGCATGACAAAAGGAAAATGCACGATTTCTTTCTTTTTCTCCATCTCTTTCTTTCCTTAGGTGAGGCAACACTTCTGTGGTTCTCATGCATGTTTTTTTTTTTTACATTCAGTACAAATAATTGCTATACCTGGCTGCTTATTCCAAAGGGATTCTTCCAGAAATACCTTGAAAAAAGCAAGGGCTAAGCTCACTACACATTCATTCATGAATACAAGAATTGGTTGAGTGCCCACTGTATGCCAGGCAAGTAAGACTGGAGACCGGTTCTCTAGATAAGAACAAATGGCATATTGTTGACCTTTTAATGACCTTCATGAGGGATATCAAGAATCACCAAGTATTTCCAACCCATTCCCCGATGGTCCAGTGGTTAAGACTCAGCGCTCCCAATTCAGGGGGCCCGGGTTCGATCCCTGGTCAGGGAACTAGATCCTGCATGCTGCACCTAAGACCCAGCAAAGCCAAATAAATAAATAAATATTTAAAAAAAAAAAAAAAAAAAACAGACCACTTGTCCTTTCAGGCCCATGTTCTGGAAGTGGCATCAAGGAACACTTGAAGAAGAACAGGGTAATTACAAACTCTACCTTCAACATTCTAAGTTCCCTCCAATAATGGGGTGACACCAGGCTGTTGCACACAGCACGATGCCTGGCACACAAGAAGTCTCACTAGAAGAGACCAAGCATGGAAGACCGTGGAGGTAAATCATGGAAGACTACTGCGTGGATTTAAAGGCAGTCATGTGCTCATACTCGATTACTTCCAAACCACTTGGAAAACAAGAACTAACATTGAGTGAACATGATTCTATGTGAGGCACTGTGAGATATACTTTATCTACATTATCTCCTTATAGCTCCCAGTGGGCCCTGGAGGTAGGTCATTCTACCCATGAGTGAATGGGCACAGGAGGTGAAGGGACTCATCACAATCTCTGCTGCTCTCCTGCTCCCCTTGGAAGCAGCACTGATGCTCCACCCACCTTTGGAGAGAGCTGGGTGCACTGGAGAACGGTGTAGCCAAATCCTGAGAGAGAGAAGCACCAAGGTGGTACCTAACTCTGCTCTTAGGAAACCCCTGAGTGCACATCCTGAAGAGAATTCAGGGGTGACTCTTCTCATCCAAACTAATGACACAGTAAGGCCTACTTTGCCCCAACACTCCACCCAGCAGGGGCCCAAAGGATTCCCATAGTTCCCTCACCAGCCAACTGTAGTCAGTTAATTTTCATCATAAATGACCCAGAGTCCTTGGTATATATAAAGAACCTACTTCCTACCATAGAGGACATAGTACTTGAGAGAGTGTTACAGCCCCAAAGGCTCTTCAGTTTTTTTTAGTTCAGTTATTTTTTTAATTTTATTAAGAGACTACCATGACCAGGGCAGTGCCAGGCACTAGAGAAGCAATGGTGGACACAACACACACGTGCTCTCCGCCCTGGCAGTTTACAATCGAGCAGTCACTCCCTTTCAATAGAGACACTGCCAACCCAGAAAGTGTCCAGGAAGAAGGCAGGTGGGAATAAGGTTAAGAAATCATGTGACAGGACTTCACAAAACAAAAAAACCCAAAAAACCCTGGTGGCGCAGTGGTTAAGAATCTGCCTGCCAATGCAGGGGACACGGGTTTGAGCCCTGGTCCAGGAAGATCCCACATCCCGCGGAGCAACAAAGCCTGTGCACCACAACTACTGAGCCTGTGCTCTAGAGCCTGCAAGCCACAACTACTGAGTCCCCGCTCACCGCAACCAGAGAAAGCCCGCTCATAGCAACGAAAACCCAACGCAGCCAAATAAATAAATCAAAAAAATTAAAAAAAGAGGGTGCATCTCTGGCCATGTATCAAGCAGAGGGTGGGATCATGGATTGAAAGCTTCAAGAGAGCCCTCCAACTATTACTTTGCCACTGTGTTGAGGATTTCAGAAGGCTTTTTTGTATTTCCTCGTTGGTTCCTCCCTGGGGAGAAGCGGGGACAGCGGGTCCTCCAGATAGGACTTTGGTTCCCATGTGTATATTGGGAGGAAAGAACACCAAAATGAAAACAACTCCCCCTATTTAATGAACAGGAACACTCCACCGTGCTCTTGCTGAGTTTATATGCATTATCTCACCTAATTTTCATATAAACCTAATAAGCAAATACCATAATTATACCGAAACGGAGGCACGAAGAATGCAAGTGACATCCAGCTGACAAAAGATTCTTGGCAAGAATCTCAATACTAAACTTCAGTTGATGGAGAGAGCCCCATTCCTGGGTCAGTTTGTGCTCCTTTCCTTATTTAGAATTCTCTAGCACCCAAGGAAGCCAGCCCAAGACAGACACGGGCACTTAGGGAGTGGAAAGGAAAAATAAAGGCACCTGCAGAGCCAATTAGTGAGTTGAAATTCAACTCCAAAACCTAACTGTTGGTTCCCTGAGCTAAAGTCAAGAGCTTTGATCACTGTTACTAACTCCCCAGCAGTGCTGACTGGCCTCGGTTCCCCACAGGGAAAGGTAAACATTCTTGTGGAAATGCAAACATATCACTTATGGTCTAAAATGGCCTGTAATGGAGGCATAATTTCTTTTGGAAAAAAGGCCCCTATAAAGGTACAGGTGGTTGTTTTTAACCGCCTGGATGAATGATCTTTCTGACTGCAGCCAGGACTCTTCCTCTGGTATTGACAGCACCTGCAGGGCAGATGAAGCAGGAAATATGCATTTTATTTCCCTACCAAACCCCTGCCGGCTCTGCTTTAAGGTGTCAGCACCTCCCCCGCTGGGGAGGTAAGTGTCACCCACTGTAGTTTTCCTCTGAAAGGGAGGTGGATAGGTGAGTTTGAGAAGGTATAATTATGCGTAGAGCCTGGAATATCTTGGATTGTGATACCCGGCCAGGCTTTCTCTGCAGAGTGCACCCCTGAAAGAACCTTCCCCTCCACCTTTATCAAAACCACTGTCGGGGGAGCACCCCTGTTATTAAATACCGCTTGGCACGTCTGCTTGGGAGGCATAATCACAGGTGGTAGGCCTGGAGGGGAAGTTGTTCAAGGGGAGAACAGAAAGAAAACACAGAGATGAGCTGACTAAAATGAGGTGTAAAAATTTTATTAGGGACCTAGGAAGGTGAGAAAAAAATGAAGAAATGGAGGTGTCGGGGTTGGGGGGAACTCTGAACATACCTTTAGTTCTTGTGTGGATGGGTCAGAGCCCTTTTGTTTTTCAATCCTTGGTGGGGGAGGGCAGAAAATTCTAGAAAGGTGAGAAACATGGGAGACTGTGTGGTCCTGGCATGGCCACATTGCCCTGATGCACCTGCTAACTCATTTCAATGAAATAACAGAGTAATGGATCAAAAACTAGAAAGCTATTGGCAGTGTACCTGACCTGGCCTTTGGCACGTGCATCAAAACCACAAAGGACCTGAAAAGACCCAGGCACTAGGACGTTACGTAGGGTTTGTGACCCCAGAGTCATCCTCATGATGGGCCAGTGAACTAAAGGCAGTTTTCAGTCACCAAATAATAAGATTATCTTGGAGGAGTGGTTAGCAAACCCGACTGCCCATCGGAGTCACCTACGGGGCTTTAAAAGTAACTCAATGTCCAGGCCTCACTCCAGGCCAATTAAAGCAGAGTTTCAGGCCATGGGGCTCAGGCATCCCTACTTCTTTTAAAGCTCTTCCCAATGATTCTAATGTCTAGCCAGGGTGGAGCCTCTACCTTAGAGGAAACAGGGCTCAGCTCTGTGGCCAGGGACTATCCATCCCCACCTGTCACCCCAGGAATACAGCCATTCCTGAGCCTGTATTGAGTGCAAGGTAATGAGTTAAGTGCTGAAGGCCACACAAATCAGAATAAGACGGCCTCTGCCCAGTTTACAAATGCAGTGAGGGAGAAAGCTTGTGTCTGGCACAGAGGGGAGCTCCATGAATATTTATGAAATAAAAGAACGAATGAATAAATAAGTGAATAGCTTAACAATAGTAAAACAGCAAATGAAATACATGAAAAAGAGAGGTACACACAGAGCGAGGAATGGTCAAAGGGATGGGGTAGGGGGAGTCTTTATAAAGGTAGCCTTTGAATATAAAGGTAGCATTTGAATTGGGCTTTGAAGAATCGGTAGTAATAACATTTAACATTTGTTCAGAGCTTAAAGTTGATCAATGTTTTACATACATTAACTCATTTAGTGGATTTCAATTGCCCTTGAAGTTGGCATTTTAACCCCCGACTGTAGAGGTTGAGGAAAGGTCAAATGGCCTAACCAAGGTCAGATGGCTAGTGAGGGAGGGAGCCACTGACCCTTCATGACACTGCTGATGACTCACCTCCTATGTCACTTAAGGGGAAGGACATTCTAGGCCAAGAAAAAGTATAAGAGAGACTCGGGTGCTCCAACTCTGAGCATGTGGCTTGCATGGGGAAGGTTGGGTTTTTTAATAAAAGGTGTGTCTCCTTTAGGAAGAGAATTGTGAATGCGAGGGGAAGAG
>NW_006789253.1:254902-262101 GCF_000442215.2 Lipotes vexillifer
GAAGAGCGGCCTGGAGAGCTGAGATATTGGTGAAGGTGCCCCAGAGACCCCGGAAACCTCAGGGCAACTGGTGACCATTTCTCCTGAGGCCCTTAGCACGTTCCCCAGGGCATTCTTCTTGGGTGAACTTGTCTCGTGTCCCCTGTTTTACGACAAGCTCTTTGGCCAGACACTGGCCATATCCATCTTTGAATTTCTCTGAAACCCAGCCAGGGTGGATGTAGGTTTTCTGAATCCTGTAGTTTATACAATTCAGGGGGACTTCATGAAGAAAAATAATAAAATTATAAACACCAGATTAGGTACAAAGTGAATATTTGTTTAGCATGAAGAAGAAACTCACAGCAAAATGCAAATTTTAAAAACTGACAAATATAACAAACCCCCCAAAATAGCATAAATTTTTATTCCTAAACTGCCTGATATCCCTCTGTAATACTTCTTCAACCTCCAGTTTTTTAACTGCATAATCTTTGATTGCCTTTTCATATGATAAAAATTTTCTTACACCTTTTTCGAGAGCGAGTATGGTTGACCGAAACTTGTTTTGTGTTCTCAGGAGTTTTGAAATGTTTATTTTAGCATCACAACTTGTCAATGGTAATGTTACATTTATCAAGTTATTTCCTATAATAGCTATAAGATTTGGGGACAAGTGTTCTTGTTCAGGGATACATCTTAGATTCTCTTGATTTGATGACCCTTGTTTACCAATGTGTCATAAATGTCCTCGTTGCAGGGGTGTGGTAAGTTTTATGTTATCTTACAGGAAGGAAACTCCATTTTGGATAGGAATCAACAGGAATGGATAGGAATGGATAGGAATAGGAATCAATGGATAGGATAGGAATCAATCCTTG
The DNA here is from genome assembly GCF_000442215.2 of Lipotes vexillifer. NCBI lineage: Eukaryota > Metazoa > Chordata > Mammalia > Artiodactyla > Lipotidae > Lipotes > Lipotes vexillifer. The sequence continues at coordinate 255,763 of NW_006789253.1, forward strand.
CTAACAGTTTTACTTGTCTGATACTTGGAAGCATTTTCCTCAGGCTAGATTATGACTCTGTACATTTCAAATCTTCTTTCTCCCCCACTTCTTACTTGCTTCTGGTTCTGGGTTCTGTAGGATCAGGTCATATTACTATATGACTTCTGGCCTTGTACCACTGTGTCATGATACCAGTTAAGTCAGTACCATGGAGGTTAAGAGTATTCCTGGAAGCCATACCTACACCAGGAAGGCAAGAATCTGACTATACTTAGAAATGAGCAAATTACATCCATCCAAGCCACTAAACCCAGTTGCAAATGCATGCCACCTCAACTTCCCTTTCAGAAGATGAAAAAAACAGATGACCACTCCTCTGGTGACACTCAAAACAAGTGGAAGGAAGTTGATAAATGGAATATTGCCTGCCATATCAGTAAACAAAGGTTGTCACAGTCATCAGCGATTGCAGCCCTCCTATGTGAGCTGGTGAGCCCTGAGGGAACTCAGGAAGGAAAGAATACTTGCCATCTAGCAGCCATCAGACTGCAGCCACTCCCTATGGTGAGCCCTGAGGAAACTCTGGATTTGAAAACACAGGATACTGGCCCCAGATAGCTGAGTGCATATCAAAGGAATGATTTCAGTGAGCCCAGACCCTTGCATTCTTCCCATATTAGAAAAGCACTAAATTACTTAACTTGCACTTTCTGGTTTTCTTTAATTAACAATCATCTTTGATGTTCCAACTACTTGACCTTTGTTGCAAAATTCCTATATGTCCTAGCTCCCCCCTCACCTCCGCCTTGGAGCAGTTCTCTCAGGGTTACTTGAGATGCTGCTTCCCGGGCTTGAAGTCCTAAAAATTCCCACCAGATAAAACATAACCCTCAACTTTTAGGTTGTGAATATTTTTTAAGTCAACAAAGTGTAATGTCATGAAAGGGAGGTCAGAGCAAAAAGAGCACTCTTAATCAATTCCACTTATAATAGCTTAGGTTTACAAATTAAGCAAAAACATACAACCATCAAGACACACTGCCAGGGCTCATCAAGGCCTTAGAAGGGGCCCAGGCAAGAGAAGAGTTTGAAGCTTCAGCTTCATCAGCTTCAAAGCAGATCTACCTCTGGAGACACTGCTGTGCTTTTCAGAGAATAGGTGCTGAATGAATGAATGTCTTTTACACTAGGCTGGGAGCTGGGATCCCAGAACCCTCCAAACAAGTGGGAGGGACCTGCATGGGCTCTCTCCTTCATTTGTGCCCCAGGGTGTCAGGTCTGGCTCAGAGCAATGCCCAGAATTGAGTGCGGTGTTTCAGGAGTGATCTGACCCGTGCAGGGCCAGCAGAGTAGACCCCTCACCTTGCTCAGGCCAGCGAATTTGCCTCTATTAATCCTAACAAAAGTTGTTTTCTTGAGTTTTTTCCTTTCCTTCTCTTTCTGTCAAACTTCTCATGACACTGATGCACGCTGAGCTTATTGTCAATGAAAACCTTGTAATTGTTCACACTTTGCTAAACCAGTTCTCCTCTAGGCTGTAACCGACCAACTTCAGGTGCTGTGATGGTTAATTCTAGGTGTCAATTTGATTGAGTTAAGGGATGCTCAGAGAGCTAGTAAAACATTATTTCTGGGTGTGTCTGCGCAGATGTTTCTGGAAGAGGTTAGCATTTGAGTTGGCAGACTGAGTAAAGAAGACTGCCCTCACCAATGCATGTGGGCATCATCCAGTCTATTGAGGGGCCCAAATAGAACAACAAGGCAGAGGAAGGGTAAATTTGCTCTCTTTGCTTGTGATGGGATATCCATCTTCTCCTGCCCTCACACATCAGTGATCCTAGTTCTTGGGTCTTTGGACTTGGACTGAATTATACCACAGGGTTTACATGTTTTCCAATTTGCAGACAACAGATTGCAGGACTTTCTGGCCTCCATAATTGCATGAGCCAAGTACTACAATCAATCAATCAATCAATCCTATTGATTCTTTTCCTCTAGAGAGCCCTGACTAATACAGTCCAAATGCATAGCTCCACAGTGATTCCAGTTAAATTCTATACTCTTATGTTTAGCCCACACTCTGGCCTCAGGAGACGGATCTGACTCTCCTGTGTGTCATCTAGCATACTAACAACTGCTACCTTTTCTATAATGTCCAAGGCACTGATTCTGAAACATAGACTGGGATGTGATCCTGAGGGGAGCTCTGCAGCCCAGCCTCCTGAACCTCCTCTCAGGCCTGACATTAATTTATCAACATCTTACTCTAATTTATCAACATCTTACTCTCACTGCTGTGGCCTCTCCCGCTGCGGAGCACAGGCTCCGGACGCGCAGGCTCAGCGGCCATGGCTCACGGGCCCAGCCGCTCCACGGCATGTGGGATCTTCCCGGACCGGGGCACGAACCCGTGTCCCCTGCATCGGCAGGCGGACTCTCAACCACTGCGTCACCAGGGAAGCCCAATTTATCAACATCTTTGGGGTCCATATGTTCAATCTATGTTTAATCCATCTGACTGTAATTGTACACAACCAAATTTCAAGTTCACAAGTATATCAAATGCCAGGGACTGGGAATCCACTTCCAAGATGGCGTCACTCACATGTGTGGTGCCTTGGTGCTCCTTGGACTCTCACTCCACAAGGTGTCACATCCTCCAGGGCCTCGCCACATGGCATGGACTTTGAACAGCCATGAAAGACACACTTCTATGGCAGCTGGCTCCCAAGAGGGAGTAAGTGGAAGCTGCTGGGCCAGCAAAGAGCTATGCCTAGAACTGGCATACAGTCAATTCCACTGTACTCCATTTGCCACCGCTGTCACAGGGCCCACTCCAAGTCAAAGGGGTGGACACTCTTCACTGCTTGATGGAGTAGGACAGTCACATTGCAGAAGAGTATGCAGGATGAAAGATTGCTCTAGCTACCTTTCCCACAGACCAGAACTTTGATTTCCAGAACCCTATTCCCTTGTGTTTCCCACCAAATAATACTTCTTGATATGGCCCAAATATGAGTAGTGCACATACCCCCACCTTAGCAGAAGGTAAGAGCTTTACACACAGCTACACACATCCCCTGTATAATGTTTGTCCCCAAGAAAACAATTAAAACGTAGTGCCATCTTTAGCAATTACAAATTCACAAGTTGGTAGTAAATTTTTTTTTTTTAAACCAGTAAAAGAGACATTCAGAATCAGCTCACTTGGGATTTGTAGTGATTTTAGAAATGTTTGCCAATCACCTTATCAATTCTAACAAAATTGGAAGGGGGATGTTTAATCTACTTAAGAAAATCAACTCTGGGTATTTGGCAATCACTTTATCAGCATCATTGTCACATAAACACTGTGCTTATTGATGATTCTTATCTAGTCATTAAAGCAGGCCTTGTATTTGGAGAAGCACCTGTCATAATTCCGCGATGCTCCCTCACTAGGGCTGGCCACCCTCCAAGATATTCCAATTAAGGGTTTATTACTCTGTCACACTTTCAGGGGCCTGAGTTGACATAAAGTTAAATTCTATTTAGAGGACATATCCCAGGCTACAGCTGTTGTGCTTCTGTGGGATTTTTTTTTTGGTCTTGTTTTTCTAATGAAAATAATCTATGGATCCTGTTCATAAGAGGAGCACACAGCTCCAAATCATTACCTCCTGGCAGTGACTACTTTTTGAGTCCTCTCTGCTTCAGCACATTCCTTAATGGCAGTTGAATAAATATCTAAGATGCAGACTTCTCAGTCCTTTCTGAAGGATAGTATCTTCCAACAAGGGGGCAAAAAAAAAAAATTAAGAAAAGAATATTTACAGAGCATCAAACTATGTGTTGAGCACCAAGCCTGGCACCCTCAGGGCCTCTGCCCTTAAGAAGCTCACAGCACAGCAGTGGAGACAGTATGAAGCCACACTAAGGGTAATTCTGCACTGTCTGGGAAGGACCAGGGCTCTCACCCTCTCAAGTAACAGCTCACAGGACCAGGGATGGACATGTGACCCAAAGACAGCCAGTGTGACCTATGGCTGTGCTCGGGCAGATAAATGGGTCCAGTCTAATTCTCACCAGAATTTTCAGTAAAAGGCATAGAAGCTTTCGCCAACAGGAGTGATAAGCACTGGAGCTGACAGGGCACACAGACTCAGGGACTGGGGCAGACATTTTTCCAGGAAAAGTCAGTCTGCAGAATGAGTAGAATTGAGCAAACCAACAGCATGTGACCCCGGAGAGAGAAAGAGACAGAAAGAGAACAAAACCTCTGTTATCATTCTGGCTCCCAGCTAGAGTTCCTGAGAGGCTGGTTCTATTTGGATTTTTTTCTTGGATTCTGTGAGCTTTCTTTGCAATATAATAAACACCATTTGTGTCTGAGCTGGTTCAACAAGTTTCTGTACCTTGAAACTCAAAGGCCTGAAAGAATCTCATGTTTTTGTTTTTGTTTTTAGATTTCACATATAAGTGAGATCATACAGTGTTTAGCCTTCTCTCTGACTTATTTCACCTAGCATAATGCCCTCAAGGTCCATCCATGTTGTCACAAATGGAAAGATTCCATTCTTTTTTATGGCTAAATAATATTTCATTATATTTACATATATATGTACATATATGTATATATATGTATTATATATATACATATATAATCACATTTTTCTTATCCATTCATATGTTTTATCTTTTTTTTAAAATAATAATAGTAGTCTTTCACAGATAACATAATAAATCAATTTTGGGTCAATAAATATTAAAAAAAAAAAAAACTAAAAAAACCAAATCAAATACAAAAGCAAAAAAGAAAGTTTTCTACTTTCCCTGCTCCGAAGTTTTGCTTTTGCTGCTCTACCCACCTCTTCATGCCCCCTCCACTGCCCTTATTCCCCTCCCCGTCTGCACTACCCACCTGCTCTTCAGTCCTAGTGCAAGGGTCAGCTTCTCTCTCCAAAGCACTCCAGGACTAATCCAACCCACTTCTCCCACCGTGGCTACAGTTCATACAGACTATTTGTCAGTTCTACATCCCCAGCCCAACCCAGGGAAGCCCCAGCCTGTACCTCCTCTCGCGCCCTGTGCTGCTGTGATCTCAGCATACCTCCAAACTTAGCCTTCCTGAGCTACCATGGGGATGAAATGAAGTGAAGCTGAAAGGCAAGAGCACAGTCGTGATGGCACCTAGTGTTCCAAAAAGGTGGATGGAATCTAAAGATTCACAGACAACAAATAAGACAACTGGGGTATAATCGAAAAGGTACTGACACTGAATACTTGCTCCACTGATTGAGGGGTCATGGCCAAGTTTACTTAACCTTCTGAGCCTCAGTATCTGCATTGATAAAAAGAGGTAATAACCTCTATCTCACAGGACCATTGAGACGAATAAAGGAGACAATGTCTGTGAAAGAATCAGGCACTGTGTGGTCTGTAGGCCCAAAATTAACAGCAATTCATTCTTGGCTTCAACCACTGACTGGTTCGTTGTAATGCTATATAACTTTTCATGGGCAGATCATGCTTCCCTGGAGGTCAGAGACCGTGACCTACATCTTCAAATTCCTAAACTTAATATTGATACATAGAAAGTTCCCAGTAAATATTAAATGATTTATTGAAAGCTGTATACTGAAGACTTTTATTAGCACACACATACAACATCATAAGATACACGTTCCCATTCATCCAACTACACAAATCATTCACTGCGTTCCTGTAATCTTTTCAAAGAGCTAGTATAGTCAATTTCCAATTATCTGTGTCAGTGGGGAACAGGAATATTCTGAATAATGAAACCCACAAATAATCCATACATTTAATTTTAGCAGCTGCTTCCAGCCAGTATGAAAATTTCCCGCTGTGAATGTCACTGTTCTCCCTGCCCCTCCTTTCTCTCTGGCAGGGGCAGGTATTGCCAAAAGGCATCCTCATCAGAGAGGAGGGAAACCCAGAGTCTAGACAATCTGCAGGCTTGCTAATCAGCCTTCGAATAATGAAGCCTGGCTCTGCTTCTTAGGAGGCATTGCCTGGTGCAGTGGCAAAGGACAAAGAGGAATTATAGGATCACACACTAAATTCAAATCCTAACATCACCCTGACGCCCATGGTCACCAGCCATGCATGTCCTTTGGCTAAATCAGCCAATGTGGGTCTGACTCCTCATTCTGAAACAGAGACTCACAGGGCAAATAAAACAGGAATCACAGCACACAGTGCCAGATCTACTTTATTCAGTTAGCAAATATTATTGAATGCCTACTCTGACATCTGCCAATAATACATGTGTGTGTTACATACATACATACATATACACACACACACACACACACAAAAAAAAAAAAAAAAAAAAAAAAAAAAAAAAAAAAAAAA
>NW_006789253.1:262134-269722 GCF_000442215.2 Lipotes vexillifer
AAAAAAAAAAAAAAAAAAAAAAAAAAAAAAAAAAAACAATTACTGTGCCTTTGGAATACAAGACAGACGCAAGAAGAAATAGGCCTGATTTGAGAACCACTTCATAGGGCCACTGCTTACCAGAATCTTGAATGCAAATGTCATCTGAGTCTACTAATTTCAGATTATTCTAATAATAGCCAAAAGGCAGTTTGTTATCTTTGTAACCAAGTCTTAAAAGTTAATATGCTTTTTAAAAAAAGGATCAATTTATGACCTCCAGTCTTTCCTGAGCTGGAAACTGTTCAACCTAAGTTTGCCAACAAGGGGCCTGAGGGCTGACTCTGGGCTCAAAAGTGTTGGGCTCTCCCATTGTGGGTGCTCTCCAGGGCCTCCTCCATCCTGTTTCTCCCCAACACTGAGGGCACATGACAACTGCTTTTGTCACCCAACCTCTTCACTAACTTACATCATCCACCTGGCTTCTCCAGGCGTTTCCTCTGTAGTCTATGGCCTGTTGTACTTTCTAAATTGCAGCAAAAATACCTCACATCCCACAAGCTCTTCTTACAATGTGACTTCATTACCCTTCCCGTGAAGAGATGGGGTCTAGGTTTCTTCCTCTGAGTATGGGCATGTCTGTGGACATCTGCAGAAGTGACCCTAAGTGACCCCCAAGGCCAGGACCATCTCCACCTGTGGGTGCTGGAGCTGGCTCATACCAACTGTGCACCTCTCTTCTGAACTCTGTGTTCAGTGGCTTAAAATGGGCCATGATGGGGGTCTTTACATCATGGAAGTCAGCAAACATGACAAATAGGGCTTTTCCACCTAGAAAGCCAGTTGTTTCTCGTTTCCCAACACACTGCTTTACCTGGTTCTCTTCTGATGCTCACTCCTGGAATTCAGCTGTCACACTGTGGCAAAGCCTGAGCAGCTCGAGGAGAGGCCCCCCCATAACAGGAAACCAGAGCCCCTGGCTCAGCCCTCACTGAGCTCCCAGCTGATAGCCAGCACCAACTTGCCAGCCATATGAAGCCATCTGAGAGTAGATCCTCCAGCCCCCAGTCACATCACCCCAGCTGACACCATGCAGAACAAAGACAGGCCTTTCCTACTAAACCGTGTCTAACTGTGGGCAACTCATGAGCACCTAAAAAGGTTCGGGATGGCTTATGCAGCAGCAACAGTGACCAGAACCCAGTTCCTGGTAGCTTGGAATAGCCTGGCTCTGCCCCGCATGGGCCCTTTTACCTATGGTCACCAACACCACTCATACTTACTGGCTCCCACTGTTTCACATCCCACGTGGATTCAGGCAGACTTGGCCCTTTCTCTGTATCAGGGCTGACATCCTCCCCTCAGAGAATTCCAGAGTCTCCATCCCTAGGTGCTCACAGTCCAACTCATGGCAGCTTGAGCTGGAGCTGCTCTGAATCTGTTTTCCTGAATCTCTCGCTCTAGATATTCCAAATTCGAAAGTGGATGCTGCCTAGAAAGCTGAAAAATTAGGGAGCTCAGCTCTCCTGTACCCACTGCTGTCATCTGGATGCCTTGTCCCAGGGGTGGCCACACATCTGAAATTTTAGGCAGATTTGGAAAACATCCCTATTTGGTGCTACCTGAGTTACCGGCTCCACCTCGCTTTCCCTGGCTCACTCTCAGGCATACGTCCTTATGGGGCAGGACAGGTTTTCCTAACTTGCCATCTCATTCCTGCCCACATGGGGGTTACACCGGGAGTGAAAGGCACGCAGTGAATAAGACTCTATCCTGGCCTGCAAGGGCTGCAGTCTACTGGGTGTTTGCACTGAGGGAACTGGGGAAAACTTGATTTGGGTTTTAAAGTTTGAATAAGAGTTTACCTGGCAGAAAGAAAGAGAGAGAGAAAGAGAGGAAGGAAGAGAGAGAAGGGAGGAGGGAGGGAGAGAGGAAGGGAGAAAAATTAAATAAATTCCAGGCAGAACGGAAAATGTAGGTGGAGGCAGATTTGTCAAAGAGTGAGAATTTGAATGTATTTGGAGCAAAAGGTACACAGGCAGAGTTCAGAAGAAGACGTGGGGTCAGACAAAGCGTAAATTCGTTCCATGGGCAATGTGGAGTTACCGCAAGCAAGACTGAAATGACATGGTGTGATTTGCATTTTCTAAAAATAACACTCTTGGAGGCAGAGTGGAAAAGGGCTCAAAGGGGGACTTAACTGCCAATCAAAGGAGGCCAATCTGAAGGCTATTTCTAGGCAAGAGGTGATGAGGGCTCAAAAATGACATGGTGACAATTAGAAGAGAGAGAAAATACTTGTGGAATAGAAACCACAACTTTCGGTGAGTGCTTGCATCTGGAGGATGAGGGAAGGTGTCGAGGGGTTGGAGTGTACAGAATACAAGGATAGTAATAGCAGTAGTGGCAACAGCAACGAGCACGGGCATTATTTTAAGAGTTTTGCTATATTAAGTCATTTAATCCTCACATCAATCTTATGAAGTAGATTTATTATTTTTTCATCTATCATTATGATGATGATGATCTTATTTTCTCTCACAGATGAGGAAACTGAGGCACAGTGAGATTCAGTCACTTACCCAAAGTCACAGAGCTGGGATATCAAATGCAGCTTTTAGTGATTACCCATCACTGCCTCTCCAGGGACCAACTCCGGGGAGAGGATGCATAGGACAGTCATCAAAATACGAAGCGGTGGGCACAGCACCAGAAATGGGGAGGAGAGGGAAACTCAAAGGTCCCTGAGAACAGAAAACAGAGCTGGGCAACAGACTTAGTGTAAAGGACTCTGCTCCGTTTTACAACCTCAGCTGCCCGGCTTTCAGGGCTAATGGCCCCACGAATGCAAAGCTGAAGCTCTTGCTGGGCCTGGAGTCAGTTCTGAGGAAGTCAGGGCAGCCTCAGTAACCTCAGTGCTACTGCCCTGGGAACTGAGCCTGAAGTCACTCTCCCAGTTCCAGACCCCGGGTCCTAGCCCCTGCCCCTTGTTCCCACTGACACCGACTAGATCTGGATGCAGTCCCACATGGAAGCCCAAGGAGCAGCCTTGCCTTCCTCCCCCTCCCAATGCTCCCTTTCTGCAGACCCAGCCAGGGCCTGGGCCATAGGCTCTCACGCTGTCCTGCCTAAACCAACTGCCACATACCGGCTGCCACCCAGGCACCCTGCTGCTGGGCAACCCTGACGGATGGGTTCTTAGGAGCTCACCCTTCTAGTGTTAATGAGACTGATGGATGTTTTCAGACGTTGTGCTGGAACTAGGTCAGCTCTCCCCCATGCCTGCCCTACCCTAGGTGGCTGCCCTGTGTGCCCAGCCTCCCTCCTTCCCCATCCCGGCTGACCCAGTATTGGGAAAGGACATCAAGCTTCCGCATAAAGCCGTGCAGAACCAGAGCCACAGGAAGGGGGAAAGCGACGGCAGTGTCAGAGCTGGCAGTAAGGTTTCTAGCTTGGGAGGAGGAGTGATAACACTGGCAGAAGCAGAGTCTCTGGAAGGGCGTGAAGCCGTTTTGTGCCCTCTCTTCTGGGTGGGTGAGATCCCCGGTCCTGCCACTTACACTGTGCAGGCAGCTGTGCCCGTCAAACCATCTGCATCGCAAAACGCCATGTCAAGGGACTCACTCGGGGCTTGCAGCTGTCCGGGGGGTGGGGACACGAGGCTTCAGATGACTCCAGGGCTGCTACACAGCTCTGCTCCTTCCAGCATGCCTTTCCAATGGGGCCAATTTTCCACTGCACAAAACCCATGAGATGCCGATCTGTGGCCACTTGTGGGTCGTTTGTGCTCGCTAACGAAGACCAGTTGTCATTGAAGGCACCCCTGATTTCCACTGCTGACCGTTACGGCTGCATGTAACTAACTCTAAGTGAATTTCCACAAAGCCTAAAGACACAGGACACTTCATTTCAAGACATTAGCTTCCAACCACATCAAGAATTCTTAAAGCATCCAGGACACGGCAGTAAAAGGCTCGGCTCTGTGGCCTCCCATGAGCGTCTGTTTTGGGTGTTTCTTAAGGTTACCAGGGTTTTGACCTTTGCAGTTGCCATCCCACATGCAGAATGAACGCTCCTTCCTATACGCCTTCTTCAGAGCCCTGCCTTTCATCCTCATGGGAAAGTTTAGCAATGTATGGCCAATCCAGACTATTTCGCACAGCAGCAAATAGCAAGCCAAAGTTCATGAATAAAGAGCAAAGTGATAGTCTGTATGGGTATACAGGAGTGTGGGTAGGTGAATGATAGATCAAGAAATAGATGATTGATAGACAGATAGATAGACAGAAAAAATCTCCGATATGTCAGGACTTACCATTTGGGAAGGATAAAATAGGGTCGCATTATAATGAATCCAAGCCCCCCAGTTACTCAGGAAGATAAGTAGCCCTTGTCAAAGGGTCCTCCAGTTATTTCTGGCAGCCCACAAGGTAGGGTACCTTGTAATGCTTGTTCAAGGGCTGTAATGTCAACAGTCCCTGTGCGGGAAACTAATGCAGGTTCCAAGGGATGTTCCCGAATTTGCCATTCCTCAGCCTGGCCAGGCGTATCGGGTGCTATGCAGACGCCACCCCAACTCCACATTACTCACGGCCCCCACCTGCGATTAGAGACCAGTCCCTTCTCTAGAATCTCGCTGCTGAAGGTGTGGTCCATGGGCCTGGAGCAGCAGCATCACCTGGGAGCTTGTTGAAAATGCCCAGGCCCCCTCCCAGCGGTTCCTACCTAATGAGTATGGGGTTCATCTAGCATGCTTCTCAAGCTTTAATGGCTGAGGATTCTACAGGGACCCAGTTAAAATACAGATTTCGATTCTCTGAACTCTCTGATGGGGTCTGAGATTCTGCATTACTACAAACTCCAGGGCAGTGCCGATGATCCTGGTCCCCAGGCTATGCTTTGCGGAGAATAGTTCTCTCGGCTCCAGTCTTAGCCCCTCCACCTGGTTCCTCTTTTTTAAAGCTCCCCTCACCCCCCGCCACAGAACCAAGAACTTCTGCCAATTTTCTGCCAATTACTTCTGCCAATTTTCTGAGACAGGAAAAAAGATTGGAATCCTGCCTCTAAACCCTAGAGGAGTCCAAAGAAATGTGCTTTATGTTGATCCAGGAAAGATTCTAGAAGAGATGGTTTCTGAGCACTTAAAAAAAAAAGGAAGCAGCAAGGATTCACTAAGAACCCGCCGTGCCAGGTCAGCCTCACATGCGGTTTCTCCACTGGCTACAGGACTTTTTGAGATCACACACACTTGGCCTTTAGCATTGCAGCCTTTCTCCTCCACACATCTGAGTCTACTCCCTCCCCACCTGCTTGCCTCCCTACGCCAGTACGCAGGACCAAAGCTGCCCAAAGGTAGGAGCCTCACCTCCTGGGGCTCAGCACTGGGACGCTATTACAAATAATCTGTCCCTTAGCCCAGGCCCAAATTCAGATAGTTGTCCTTATCCCCTGTGTCTCAGTTCAGGGAGAACGGCCTCAGTCCTTGACCTGAACACCTATTCTAGCAAGCTGCCCAGTACCCTGGATCCCTTGGCCTCAGGCCTTGCTTTGTCTTGGCTAGCCTCTTCCTCAAAATAGAAGCCCTGAGTCTCAACCCTAAATCAACTATCAGGAATCTGCAGAATGACAACCCCCAAACCAACCACCTTCCTACCCACCTGAATCCTGCGATCAGGACCCTCAATTTGCACCATCATTGTAGCCTCCTTCTCATGGTGATCTGGGCATCCATTACTCACGACTTGCCTGGACCATATAGTCATTAAGGAAGATGCTTCATGAGCCAGATGGAAACTTCCCTCAGCTCCTGTATATGGATCTGTGCCTGATCATCACATCTGAGTCCTTCTCTACTCTACCAGCCCTTCAGTAAGTGACCAGGTCAGACCTGTTGATCAGGGAAATGTGGTCAAAATAGTATACTAGCTTCAGCAAGATTTCTCATAAGGTCTTTCAATGGATAAAAAAGGCTACTTATTAAAACGAAAAGTAGCTTCTGTTCTCATGGAATGAATATCAGAAGAGTATTTACTTTCTTAAACAGCTTTATTGAGATATAACTCATACATACAATTTACAATTTAAGGTATACAATGCAGGGACTTCCCTGGTGGCGCAGTGGTTAAGAATCCGCATACCAATGCAGGGGACACGGGTTTGAGCCCTGGTCTGGGAAGATCCCACATGACACAGAGCAAATAAGCCCGTGTGCCACAACTACTGACCCTGCACTCTAGAGCCTGTGAGGCACAACTACTGAAGCCCACACACCTAAAGCCTGTGCTCCACAACAAGAGAAGCCACTGCAACGAGAAGCCCACGCTCCGCAACAAAGAGTAGCCCCCGCTCACTGGAACTAGAGAAAGCCCACGCGCAGCAACGAAGACCCAATGCAGCCAAAAAAAAAAAAAAAAAAAAAAATTTATAACAAAATAAAATAAAAAATAAAGTATAAAATGCAATGGCTTTTAGAGTTGTATAACCATCACCACAGTCAATCTTGGAACATTTTCATCATCCCAAAAAGAAACTGCATATCCATTAGCTGTCACTCCCAAACCCTGCCATCCCCTTCAGCCTAGGCAACCACTAATCTACCTTCTGTCTCTTTAGATTTCTCTGTCCTGGACATTTCATGTGAATAGAATCATATAGTTGAAATCGTGTGCTCGGCTTCTTTCACTTAATGTTTCTGAGGGGCATCCGTGTTGTAGCATATGTATCGGTACTTCATTCCTTTTCATGGCTGACTAATACTGCACTGTGTCAGTATTACCGCATTTACGTATCCATTCATCAGCTGACGGACACTTAGGTTGTTTTCTACTTTCCGGCTACTATGAATAATCTGCTACGAAGGGCTTCCCTGGTGGCGCAGTGGTTAAGAGTCCTCCTGCCAATGCAGGGAACACGGGTTCGAGCCCTGCTCCGAGAAGATCCCACGTGCCACAGAGCATCTGAGCCCACGTGCCACAACTACTGAGCCTGCGCTCTAGAGCCCGTGCTCTGCAACAAGAAGCCACCGCAAAGGGAAGCCTGCTCACTGCAACTAGAGGAAGCCCCTGCGCAGCAACGAAGATCCAACACAGCCAAAAATAAATAAATAAATAAAATAATTTTTTTAAAAAATCTGCTATGAACACTCATGTATAAGCTTTTATGGGGACATATTTTCATTTCTTTTGGGTGTTACACCTAAGAGTACAATTGCTGAGTCATAAGATAACTTTACATTCGACAACTCAAAGAGCTGCCAGACTGTGGAAGAATATTTGCTTCTGCGTTAACTCTAGTGGTACGTCACAGGGATCGGTCCTTGGCTTGTCTTATTCAAAGTTCTTAACCTAGCCCAGCTAAGAACGTAGGTGGTGTCTTCATCAGTTCCCAAGCTTTTACTTTTCAGGAGTACCCCCGCCGCATGCCAAACTCTACTGAAGAAAAATTACACCCGCTCTGGACTGTGGTCTCTATCCACAACTGAGCCCACGACCCTATATAATAGTTCATCTATTTTACATTACAGATTCTTCCTCTACTCTACTCCCTACTCTCCACCTCCCCGTCTCCTTTTTAAGAGATTCCACTGCTTCCTAGTCCTGCTGAAAAATAG
>NW_006789253.1:269759-293717 GCF_000442215.2 Lipotes vexillifer
CTGAAAAATAGAATCCATCAGGTGAAACTTATTCACATCAATATCCACCCTTTGCCCTTTCCTCTCCATCTAAGTGGCTGAGCTCTCCCTCCCTCATATGAGGCTAGTCCTACCATGTAATACCTGAATCTCCCACTCTCCCTCTTCCTCAGAGACTTCATTTCATCAATTGTCTTCTCAGTCTCCCAAAATACATGGTCCTCCCTCCCCATGGCCCATTTTCATTGATCTTAAGTAAGTTCAAATCTCTCCCATCTTTAAAAATTATGAGTATTATTTTTAAAGCTCTCCCTCCCACTGTTGCTACTACCACATCTCTCTGCTTTCTTTCAGAGTAAAGGTTACTGAAAAAGATGTGCAGCAACTTCTCCATATTCTCACTTCCCACTTATAATCTTCAACCTACAACACCACTGAAACGTTCTGGCAAAGACATCGCCACCGGCCTGTATTTTGCTAAAGCCAGCGAATGTTCTTCAGTCCTCATTTAAACTGACCTCTCTTCTTAAAACCTGTCCTCACTGCTTTTTCTTAATTTTTTTTTTTATTGAGGTAGAGTTGATTTACAATGTTGTGTCAATCTCTGCTGTACAGCAAGGTGACCCGGTTATACACATAGAGACATTCTTTTTTCATATTCTTTTCCATTATGGTTTATCCCAGGAGACTGGATATAGCTGCCTGTGCTATACAGTAGGACCTTGTTGTTTATCCATTCTAAAGGTAATAGTTTGCATCTACCAACCGCAAACTGCCAGTCCATCCCTGTCCACACCCCCTCCTTGGCAACCACAAGTCTGTTCTCTTGGTCTAAGTCCTCACTGGACTTTAACTCTCCTTCCAGTCTCCCTGATGAACCGCCTTCCCCTGTCTGTTCTCTTCTCTCTCACTCTGGAAGTTTGCATCCACTCTCAAGGCTTTGAATTCTGCCTAGGCGTGATCACCACTTTTAAATTTGTCCCTCAGCTCCAGATTCATATCTCTAACTGCCTGCCCAACATCTTCATTTGAATGACAGAGAGAAAACTCAAACCTAACTTGACAAAAAGCAAACCATTTACTCCCACCTCCTACAAAAAGAAAAAAATCGCTCCATCCTCAAGGTTTGCCTATCTCAGCAAATAGCATCACCACCATACAAAAGTGCATGCACAGGATTTAGGCATATCCTTGATTACTGTAAGTATGTTTTTTCAGCTAAACTTCCAAAACTCTTATTGAATATGACCCTTTCTCCCACCTCTCTCTCCTGCAACTTCCCTAGTGAAACTACCACCATCTCTTGCCTGGACCGCTAACAGTGACCTAATTGGTCTCCTGCCTTCACTTTGCCTGTCTAGAATACATCCTCCGCGTGGCAGCAATGATGGTCTTTCAAAATCATAAATCAGATCACATTATATCACTAATGAAAATTCCCCCCAAATCTTCCCATCACAACCAGAATGAAATCTGAACTCTTTAGCAAGGTCTGTAAAATTCTACACGACCTACAATATACCTCCCCCACCTCTCTCCCACCGTCCCTCCCCACCCTCCTTCCTCTTGCTTAGGACACTCCCCAGCTGTTGTGGCTTGTCTTGTGCACCAAGGCCAAGTTATTCCTGTCTCTGGAGCTTTACACCTGCTGTTTCTTAGTCACCTTGTGATCTTCCTCCAGATTGTCACGTGGATGCCTCCTTCTCATTCAGGTCTCAACCGGAATGCCCCTCCTTTTTCCCTTAGCACCCTAGCTAAAGCAGCTTCACCTAGTCACTCTCTTCCACATTACCCTATTTTATCTTCTTTGTGCCACTGTGGATGACTAAAGTTACCTCATTTTCTTATTTATTGTGTGTTTATTACCTGTCTCTCCCCATCACCACCAGAATATAAGCTCCTTGAGGACATCTATTACTGTCCTTGACCTATCAGAGGTTTGCTGGATGGATAGGTGGATGGATGGATAGATGCTAACCTCATAAGGCTCCATCTCAGCCTCTCTTTACTTCACACACTCTTCCTGAACATTTTCATCAACTCCATATTCAACTATTGTCTCCAGGCAGGTGATCCCCAAATCTTTATCTCTAGCCCAGCTCTCTCCAGACCCCACGGATGGATGTATTCAGCTGCCTTTTGGACATCTCTAACCAGATGTCTCAGTGCATCAACCTCAAGTGCCCAAACTGAAACCTATTCCTCTTCCTAATTTCTTATCCAAATGAAGATTGCCACTATGTACTCAGATGCCAAATTTGGGATTCTGGGCATCAACCTTCACTCCTTCCTCCCAAACATTACCAAGACCTGTTGATCTGATCCCAGATCTATCACCCCCATCAGCCCTCACCAGGAGCCCTGTAACAGCTCCAGTGCCCTCTCCACCTCTAGATGTGCTCAATCCCCTCCACTCACAGCCTCAGTGGTGTTTCTTCAACTCAATTTTTCTGTTCCCTATCACCGCGAGGATGAAGTCCAAAGCCCTCAGCCTTTTATGATCTGGCTCACTATTCCCCACCATACATTAAACTCCTAGTATTTGAAGTGCTTGCAGGTTCTTCAATGTACATTCATGCTTTCTCTTGCCTCTGAGCCTTTGCCCTCTGCCTGAAATACCATCTATCCTATATCTTCTGCTTCTACTTTTTATACAGGACTTATTGAGGGTGCCACCTTGGCAAGGGAGCCTTCCCTCATGCTCCATGCCATCATCCAGGTCTAGATTAGGGACTTTTTCCACCTGTTACCATAAAACCCAGTACCTCTTTTATTACACCACAGACACTGTATTGTATTTGCCTTTATACATATATGTGAGTTCTCTGAAGGCAGTGACAGAGCCTTAGACATCTCTAAATCCTCCATACTGAGAACAGAGCTGACACAGAAAAGGCATTCAAATATGTGTAGATTGATGGGTGGAAACTTGTGGGAGTACAGCGTATATTTTGGAAAACCTAATAAGGGCTCCAGGCATTTTTGACAGGATAGAGTGATGAGCTGGGTTTAACAAGATAAAATTTAATTGGAACAAATGTAAGGTTCTGCCCTTGGGTCCAAAAGGCACATATGCAGGAACAGGGAACAGTGTGCAGCTGCAGTTTATATGAAAAGCCTGGGGAGTTAGAGTTGTCAGGAAGCTCAGCGCGGGTCAATAGTGTGATCTGACTGCCAAAAAAATTAACGCAACTTTAGCTTGCACTAAAACTGTAGCTTCTAGAATGAGAGAGGAGCTACGCACGTGCCAGACAGACTATACCGTGGTTCTGGGTTTGTTCTGAGCATCACACTTCAGGGGCCAGATTCTAGCAGGCTCTGAGGGAAAAGACCAGTGTGGTGAGGGGACTTCAGGTAAAGTCAGATGAGAAACAGGTAGAGGATCAGGGTCTGCTTCACCTTCAGAAAGTGTGTAGGTACCTGCTAGTTACCTTGGAACATCCAAAGATATGTGACCTATTATAAAGTATTACTTTCTAACCAATCAGGCTGTCCACAAATGGACAGGTAAGGGGTCTCCTGTCAATGGGTGCATTTCAAGATGCAACAGAAGCATCTTTTCAAAATACAGATCTGATTATGTCTCTCTCTCACACACACACACACACACACACACACACACACTCGCACACACTCACAATCCCCTTTTCCCACACACATCTCCCCTACCATTCAACCCCTGCTTTAAAACCTTCTAAGATTTTCCAGTGTCCTTAGGGTTCAAAAGCACAACTCTCCCTGCAGCCTATATGGCTCTGCTCTTTCTGGCCTCACCCTCCTCTCTACCCTCTCGTTCCCTCTGCCCCCTTGAGAACCTCTCACCAGACTCTCCTGCCTCACGGCTTTTGCCCGGGCAGTTCCATTCACCTGGAAAGCTCTTCGCTCCCTTCTTGAACCTAATTCATGCTCTGCATCCGTTAGCTCTTGACAGGCTCAGGCTCTACCCCTTCAGAAAGCAGATCATTGCCCTACTCCAGGCTCTCCTAGCCCCAGATGACTCCTTGTTTCATTGTTTGCTGTCTCCGCTACTAGATCATGAGCACCAGGTGGGCAGGGACTAAACCTGGGTTTGCTCACCATCTCACTGCCTCGTCAACACACAGGAGCTTCATCAGAGACATGCTCAACAAGCCAATGAATGAAGAGATGAGATGACCAGAGGCAGTGACTATGTGGACATACCCTGAAGGGAAGTAAAAGCCTCCGGTAAGTGGTCAGACGAAATGTGCTTTCAGGTCTCTTTTTATGGCCAAAATATCTGCTCCTCACTATTAAAATCCCCCCCATAATTCAAGGGAACCTCAAACATTAGCCTTTCCCATTTACCAAGGGCCTCTCATGAGTCCCCCACCCCTTTTTTAGTAACTCTTTTAGTGCATTTGCCATATCCCACCTAATCTTAAAGACACTGGTGATTTGTCTTAGCCCCTCCACTCAAGGAACTTAAAATCCACTTGGAGAGATGTCATATTCACCTGCATACCCCTCCCAGCACACCCCAACCTACAGCCAGTGCTTGGTACATACTTGTGTTATATACGGGTAAATGGGTACCATTTACTTGACATTTCACTATGCCGTGTTTCACTGTCTTGTTTTTCAATTATGCAAGTGTGTTTGCACATTAAGTGGCCTACAATACAGGTCAGAGCCCATCGTAAGATGCACAAATACTTTTGACTACACCAGCATTCTGTTTTATCAAATAGTTTGAAATAGGGATACAAATAGGCATGGGATGTTTAGATCCCAGTTACAAAAGGATTCTGTTGCAACCCTTTCCTTGAATGTGACCTGTGTGTGCGTTAATGAATTTTTAAACTATCTTCCTTCAGGCTGCCAATTACAGTCAATTTTCACTCATCTAAAAATCATAAACAGTAAATTAAGTCGAACATTACTCATTTAATACTTCCCTGTGGGCTTTCTATTTTTCCCTTCCCAAACTTAAGGAGGCCCTCTTAAATATGTACATATGAATGCACAAGCCATTTACTCAGAAGAGGACAAGAAAATTTAACTTTGTTTTTCTAAGTTGAACTTAATTTCCATCCCACAACCCCAGCTGAAAACTTTAGTCTTGCCAATACATGGCGAACTCAGTTAAATTCCGCATCTTCTTTTCTGTCTCCAGCCTGGCTCCCCGTTCTGGCGTTTAAGTTCTGGCCCTCCACTCTCAATAGATTTATAAAGCTGTGTTTTGGGATGCTGCATTCTGTCAAGTCCTCAGGTCACCTCTCCAAGCTGACATCTGTTAAGGTGTCTCTGTCACTATCTGGTTTCAGGCATGGCTTGGTATCAGTTAGGATGGTGTTCCACTGCAAATACTTGTTGTCCTGACTTACAGTGAGTTAAATCAGTGTTTCTCAAAGTCTGGTCCCCAGACCAGCTGCATCAGAATCACGCGGGTCCTTGTTAGAAATACAGATCCTCGGGCTCCACTCCAGTCCAATGAATCAGAACCAGCAATCTGTGGTCTAATAAGCCTTCCAGGTGATTCCGATGCATGCTCAAGCTTGGGAACCAAGAGAGTTTATTTTCTTCACAAAAAACGAAGTCTGGAAGTTAGTGGCTGTCGCTTGGTGACACCACAGCCACTCCCAGCTGCAGTGAAAGCTAAGGAAACACCGTTAACACTTTGGGTCCCTGTAGTAGAAGGTGGCAGGGGAAATGGAGATGGAAATTGCAGCAGTTTCTGCCCCAGAGCTGTTATGCTCTGCATGGCAGTGTCCCCTTTGTGTAATGATGAGCCTTTGGGTCCACCAACAGCCCTTTCTCAGCTACCTGCCACCCTGGCCTTGGAGCCCTCAAGCTTCTGCTGCCCTCACCTTGTTGGTTCAGGGCCATCAGGAACTTGGTTTCTCATCCCCCAGCCTTGACTCCTGCAGTAATTTCCGGACCACACCATGCACAGCTCCTGCAAAGCAGCCATGCCCTCTAGGCTCAGGTGCTCACACTCATTGGGAAGTTCTGTCACCCACCTCCCTTTGGCAACAGGGCATCAGGAGGGCTGTGGAGAGGCAGGGTACAGCACTGGCAGGCCCCTTACCGCCTTACAAATCATCCCAACCCACCCCACTGAGAGTCCCCTCTTTCAAAATCTCATCTTAAGTAGAAAAAATATATATATATACTGATTCTCCAAAATCTCTCTGACTTGCACCAGGATTGTATCTTAAAAGCCAAGCATTTGCGCTTCCCTGGTGGCGCAGTGGTTGAGAATCTGCCTGCTAATGCAGGGGACACGGGGTTCGAGCCCTGGTCTGGGAAGATCCCACATGCCGCAGAGCAACTAGGCCGGTGAGCCACAACTACTGAGCCTGCGCGTCTGGAGCCTGTGCTCCGCAACGAGAGGCTGCGACAGTGAGAGGCCCGCGCACCACGATGAAGAGTGGCCCCCACTTGCCACAACTAGAGAAAGCCCTCGCACAGAAACGAAGACCCAACACGGCCATAAATTAATTAATTAATTAATTAATTTTTAAAAAGCCAAGCATTTGAAGCCCTTTTTCTCTGACTCTGTTCTTGAGGCAACGGAAGCCTCCAGTAAAGGTCTGTAGGGGGTACTGGTGGAGGGAGTGGTCCAGAGGAAAAGGGAGAGGACGGGGAGGCGGGAGGCATTGAATACTGTCAAATCCAGAGTGACTTCATAAACACTAGCTGCTGTTTTCAAAAAACATCTTTGGGAGGGGATATTGTTCAGATGTTGGAGTGTGTTGGTGGGGGTGTCTCCCTTAATGCTGTGTCTACAAAGTCCAAAATAGCAGTATGCGACGAAATCTCTCTCAAACCCAGTTATTTTCAGAGGAAACCTAGTGGAGTGGAAGGAATAGTGGGGTAAGAATGGAAAGAACTGGGTTTTCTATCCAGATCTGTCACTTCCTAACTGGGTAATTACAGTCAAGTGACTTCATCTCTTTGAATCTTGAATCTTAGATTATATAACCTACAAAAAGGAAGGGAAAAGATCTGCCTGGTGCATACTTTCATACCTATTTTACAGATACTGGTTGTGAGGGTCAAATGAACTCAGGCACACAAAAATACTGTTTTTTAATTGAGGTATAATAGACATATAACATTATATTAGTTTCAGGTATACAACATAATGATTCAATATTTGTATGTATTGTGGAATGATCGCAAGTCTAGTCAACATCCATCACTACAGATAGTTACGAAAATTTTATTTCTTATGATTTTTTCCTGTGTTTTTCAAGGTCTACTCTGTTAGCAACTTTCAAATATGCCAGACAGTATTATTACCTATTGTCACCATGCTGTACATTACATCCCCAGGACTTATTTTATAACTGCAGGTTTGTACCTTTTGGCCCCCTTCACCCATTTCGCCCACCTCTCATCCCCAACATAGAAGTACTTTGAAATAAAGCAGTGATTACACCAATGAAAGGTCATACAAGTACCATTATTTTCTGTCTTTATAAACCAAAGGCAGGATAATTATTCACTTTAATAGAACCAGGGTTTTTTAAAAAACCAAATTAAATTCCAGTAGAGTTTCTAGATTTACCCTATGGCTGTCTCTTCAGACATTTCAAAGAGGTTAGGGAAATAAGGACAACAGAAAAGTATATTTTCCACGTAACACAGCAGGTTATTTTAGGTCAAGTATATCCTCACTGATCTTCTGCCTGCTTGATCTACCAATTACTGCTGAAGTCTCTAGCTGCCATAGCAGATTTGTCTACTTTTCCTGGTGGTTCTCTCCGTTTTTGCCTTGCATGTTTTGACAGTTTATTAGGCACATGCACACTTAGGATTACTATGTTTTCTTGGAGAATTCAAATTACACAATGTCTTCTTTATCCCTGATAGTTTTCCTCGTTCACAATGTCTGCTTTTGTATGAAATTAACATAGCTGCTCTAGCTTTCTTCCAACTAGCGTTAGCAGGGCATTTCTTTCTCCATGCAATTACTTTTCATCTGAGTCTTTATACTTAAAGTGGGTTTCTTATAAACAACTTATACTTGGGTCTCTTTTTATATTTTAATCCACTGACAAACTGTCTTGTAATTGGTGTTTTTAGACCATTCACAATTTTTTTCAGCAACAGAAACCTTTATTTTCAAGGTTCTTGGATTATGTTACCACATTTTTCCCCCAAAGTGTTTTGACAATTAACACACCCAGCAGCAATTCAATATAAGTGCCTACAGTGAGCCAGTCCCTGGGAATAAATGGTTGGGTCCACATGTAAGCATCAGTTTTATCACATGCTTGCTAGCATCGGGTTTTAGTCTCAGTTTGCATCTCTCTAGCATGAGGAAAGCAGAACTTCCATGAATGTTTGCTTACTTATTGGAGCAACTCCCTATTGTATGTATGGATTGTCCATTTACCTCTTTGGGGTGCTGATGTTTTTCTTACCAACTTGGATTCATTCCTTATACAGTAGAGATCATTGCGCTTTGTCATTTTTATGTCAGAGACTTTGAGGGCTGAGTGAGACCTGGAGTTTATTTGGCCTAAACCCCTTGTGGTGGGTTGAATGGTAACGCCCCCAAAAGATATGTCCATGACCTACCCCGACCCAGAACCTGTGAATATGACTTTATCTGGAAAAAGAGTCTTTGCAGATGCAATTCAGTTAAGGTAGCCCATTCCCATTTAAAGTGATAATTGATCAAGCTGGACTACTATCTCCCATGTCAATGACTGTTTTATCGTTTTCTGTTTGTTATATTTGTTCTCTGGGGGGTGTTTCTCCCTCTTTTTCCGCCTTCTCTGGTTTTAACTGAGTGTTTTATATGATTCTATCTTATCTCCTCTCTTAGCATATCAATTATACTTCTTTTTAAAAAATTTTTAGTGGTTGCCCTAGAGTTTCCAAGACGCATGTTTAACTAAGTCCACCTCAAATAAGACTGTACCACTTCACATGGAGCACAGGTATCTTGTAACAGTGTTCCCAACTTGTCCCTCCCACCCCTTATAACATCCCTGTCAATCACTCTCTCTATGCTGCAATCACCCAATGCAGGAGTTTCTCACTCTCAGGTGAGTCCACACTCAGCCTCCAGCAATTCGTCAAGATTACCACTTAAGTGTTCCTATCTGCTTATGGCCCCAGTGGTTTCAGGTTCAGATAAACAAGCCTTGGCTGTGACTCTCTGGATTTGCCTGTCTCTCCAGACTTCAAGGTGGTGGTTTGCTTCTCAACCTCAGTTCTCTGAGGAGTCCAAGAAAAGTTACTTATTTTCAGTTTGTTCCCCTTCTTTTCATTGTCAGGGGCAGGAGTGACAACTTCCAAGAGCTGAAGGCGAAAGAAGTCCAGCAGATTATTTTACATCATGGAGATTGTCGTTGTGTTTGCTGATTTCCCAAAGTATCCAGTCCCTCAGCTCAGACCTGCTCTATCCCTCTGGCCAGGCCTGGACTAAAGAGAGAAAGCAGTTCCTAACTCAGATGCAAGAGATCACTCAATCTTCCAATCTGACCTGAGGACCCCTCCTGCTTAGTGTTACTTGCACAAGACAAGAACAGTTATGTTCCTGTCGTGTGCTACCTTACAACCTTAGTGGCACTGGTGTAATTGTCCCAGGATGTGGCTGCTGTGTTTTCAGTTCAGAAACCTCAACTTTAAGCACTGGAACACGTGAGCTCAGCTCCCAGATAATCACTGTTAATTATACTCTCATCCACCCCACAGCTCACCAGAATTAACCTGCTTTGTCCAAAAAAAAAAAAAAAAAAAAAAAAAAGTTTTTAAAAAACACGTGAGCTCAGCTCCCAGATAATCACTGTTAATTATACTCTCATCCACCCCACAGCTCACCAGAATTAACCTGCTTAAAAAAAAAAAAAAAAAAAAAAAGTAGTTTTTAAAATCAAGCATTTGATTATAAGATGTACTTTTAAAACACTTAGGCAAATTGTTGGTTTAAAAAAAAAGAATTCTGATTTCCCGAGAACTCTACCAACCTGAACTCCTGACTGGCAGGGCCGCACAATGAGAATGGGTGCTTGCACTGATGATCCTGCAGCACTACAAGATTCTGGAGAGCTTTTGAATTATCCAAGAAAGATTAAATTATGTTCAGTAGCACTTTAACGTTAAGTGCATCTTATACTGTATTCCACATCGATGGAATCTGATCATTCATATGAAGCACAAGGTGACTCTCTTCCTCGCCCAGAAGCCAATGCGTTTTAGTTCAATTTGAATTACGAGGGTCTGCTAAACACCTACTACACTGGTACACACCGGAAGGCATATTCCATTTATTTGTGGGGCTCACAATTTCATGGTTAAGGAAAAACAAACAAGCAAGCAAATAAGCAAAACAGACAAGACACACCTTATAACCCCAGCACCCAACACATGCACAAGTTAATTGAATGAGTGTTTGCTCAATGACCTGTAGACAAAGTGCCTTATAGGCACAGAAATGCAGACAATCACATAATGTGATGCAGGGAAGAGATATTTGAGCTCAGCTATGGAGGATGCTCAGGACTCTGGCAGTCTACAATAAAGTGGAGGAAAGTATGCTAGCCAAAGGGGAAGTGATGAGAACCTTCAGGGAATGGAGAAAAGTCTGGTGTTTCTGGAATGTGTGGGTGGAAAATGCCAGGAAATGTTGTCGAAAAAATAAATCACAGAAGGCCTTGAATATCATGCTGAGAAATCGGAATGTTTTCCTGTAGGCAATGG
The DNA here is from genome assembly GCF_000442215.2 of Lipotes vexillifer. NCBI lineage: Eukaryota > Metazoa > Chordata > Mammalia > Artiodactyla > Lipotidae > Lipotes > Lipotes vexillifer. Next base: position 280,419 of record NW_006789253.1, read on the forward strand.
GATGCTGTCAATGTTTTGAGCACACGTGTTTTGGTCAGATGTGCTTTAGGAAGATCACTCCAGAAGCACCTGGGAAGATGCATTGGGGTGCAAGGGGGAGACGGGAGACACAGAGGCCAGTTAGAAAGCCACTGAATAAGTTCAAGCAAGAGATAAGGGATTGCAGTGATGGAAAATGGAAATAGGTACATGGCTGAACAGATACTGCAGAGGCAGATTCAATAGCACTGGGCAACCAGTCCTCTGTGAGAGGTAGGAGTCCAAGATCACTCCAGAGTTGTTTGCAGAAAGAGCTACATTCCCCACCCCACACTATATGCACACCCTTTGCAATGTAACAGTTCCTACCACCATCAAGAGGTGGAGTCTATTTCTCTACCCTGTAAAACTGGATTCCAGCTCTATACCAGCACTGAACAGTTAGGCTGATGTGGAGGGAGAGGATGCTGCTATAATAGAATACCATGGACCAGGTGGCTTTGACAACAAATACATATTTCTCACAGTTCTAGAGGCTGGGAAGTCCAAGATTAAGGCATCGGCAAATCCAGTGTCTGGTGAAGGCACTCTTTCTCATTTGCAAACTGCCATCTTCTCCTTGTATCCTCACATGGCAAAGAGACAGATCTTTTGTCTCTTTCTCTTCTTAAAAGGCATTATTCCCATCATGGGAGCCCTACCGTCATGACCTCATCTCATCCTAATTTACCTCCTAAAGGTCCCACCTCCAAATGCCATCACGGTTGGGGAATAAGGTTTCAACATATGAACTGGGGGAAGGACACACACATTCAGTCCATAATTAGACCTCTCCTTGAACTCCAACCACCTTGGCTGGGTCCTGCCCTCCTTGCCTAACTCTTACCAGACCCGTATTTCTGAAGTCAGGACCCTGCCCTGAAAGCTTTGGCACTGCCTAGACTCCTGCCAGGTGAGATCAGTCATTTATAACCAAAGCCCTGCTACTCAGCCAACTTCAAGAAATGTCACTCTCCAGAGATTCCTCCTACAGCCCCATTGCCCCTGCACTAAAGGCAGCTAAATGGAGCCGGAGTTCACCCGTGCCCCTTGGCTCTGTCATTTGAACAGCAGGCTCTCCTTTCCCCCATCCCCATACCGTTATGGGGCCAATCCTGCAGTTGGATTCATACATCCCACTTCCTGCCCTTCCATGGTTTCCACTGCTTCCCTCTCCAGTTTGGTGTGTTTTGCAGAGGAGCCAGTTTTTGTGCTTCATTTAACCACTTAGTCAATGGTCATAAGCACCTATCCTGTGCCAGGCATTGCCTGGGATTCAGAAGTGAGTTAGAGAGCATGCTTTGTAGGTGCTCCCAACTCAGAAACGCCTATGGGCTGGAAAAGGCAGGAGAATGCACACAACAGAGCTTTCTTAATGGGAGAGCACTTGCCCGCAGGCTCCACCGCTGACTATTCAGCAGGCATAGGGCAACTGAGCCAGTATCCTCACCTAGCATAAAAATAAAAAGTAAAAGCCTTTCTACAGCCCAGGACTGTAAGGGACGAAATGAAGGAAAAGACCAGACCTTAATTTAATAATGGTTCCCAGCTCACTGGTGGTTCCCGGTCCAAGGGTCTAGCTTTCCGGCATCCGGAACCTCAGGAGAGGGGCACCGTCAGGAGGTAGCGTCCCCATGGCGAGGCTCTGGTGAAGTGTGTGCAGCATCAGAAAGCCCTTAAAATGCTCCGCTTGAGGAGCTGCCAGGTCTTATCTAAAGAGCCATGCACTTGGCACTAAGTCTGATTCATAAGGAACCCCTAAGAACTGTGGACAAGGGCAGTTACAGACCTAGAAAACCCTGCATGCTCTTTTTAATTTTTTTCTTCTCCCCTGAGAAAAGTAGGAGTTAAGAGATTTTGGGGGCCTCAGCCAGGCCTCCTCCCCCAAGGTCACTCTCCCAGGCATTCCCACTGGTTCTGATGCAGCCCTGATTCCCAAGGAGCTGCCCAAGGAGCCCAAGTGCAAGGCTCAGGAAGGAGAAGGCAACCAGACGCCAGGCTCCCTTGCCTGGAGAGAAAGAGCATTTCCCCTGAACACACAGGCAGGCGTTGGCCAGAAAATGTACAGCAGTTTCAAAAGCCACAAGCGGCAACTATAGCACCATGCGTGCCCCAGACAAGCACTCCCACCAGGCTCCATTTGCCCCATCAAACCATCATAGCCCAGCCCCTGCCTCCGGGGGCTTGGGTTGGCTTAGCCTGTTCCTTCAGGTACTAGATATCCCCACTTCCCAGTTATTGTAACTCAATCCTTACAACCCCTCTACGAGGGATGTTTGATGACTCTGCTCCTTTCACAGATGTGGAAACTGAAGCACAGATCGGTTCTGGTCTTGCCCGATGTCACAGCGCAAGGAAAGGGTTGGGCAGGATTCAAACCCCTGTGCACATCCGAGTAGGCACCCCTCTGCTCCTCCTCCATTCCCACGCCAGGCCTCTGTCCCCTGACCGCAGGAGAGTGACTCACAGGGCCCTTGCCCTGGAGGCCAGCTGGTATGGGTCTGAGGTCTTTGGAGGGCTTACAAGATCCCCTCACTGAGCCCTCAGAGGCCCCGGGATGAAAGGGATTAGGCTAAGCATGAACGTTTTTTCCTTGTTAGATTGTCCATTTTTTCCTTTCACCACATTCCTCATTTCAATCATTCCTTTTCCTTTCCAGACCCCAGGAGCCAGAAATAAACACACACAGTCTTTGCATTGATGTAAATAACCATTGGCTTTATTGAACCCATCTGCTTGGGCTATTGGTTGAAATCACAGCTCTGGAGCATTTTCCAAGTACCCCCGAGGGCATCGGGAAGTTTAGCTGCTGCCCTGCCCAGGCAGGTTTGTTCTGCTCCCTTCAAGAAGGACCCTATGGAAGCCATGTGTTCATTTTCTCGGTATCCTTAGAGCTCAAAGTCTAGCCATTTCTCCCCACAAACAATCAATTTCTCTCTCTCCTCTTCTCTCTCCCATCACCCCAAGAAGCTGCCTCCTGCCTCCCAGGCCCACAGACTGCGTGGCCCCATCATTCTGTCCCAGGACCTTAGGTTTGAAGGCAAACAGAGCCAATAGGTACCTCCCAGTCCCACCACAGCCCCATGTAGCTGCCTCGTGGTTTTCCACCTTCAACTGGGGCTCCCTTCTCTTCTAACAACAATAACAGTGTATCAGACACTTGTTATGTGCTAGGTACTGCTGTAAGCCTATGCAAGTATTATTTTCTTTATCTCACAACCACCCTTAGGAAACTGAGCCATATACAGAGTTGAAGTAACCTGTCCAAAATCATACAGCTAGCAGGAGGTAGAACCAGGATTTGAACCCCAGAAGTCTGGCTCTAGGGCTGGGCCTCTTTACTACAAAAAACTCAGCTCTTCAAGCCCCACCTGTCTGGAAGCCCTGGGGATCAGAGCCCAAGTCTTCTGCTGTGCATGGTTGATCTTTTGTCTTCTGGTTGAGTCACTCTCTGTTTTCTGTTTTTTGGTTTTGTTTAGTTGTGTTTCATTTGCTTTGTTTGTGTCTTTCTCTTATTTTCTGTATCTCCTGAGTTTCCCTCATGACTTGAGCCTTTATTGTACTCAGTGGCCTCCTCCTTACTTCTCTCTTCTTTCTCTCTCTTGCTCCCCACATTCAAGCAGTAGGCAAGTCCTCTGAATTCTTCCATTTCAGAAAGGTTTCTTGAGCATCTACTTCATGCCAAGCACACAGGAGGTGACCAAGATGGACGGAGTCCTTCTTCATGTGGCATTTTCAGTCCATTTCATTGGCCTCTCATCCCCCACACCTCCCATCCCCCACACCTCCCATCCCCCATGCCCTGGTCCCAGTTCAGGCTGATTTTCACACCCACCTGTGCAATTGTTGCTCCTTCCCCTGTGTGTTTGCCTCACTCTGCACATGACTGATGAATAACTCTTAATAAGCCTGCCTGGGCTTCCCTGGTGGCGCAGTGGTTAAGAATCTGCCTGCCAATGCAGGGGACACAGGTTCAGGCCCTGGCCCGGGAAGATCCCACATGCCACGGACCAGCTAAGCCCGTGCGCCACAACTACTGAGCCCGCGTGCCACAACTACTGAAGCCTGCGTGCCTACAGCCCACATTCCACAACAAGAGAAGCCACGACAGTGAGAAACCCACACACCACAACAAAGAGTAGCCCCCGCTCACCGCAGCTACAGAAAGCCCACCCACGCACAGCAACAAAGACCCAACACAGCCAAAAATAAATAAATAAATTTATTTAAAAAAAAAAAAAAAAAAAAGTCTGTAAAAAAAAAAAGGCTGCCTTAGATCAGGTCTTTGCTAGAGGCCTTTAATTGGAGCTCAGACCTGGACCTCCAAGCCATCCAATAGTCCCTATGGGATAACATGCCAAATCCCCAGTCTGGTACTCTGGACTCAGACTGTTAGTTCCAACTTGACCAAACATACTTCCTACTGCATTCCCTTATTTAGCCCAAGACATTTCTTAGAGGGCAACCCCACACTTGCATCAGAATCACTCATGTACCCATTAAAATGCACCCTTCCCCAACCTTCCAAATGAGAACTTCCAAAGGTGGGATCCAGGAATCTGCCTTTGAACAAACTGCTTGGAGATTGGCATGCACTCCATGGTCAGATACCCACCTGCCTGGTGATAGCCTCTGAACTACGGGGTTCACTCTGTTCCACACACTAGGACCCACAATGCCAACCCCATCACCAGATCTCCATGTCTGATCCTACGCATTCTTCAAGGCCCATCTCAATGGCCCCTCCTCTGAATTACCTACTAAGAGTCCACCTTCTGTTACCCCAGCTGAAATCAATCTCTCTCTTCTCTTTCAGTATTAGATCCCTTGTAGAATCTGAGTGTCTTTCATTGCATTTGCTACTTTCTAGCTTGTATTAATTACTGTTATGTATGTGTCAGTCTTATCACCATTACTAGGCTGTAAACATTTTAGAGACAAGAGCTATCTCTTAATCAACTGACCAGGATGTTATGAGTGTAGCAGCCAAAGCAATCCTTTAAAAAGTCACAGTATGTCACTCTTCTACTCAAAACCCTCCAGTGGCTCCTCATGGCCTGGGAGTAAAGCCAAAGTTCTTGTGATGCTCCACAAGGCCCCGTGTGGTTTGGTCCCCTTTACCTTTGTGACCTCCCCTCCCACTACTCTGCCTCTCACGCCCACTCTAGACACATTGCCTCCTTGACAGACCTCAAGTGTGCTCCTGCCTCAGGGCCTTTGCACTGGTTGCTGGATCTGCCTAAATGTCCTTCCCCCATATGGCAGCCCAGCCCATTCCCCCACCTCCTTTTAGAATTTGTTCAAATGTTACTTTCTCAATAAGGCCTACCCTGTCTACCCTATTTAAACCTGCAATTCACCCCTGCACTCCTGTTACCCCACTATACTTTTTATTTTGTCTATAAGGATAAGCATTATTGATTTATTATAAATGGATTTATTTATTATATATACTGCATTTTGTCTTCTCCCTTCACTATACTATAAGCTCCAAGCTTCATTTTGCCTACTGACATATTCCACATACCTAAAACACTGCCTGACACATAGAACATGCTCTATAAATATTTGCTGAATTAATGAATAAGTGAGTGAGGTGAGGAATGAATAAATGGAGGGAGATGGGGAAGCAAAAGTTGAATTACAGGCCTGGGTGGGGCCCACTCAGCATTTCTCACAAGTCCAGGCCAGGAGTCAGAAAGAGAGAACAAATTAAGTCAAGGGTGTAATATGAGCCATATATTTTCAATTCTGTCCTAACAGGTGAGACAGAATGAGGGCAGGCCAGGACCGGAAGTCCTGGAGATGGCTGTCACCATCACCTGAATCTGATGTCATTCGACCAGGCAGCTACAAGGCCTCAGCAGCCTCTGGTTGACTTTCCTGGAGCTTGAGTACAGAAGAGAAAGGGGGTGTAAAGAGTCAGCACTGGTGGGGACAGGCAGAGAGAAGCCTGGGCTCTAACTGTCAGGGTCCCATCTGCATGTATGAGTTTCCTATCGCTGCTGTAACAAATTACCACAAACTTAGTGGCTCAAGACACCACAAATTTTAATCTCTTACAGGTGTGGAGATCAGAAGTCTGAATGAAATGATGCCATTTGCACCAACATGAATGGACCTAGCGATTATCATACTAAGTGAAGTCAGACAAAGAAAGACAGATATATGATATTGCTTATATGTGGAATCCAAAAAAAAAAAAAAGATACAAATGAACTTATATACAAAACGGAAATAGACCCACAGACATAGAAAACATACTTATGGTTACCAAAGGGGAAAGGGTTGGAGGAGGGATAAATTAGGAGTTTGGGATTAAAATAGACACACTAGTATATATAAAATAGATAACCGACAAGGACCTAATGTATAGTACAGGGAACTATACTCAATATTTGGTAATAACCTTTAAGGAAAAAATCTAAAAAACTGTGTGTGTGTGTGTGTGTGTGTATATATATATATATATATATATAGCTGAATCACTGTGCTGTATCCATGAAACTAACACAACATTGTAAATCAACTATACTTCAATTTTTAAAAGTCAAAAAAAAAGGGAGGCTGAAATTAGTCTCAGTGGACTAAAGTCAACATGTCTGTAGAGCTGGTTCCTTTTGGAAGCTCTGAGAGGAGAATTTTTTCCTTGACTTTTTCAGCCTCTAACAGTGACCTGCATTCCTTGAGCTGTAGCCCCTCCTCCATCTTCAAAAAGCATCCCTCTCTTCTGACTCTGACTCTGACCCACAAGCCCCTCTCTTATAAGAACCCTTGCGATCATTATCAGTCCGACCTGGATAATCGGAGAGAAGCTCCCCATCTCAAGATCTTTAACTTAATCACACACACAAAGTCCCTTATGCCATGTAAGGTAACATTCACAGGTTCTGGAGATCAGGCTGTGGAGTATTTGGGGGCCATATTCAGCTCCCACACCCTACATAGAGTCAAGGCAACCTCATCATATAGCTGGGCCCACTCATCCCTTCCTAGGTGTATCTAGGAAATTCGTATCCAAGTGAACCCCTCCACTGGAGAGGAAGTGAGATCCCCAGGGAATCTGTCAACTAAGGGACCAGTGAGAGGGACCGCTGCCAGCCCAGACCTCCCGCTCAGGTTTAGGAAACTCTCACACGTTCACTTTGCCTTCCTGCTTCAGAAAACCTTCTCTGGAAGGACTTTCAGTCCATGTTCTGCACTGGCTGCCATGTGATCTCAATGGCCAACCAGCCACACCCTGATTCACATTGCAAGTGGAAGGCCTCTCTGCGGAGGTGATATTTGAAAAGACACATAAAGAGAGTGAGCCAGTCATCAGAAGGACTCCAGACTGAGGGAATAAACATACAAAAGCTTAAGAAAGAGGGAACTTGACCAGTCTGAGGAAGAGGGAGAGGCTAGGATGGCTTAAGGTCGCAAGCAAGAGAATTTAAGATTGGAGATGCAGGCAGAAGGTAGATTACACATGACCTTGGGAGCCATGAGGAGAAGTCTGGAGTTTTCTAGGAGCAAGGATAAATTGACGAGAATAATAATAACCACAATAGCTAACCATTATATGCATAGTAACACGTATATGTATACCGAGACGAACATATATAGTACCAGGTACTATTTTAAGTACTTTATTTACATCAGTTTAATTCTCAAAAATCCGCATGAGGAGACGCCATTATCCCCATTTTACAGCTGAGGAAATTGAGGCATGGGAAGGTTAAGTAACTTGCCAAGCCCACACAGCCAGCAGGCGGTAGAAGCCAGAATTCAGACCCAGGTGATCTGGTTTCTCAGTGTGTGTTTTAAAGGGCTGCACTGACTTTCCTGCTTAGGACTTCACACAAAAAGATCATTCTCTGTGTGGTGGCGGAGGAGGGTGAATAGGAGCACAGAATATTTTCAGGGCAGTGAAGATACTCTGCATGATACTATATAATGGATACATGTCATTACACAGTTGACCCTTGAACAACATGGGGGTTAACTGGCATATAACTTATAGTCAGCCGTCCGTATCTGCTGTTCCTGGCCATCCATGGATTCAACCAACCATGCACGGTGTAAGACTGTAGTATTTATTACTGAAAAAGACCCACGTGTAAGGTGACCCACACAGTTCAAACACACATTGTACAGGGTCAACGGTACGTTTGTCCAAAGCCCTAAAATGCACAACACCAAGAGTGAACGCTATGGGTGATAATGATCTGTCAATGTAGGTTCATCAGTTGTAACAAATACGTTGCTCTGGCAGAAGATGCTGACAATGGGGGAGGCTGAGCGCGTGTGGGGGCAGGGATGCCTTCATCTTAATTTTCCTGTGAACTTAAAACTTCTCTAAAAAATAAAGTCTTTTTTAAAGTTAGGTATACACAAATCAAGTGATGCAGCTCTTCCATTCCTAGGTTTTAATCAAGAGAAGTGAAAATACATGTCTACAGAAATACTTGTATGTGAGTGTTCTTAGCAACATAGCAACTTATACATGAATGTCCTTATATATTTGCTGTAACCAAACATGGGAAACAACCCGAATGTTCACCTTATGGGAAAAGATCAAGAAATTGTGTATATTCATATAATGGAATAACACTCAATAATACAAAGAAATGGATGGTGGATATGCACAGTAAAAAAAAAATGCACAATCTCAAAAAAAAATTAATTCTGACTTTAGCAGGAGGGTGGATTGTGGAGAGGGAGCAAGAGAACTGACAGACTACCTGCTGTATAGCACAGGGAGCTCAGCTCGGTGCTCTGTGATGGCCTAGTTGGGTGGGATGGGGAGGAGGGGAGGTGGAGGGAGGTCCAAGAGGGAGGGGATGTGTGTATTCGTATGGCTGATTCACTTTGCTGTGCGGCAGAAACTAACCCAACATTGTAAAGCAATTATACTCCAATAAAAAAGAGAGAGAGAGAGAGAACTGACAGGCTAATTAAGAAAGTCTTGTAGCATCTAGGTTAGAGATGTTGGTGGCAGGCCTGGGGTGGAAGCAGCGAAAATAGAGAAAAATGAATAGACTTAAGATAGATTTGAGATCTGGGAGGAATCAAGGCTGATTCCTAGGTTTCCAGCTTGAGCAACTGAGTTGATGCCTTTACTGAAAAAGGAATAGGCTTGGTGGGGAGGGTCCCCAAGGCCCAGTATCCCTGCCCTTGCAGAATCCCTAAACCCTCGTCAACTCTCAGCCACATTTCTCAGCTAGAGAAAGCCCAGCACACAGATGCCAAGGTTAGCCTGCACTGGCGGGCCCATGCCAAGAACCACAAAAGCCTCATTTTATTTAAAACACAGGGCTTGGCAGAATTCCCTACCTAGATAGAGACAGGCCCATTACTTCATCTTGTGAGCTGCATTACAACCTCTGCTTTCGTGTATCTATTAGCAAGACCTCTCAGCCAAAAATCCAGCCAGCCCATCAATCATTCTTCCTGGAGGCCCACAGACCAGGCAGCTGAGGCTGGGAGCCCGGCAGACATCCACAGACATTTGCACAGGGGACTAAGCCCCAAAGGCTTTCCTGTTTGTGTATAGGGGGCCTTACTGCTTTCTATTTTTAATTAAAAGCAGATTTTTATCAATCCCCCCCCAAAATCTACTGGGGGAACTGTAATTTTGCTTCCACTCTTCCTACTTAATACTCCCCTAATGCCCATAAAAAGCTTTGGAGTTTCAGTTCATAATTTGAATCTTTACAGATAATTAGCTGGTAGAATGACCTGGAGAGAGAAGCAGGTATATATTTTCACAGCTTGGTGGGGAGTGGGTGGGTGAGTTGTGGGAGAAGCATCCCCAGGCATACCTCCATTCCAGAAACATAAACACGCAATTCATTTAAAGGTACATTCACTTAGGTTCTTTAATAGCTGCCTTAAAAAGTGCTTTTCTCTCTGATTTCTGGGGCACCCTATTTTCATGCCACTTGGCTCTTCCACCTTCGACCTCCCCCTCCAGGTCCTCAGACCCTCCATCATTAAATTTAAACCTGCTCCCTGCCACCTTGGCCCCACCTACTTGCCTTATAGTCCAAGTCAGTCCCCTTGGACTTGGACAGGCCTTTCCTGTCGCCTCTCCGGCCCTCTGTTCCTCCTCCCTCCTGCTCAGCCCATCCTCACACTTCCCTCCCTCCCCTCCCTTCTCTCCTTCTCTTCTCCTTTCAGACTCAGCTTCTGTGACCATCAACTGACCACCTACTGCATGAGTCGGAAATGGTGTCACATGTACTCACCTTTAAGCCCTATAGTAATCACGTGAAATAGTAGTGTTACACGCACACGCACACAGGCACATGAGCACACACTTCTTTAACATCTGAAGAATTGGAGGCTCCAAGAAGTCCAAAAATTTACTCAAACCCCACCTTCCCCTTTATTTTCTCCCCCTTTCCACTCTCCTTTGTCAGGTGATAGATACATATATACATACACACACAGATACATAGACAGACACCTAGACAGGTACATAGATGGACAGACTGACAAAAGGGCAAATACTCAATAGATAGTAGAAGAAAGAGAGGTTGGTAGGTAGGTAGGTAGATATAGATAGAGACAGACAGACAGACAGATGGTAGAGGAGGGGAGACTACAGCAGCTGGCAAAAATCAACCAAATACCTCATTCCACTATTTTGTCCCTTTTCTCAAGAAGCTCTCCCAAATTTTCTGCTACGAGGAATCGTGGCTCCGTGAAAACTCCATAAGGTAGATTTTAAAGGCTGGAAACAAGAAAGTAACGAAGAGGCTGTGTGGCTGCCCAGGTGTGAATCAGGACACATGAGGCAGTGGGTGTGAAGGCTCTTTCTTGATAAACAGTTAATGTTCTCAAAGGTGAGAGGGGATCAGAGTCATCCCTAATTGAATAGAGTTCAAAGTCCAAGGGGAGGTGGTTTTTGACAGTGGTTCTCCACCTCATCATGCATTTGAGTCACCCAGAGGGCTTCTTAAAACACAGATCCTCGCACTCCACCCCAGAGTTTCTGATTCATTAAGTCTGGGTGGGGCCTGAGAAAGCAGTTTCAAACAAGCTGCCAGATGATGCTGATGCTGCCAGTCCAGGGACCTCACCTGGAGGACCACTGCTAGAGAGTTATGTTCAGAGGTTAACCTGGCTATTATGATGATGTTAAAGCAGGTCTCTTTTAATCAAATCATATCACCTGGCATATTTGAAAACGAAAGAAACAACACTGGTTTGATCGCTTTCAAGACTGGGTCAAGATTTCAGAGGATGACTGAACTCTGATCCACTGAACACCTCGCCCCATGTTTCCTGACGCTATCGGGACCTCCATCTCTGCCTGCCATATTCCTACCCATCTGCCTCCTCCTGCATGAGAACAAAGACCGTGTCTGTTCTGTTTGCAATTAGAACACCAAGGCCTAAAACTATATCTGGAATTGTGGAGGTGTGTGTGTGTGCGCTTGTGTATCTGTATGTGTATGTATACGTGTATGTACACACACACACACACACACATGTAAAAATTCATACGTGTGTTTGTGTCTGGTGAATGAGCCAGTGAATGGATAGGCTGCCTATATAAAGGACTCTCTGAAACGGGCAGGAGGAGAAAAAAAAAAAAGGGAATTCCCTGGCGCTCCAGTGGTTAGGACTTGGTGCTTTCACTGCTGCAGGCGCGGGTTCAGTCCCTGGTCAAGGAACTAAGATCCCTGCAGGCTGCACAGCGCAGCCAAAAAAATGAAATGGGCAGGAGAGTGGGCTCAGAGCTGACCCACCTGGGTTTGAGGCCCAGCTCCAGGGCTCAGAGCGCTGAGCAGGAAATCTCTGAACTGTCACTGCTCCTGCCCTAACAAGGCCCCATCCCCCAGGCAGTCCTGGGGGGCTGGCTCAGCTTCTCTAAGTACACTTATCTCCTAAACTGAAGACATCTGATCTCCCCAGCCCTGTTCTCACCGCTGGCATCAGCTCAAAAGAGACCCAGTGGAGGGGAAAAGTCCTTCCACCAGTACTAAAAATACTCGCATTGATCTCCTGCTCACTGTGGCATCCCTCTCTCTCCATTCCTGGTTTTTCTTGCTGTTTTCGTTCTACACAGTCCTCCAAATCAAGCACAAGATCATTTGGGCCTGGATCACGAGGTGGTTTGACCCTCCCCACAGTGTCACATCCAAAATCGTTCCTCTCATCCAGCACATCATTTGCAGGGCCCAATGCAAAATGAAAATAAAGGGGCCTCTGTTTCAAAAATTATTAGGAATTTCAAGACAGTGACAGAGGGCATTAAACAACCATGGACAACTGCACAGAGTGTACCCACCGCATGTTTCTGGACACAGTGGATAGACCCAACGTTCTCCCCAAGCTCCAGGGAAGTTCTGCCCTCCTCTGACACTTTGTCCATGGGATTAAAGGGGGGTTCTTGAGTCCACACTGCTCCTGGGAGTTCATCAGCTCCAAGTGCAAAAGGTCCTTGCCCTCTAGGCTCATGGGGTCCTTTGAAGTAGCTTCCCAATGGCCCTCCCTGACCTGACAGAATACTCAAACATGTGGGTAGAAGCCCCTTTAGGAAATGCTCACACCCCCTACCCCCTACCCCTCCCCCTCCCCCGTTGATAGCTAACTCCTTGTAGAGACTGTGTGCATTCTCCCGAGCATTTTGAAATTGACACGAACTGAGTTGCTGCAGGTGCCCATGAAGATGGGCATTTCCTCTTTGAGCAAAGGAGACAGGGACATCTTAGGAACCACACCCTGTTTCTAAAAATGGGTCAGCTCATTATTGGCAAGCATTCTCAGAGGCCTCAAGGGCAAAATAAATCAAGTGCAAAATGCCTATTAACTTCCTGAAGTTTCAAACCAGCTGGGGAAATTAGAAAAACTAATAGAAAAATAGATCTTAACACCCTGCAACTGAGGTAGCTGAAAAAAAATATGTAAAGATGAGATCAATCACACGGGGAACTGTCGTTTCGGCAGTACAGCATCTCTCTAGGGGGACTGAATTTGAAACTCCGCTGGGGAGAGGTCAAGAAAATTAAAGGAAGTTCTGGAATTTGGGCTGCACATTAAAAATCACAGAGAGAGCTTTCAAATAGAAACAAAAGCAAAACTAAGCCCAGGCCCTACCGCAGGCAATTCAGTAAGAATTCTTTCTCTATAAATTGTTAAACTTGTCATATATTTTAAATACACGCAACACAGAGGGACATTATGCTGACCTCCCATGTACCACATCAACTCTCAGTAATTAACAGTTCAGGATCAATCTCCTTTCACCTCTGTCCCCACCCACCTCTCAACACCCCCCCTGTCCCCCCC
>NW_006789253.1:293729-327084 GCF_000442215.2 Lipotes vexillifer
CCCCCCCCCCGCCAAAAATACAATTGTTTTGAGGCAAATCCTACATGTCAAACTTCAGTATGTATCTCTGAAAGATAAGGACTCCTTTTTAAAAAATAACTACAATACTATATCACACCTAATAATAAGGCATCTTTATAACAATAATTCCTCAAATCTATCAAAATCTAATTTCTCCTGCTGTTTGATATATTTTTAGGCATTTGTTACAGGTGGAATGCAAATAAGGTCTGTGTGTTATAATTTGTTGATGTAGCTCCTAAAATTCTTTTAATCTATAGGTTCTTGCTCTATCTCTCTTTTATTATGAAATTTATGTTTTTAATGAATAAATGAGGACAAGTGTAGAGTGTCTCAGTGTCTGTATTTTGCTGTTTGAATCCCCATGGCATGGTTTAACATGTTCCCCTGTCCCCCTGTTTCCTGTAAATTAGTCATTAGATGTGGAGGCCTAATAAAATTCAGATTTGAATTATTTGATAAGACTATTTCATAGGTAGTACTGTATGCGCCAATCAAAGATATTTAAAGTCTAGTTGCCTCTTTTTCATGATGTTAGTTGTTAATAATCATTACCCAGATTCATTAATTTTTTAGGGTTTTTTAAAACCTAGGGTTTCCAAATCTATGATTCCTTCTTTCAGCAGCTGCAATGTTTCTATAAAGAGAAACTTCCTTTTATCAACCATGGGGTTACCTGAGAAACAGTTCAAATGGGAAAGGCAGTAGAAATGCTTGATACTTTCTCTTTATTTACCAGTTTTTAAAATAAGGAGCTGGTTCCCTAGCATCCGCCAAATGTGATGAAATGTTCATAGTTGTTATTAAGAACTCATTAATATAAACATACTCAATGTGTTTCAATTTGTTATTCTAATTCCGTTCCAATTGGTGGGAGCCTGTTTAATTTCTCTTCTGAGTCCTCCTGAGATAATCCTTGTCATCATTGACGGCTTCCTTGCACTCCTGTGACAAGATGCTTCAGGCCCATAGGTACATTCCTGTCCCAAACTAGAATCATCCATTTTTCTAAGAGGTCCTGGCTTGGTTTTATGCAAAATAGTATTTAGAGGCCACAATCCAGGTGCTAAGGGTGCTTGTTGCTGCTGAGTTGGTGACTGTTTCTGGGCCTTTGCAGTGGACAAAGCTGGAAAATATTTTATGTTTCAAGGGAAAAAAGAGTTTATATCATGCTTTTGGGAGGAAGAGATATTGAATAATATCCTCCAAACTGAGAAGGAATTTTGAGACTGAAAAACGAAGCAGGGAACCCAAATTGCAATTAGAAGTTTATTGCAGGTAACTTATATACAGGCAGGATCAGGCGGACGGCAATCCAGAGGCATTCACGGCTGCACTCCATGCATCAAAAAGGGGTACAGGGGGCTTCCTTGGTGGTGCAGTGGTTGAGAGTCCGCCTGCCGATGCAGGGGACACGGGTTCGTGCCCCGGTCTGGGAGGATCCCACGTGCCGCAGAGCGGCTGGGCCCGTGAGCCATGGCCGCTGAGCCTGCGCGTCCGGAACCTGTGCTCCGCAACGGGAGAGGCCACAGCGGTGGGAGGCCCGCGTACCGCAAAAAAAGAAAAAAAAAGGGGTACAGGGGAGTTTTAAAGGATCTAAAAATAGATCTGACTACCAAGTGAGAAGCATGTCTGCACCAATGGGAACCAGGGGTTTTTCTTCCCCCTGGGGGGATTCTCATGTCCATTAACCCGTCTGAATCAGCAAAACTCATTTTTCCAGTTTTCATAGCGGATGAAGGCAAAGGTAAAAATTGCTAGGGAACTTATCTGGCTTGGTCGCATTTCTTGTGAGCAGGCTAAAGCTCAGTCATGCAGAAAGGGGAAGAGGTAGGACTGGGGGCCTAAGATGGAGCTGACAAAACGGAGTCAGTGTGGTTCAGCCATACATCATATTCCAATTCAAATCCTGGACTACAGGGTTTTTACTGACCTCAGTGATTTTACATGTGTAACATCTATTTTTAAAAAACATCCCAGTATCCGAGTTCATAATTATTAGTTTTATCCCTTACCACACCCAACAGTCTCCAAATAACGCTATCAACTACTGGCAACAATATGATTACTTAAATCAGTTTAAATTTTTCCCAGCCTTTCCTTGTTACAATTCGTTGATAATCTCCTAAACTTCTAATCCAGAGGTGCCTGCTCTATCTCTTTCTTTGTCACTGTGCAAAAAATTATTAACCAAGAAATGAGGACTAGTGTCCTGTAGAGTTTCTCACCAGAAAACACACAGTCTTAGATAAACGTGGCAGAGACCACACACTTAGCTTTCTTCACTGACTTCTGGAGACTGCTCCCTCAGGCTACATAGAGATCTGCATCACTCCTTTTCACGGAGGCATGGTGTTCCAGCGTGGGATGTGACATAGCGGTGTCTGGGTGACTTCCAGGTATTTTGCTATTACAAATAGAGCTGCAGTACAGAACCCTATGTGAATGACTTCTTATATTTTCATGCTCTCTTGTGCCAAAGTTGAAAACTCCTGACCTACAGAAAAAAGCAGGTTGTTAAGAGACCCAAGTTCGAATCCCAGCTCTGCCCTCAACTTACTCCTTGTAAAATCTGGATAATAATATCTGAGTAAAAATCTACCTCATAGATTTCTGGAGAGGATTAAATAAGCTAATATATGGAAGGTGCTCAAATCAGTTCTTAGTATATTTTAAGAGGAGTATGTTGTTATTGTTGCTATGAATCTTTAAATTTCTTTTTTTTAATTGAAGTGTAGTTGATTTACAATATTGTGTTAGTTTCAGATGTACAGCACAGTGATTCAGTTATGCTTTTTTTTCAGATTCCTTTCCATTATAGTTGTTACAAGATTTTGAATATAGTTCCCTGTGCTTTACAGTAAATCCTTTCTGTTTGTCTATTTTATATATAGTGGTGTGTACCTGTTAATCCCATACTCCTAATTTACCCCTCCTCCCCCACTTCCCCTTTGGTAACTATAAGTTTGTTTTCTATGTCTGTGAGTCTGTTTCTGTTTTGCAAATAAATTCATTTGTATTATTTTTTAGACTCCACATATATGTGATATCATATTTGTCTTTCTCTTGAAATGTCTTATTTAGCCTCCCTGCCTCAGTTTCCTCAGCTGTTCTATCTCATGATGTTGTCACAACAAAATCAGATCATCATGGTGGGACTTCTCGAAATAGCTATCATCTCTGAAAATGTGGAGAAAGGGTATTATTTTCATCACCGTGATTATAGAATGTCCGGTTAGGAGAATCAACAGTATTCGTCTCTCATCTCTGGAAGCTGTCTATATAGGGTTTCCTTACTGGACTGAGTCCGAAAGACAACCTGTCAATTCACTCAAACCACTAATTTAATTGATTTTTCAATTTTCTACTAAATTGAAAAACTGAGTAAATTGACCAAATTGGCTGTTTTGATATCATTTAGACTCAGCTTGAGTGGAGCTAATCACGAAGGGGGAAATAATTGTCATTGACATTGCCACAGTGATCAAAGACACCCCTGGCGTGGCTGGTGGGGAGCACAGGACCCTTACCATGTCCACTGGCCTCATGCTCCACCCAACTAAGGCTCTGAGAACAAACACTGCCCGATCCACTGCACTGCATTACAGGGGAGGAAATTCTGAAAAGGATCAATCAATACATAAGTGAGCATTATTGGCAAGACTCCATGTGCCCAATTCTGAGTGTAGTGAAGAGCTATCTAGGCTGAGGAGACGTAGATGGTCCCTGGGGTACAGTGAATAATGACCCCCAAAGATATCCCAACCTTAATCCCTGGAATCTGTGAATGTTACTTTACAAGGCACAAGGGACTTTGGAGATATGATTAAATTAAGGATCCTCCGATACAGAGAGTATACTGGTTTCTGCAGGTGGGTCCAATGTAATCACCAGGGTCCTCATAAGGGGGGGACCAGGAGAGATTTGACTACGGAAGGGAATAAGACATGTGAGGATGGAAGCAAGAGGATGCAGTGATGTGAGGAAGGGCCACAAGCCAGGCAATGCAGGCAGACTCGAGAAGCTAGAAAAGACAAGAAAACAGATTCCCCCCTACAGCCTCCAGAAGGACCCCACCCTTCCAACACCTTGCTCTAGCCCAGGGAAACTGACTGGACTTCTGACTCCAGACTGCAAGAGAGCACACGTGTGTTGCTGCAAGCCATCACTTTCACAGCAGCCACAGGAGGCTAACACACTCCCACCAGCTGTCTTCCAGCCATAATCCTCGGTGGAGACACTTCAGGGCAAGAGGGGACATTAAATGGCTGTGAAGAGTGGCAGTCCTGTCCCCTGTTTCTGCTTCTAACGAAGCGGTATGTATGTATGTATGATTTCGTGGTGGGGGGGGAAGAAATGACTCTTCTGAAATGGGGGGAGGGAGCAAACTGAAATAGAGATAGTTGATATTTGTGGATCTCATACATGGAAAACACTTGGATCAGTGCCTGGCACATAGTGAACATAATAAAATGCAGTTGTGGTGGTGGTGATGGTAGTTATTATCTGCTCTGATTCCATCCAGCTCACTGCCGTTCAGGGACTTGCCCAATAGCATCCAGCTCCTAGTAGCAGAACCAACATTAGAACCCAGGTCTCTATAATCCTAGGGTCGACTGCAACCCGCAACCCGGATCTTCCCCCAAATAGGAAATGTCACCAGCTGACCGTGACTTATACTGAAATTAAACTTGCTGCATAAGGGCTGTTTTGATTTTATGTGTTTTGTCTGCAGTTCCAAGGAGGGCTGACCATGCTGGGTGTTCCCTGTGTTGCCCATTACTCTGGTGGGCCGCAGTGCCAGGAGGTGATCGGATATCAGAAGGCGCTAGCTGCTTCTGGCTCCCCCAACCCCACCCCGCAACCGACAGCTGGAGAGAAGACTGCCGTGGAGATGGCGGGGCAGGCTGCGGCGATGGGCAGGGATGGTGAGGCAGCGGCAGAAGCAGCTGCCGGCTCGTTAAGGGCACTCGGGTGAAATCTGGACTGTACCAGGCCCAGCCGTATGCTCAAATGCAAACCACAGCTGTTTGCGGGCGATTCTGTCCTCTAAATGGCAGCAGCAGAGATAACATATTCTCCCAGTTCTGGAGGCGACTTCTCTTGCTGCTCCGTCACTTGCTTTGATGTCCCACTGAGGAGGTGTCCTGTTAGCCTAACATCAAGTCAAAGGGATAGAAGTTTTAGTCTAGCCAGTACTTTTCTGTAACTGCACTGTAGGAGAAGTGGGGTGGGGGGAAGACACAGCAGATAAGCCGGGAAGACACAACCCTTTGTCATACACAGAGCTCTCATTGTCTTTACCTAACTAGAGCCACTGCTTCCTATCTGAATAAAGCTCCTCACATGGGCTTACAAGGTTCCAACTATCTTGTGCCTACTCACCACTCCAAGGCCTTTTTCTATTCTTCCACTCACACCAAAAAGGATTACTCATTGACCCCCCAGTATGCCATTCCATTAGAACACAAGCTTCAAGAAGGAAGCAACTCTATCTTTCCAATGCTGTGTCCTCCATATGTTTGACACACAATGGATCTCAGAAATATCTGTGAAGGAATGAATATGGCTTAGTTTCAACACCTGCACGGTACTAAACAGTGCTAGGCGTTGACTGGCATGAGACTTAGCTATGTTTCTAAACCTCATTTACAGGATGTCTGTAAGGGTGAAAACAGAGACAAATATACAAAATGTCATCAAGGACATGTTCAACCTGTTAAAATATAATTAATATTATCCATATTTCCAGACCTGATGAACACCCTACATAAAATTGCGTAAATAATAAGTTCATAGGGTTGACGTGAGAATCAAAGGAGATAACATGCATGAAGTGTGCTCAGTCCCTGACTCAGAGCATAGTGCAAAAGATGTTAGCCAGGGCTTCCCTGGTGGCGTAATGGTTAAGAATCCGCCTGCCAATGCAGGGGACATGGCTTGGAGACCTGGTCCGGGAAGATCCCACATGCCTTGGAGCAACTGAGCCCATGCATCACACCTACTGAGCCTGCACCCTAGAGCCCCTGAGCCACGACTGCTGAGCCCTCATGTCACAACTACTGAAGCCCATGCACCTAGAGCCCGTGCTCCTCAACAAGAGAAGCCACTGCAACAAGAGAAGCCTGTGCACTGCAACGAAGAGTAGCCCCCACTCGCTGCAACTAGAGAAAGCCCGCACGCAACAACGAAGACCCATCACAGCCAAAATTAAATTAATTTTAAAAAAAAATAGATGTTAGCCATTATTACCATGTTGCTATTTTCACAAAGATTAATAAAATAGCAACAAATACAGGAGTAAATAATTACAGTGAAAAATGAGAGGTGCTGGTACAACAGTACAAAGTCCTGTGCAGCCCCAGAGGCTCTATCTTAAAAATGTATCTAGAAGCAGAACACTTTCACACCATTTCCACCAATACCATTTTAGTCCAAGCCACCCTCATTTCTCACCTAGTCTATTTCAGTTGCCACCTAACTCTTCTCTCTGCCCTCACTTTGCCCTTCCCCCTCCTCCCTGCCCTAGTCTATTCTCAACACAGCAGCCAGGGGTCCTGCTAGAACTTAAGTCAGCTCATGTCATGCCCCTGTTCAAACCTCTCCAGTGGCTCCCCATCTCTCTCCAAGCAGAAGCCAGAACTACTATTGCCTACAGTGATGGTTAATTTTACGTGTCAACTTGACTGGGCCACAAGGGTGCCCAGACATTTGGTCAAACATTATTTTGGGTGTGTCTGTGAGCGTGTTTCTGGATGAGATTAACACTGAAATCTGTAGACTGAGTAAAGCAGATTGCCCTACTTAATGTGGGTGGGCCTGGTCCGATCAGCTGAAGACCTGAATAGAACAAAAAGGCTGAGTAAGAGGGAACTTCCCCTATTTGACTGATGTGAACTGGGCCATTGGTCTTCTCTTTAAGGCTCAGACTGAAACATCAGCTCTTTTTGGGTCTCAAGCCTGCCAGCTCTCAGACTGGAATTACACCACTGGCTTCCTGAGTCTCCAGCTTGGAGACAGCAGGTCACGGGACATTTCAGCCTCCATAACTGTGGGAGCTGATTCCTCATAATTCTCTTAATTACATAACAGTATATATAATAGTATATTATACATATATAATAATATACACATCTGGAGAACACTGCCTAATACACCTACAGGCCACCCACCCTAACCACAGTGCACTCCCATGCACCACCATTATTTCTTTAATTTCAACTCTTTCCACTTTCCTTTCTCTCTCTTTGTTCCAGCCATGTTGGTCCCCAAACATGAGAAGCCCAGTTAAGCTTAAAGACCTCAGTGCCCACGATGCCCTCCACCTAGAATGCTCTTCTAAGTGCCTCACATCTTCACTTCTTTCAGATCTCTATCCAAACGTTATATGACTGTGAAACTTTCCCAAACCTACTTATATGAAATTGTGTGACACACACACATACACACTTTCACTTTATTTCTTTTAAATTGCTTTAGTTTTCTCTATAGCACTTAGAATTACCTGACATACTATACCTTCACTTTTTTATTGGTTCAATGTGTGTCTGTCTCTTCCAAATAGAATATAAATTCCTTGAGAGTAGGAGCTTTGTCTTCTTCACAGCTGTATTCCCAATACGTAGACTTGTACCTAGTCCTAGTACCTAGTTGTGCTCTATGCCTACCTGTTGACTGAATTAATGAATATATTAAAATTTTAAGTTTGATTCTAGAAGGAGAGAAAGGTATTATAGACAGGTGGCAATAAAGGATATACAGGTAATCAGAGTAGAATAGAGACTAGAGTTTTGCTGAGTGTTGGTTAAGAGTTAAATAGCAAAGAATTCAGGGTTTTGCTCTCCAACAAGGACCTGGAGGACAGAAACTCCACAGTGCTGATTAAGAGCTGATCTTCATGTTTAACAGCCAGCAGAGCAAAAAGCATGTTTGACATCCTTGCCTATTAATTAAAGAGCCCAACCAGGATATAAACTTGAGGTGAGATGAGTGAGTAGCCCCATTCAGGGCCAAGATTTTCCTCAGAAAACAGCTCTGGGTCTGCTCCAACACTGAGATAAATTGGAGACAGAGACCCTAAAGTTCAGTGCCAATGAGAATAGCTGCAATATTTTTAGTTGGAAATAGCCCACCAGAGCCATAAAATCTCAACGAAGAAATCAAACATAGAAGGTCTAGTTTTAAGCAATGTGACATCCTGGTAAAATCTCCAAGAGAAGCAGGTGGTGAAATATTGCCCCTAGTAAGTAAATGAGTTGTCTTGCAATAAATGGTTGTCAGAAGAAAGAAGCTGAGAAGGCTAAAGTTGTCATGTACATCATGGTCAGGAAGAAGAGACCAGAGGCTGGAACCGGAGAGAGCTGGCTCTGTCTACACTAGAATAGTAACCAAATGGGGGACCCAGTGCTTGCTAACTGTCCCTGCCCATGAGATAGGGTATTAACTGCTCTATCCTATTTCATAGGGTAACCACAAGAGTAAAAGTAGGTTAAGTTTGCAGAGGTGACACTGTGAGATAATAGCAGTAGATTATGAGCGCTGAGTTTTAGATGAGATGTTTCATGGGCGTAAGTTAAGTGGACAAAGCATTCTAAAGAGGACTAACTGCTACTTGGGAAAGAAGCCTAACTTAATTAATGCTATACCTATGACACAGCTTGCATGCCCCCAGCCATGAAAGAGCTTCCTTCCTTTCTGTCTCTCCTGCCCATCCCAGTCTTGTTCCAATCAACACAGCGTTGTTGAGCTGGACACAGACAAGAACTTGTCTCTTTGACAAGTCACCTCTTAGAGCCCTGTTGACGGTTGTAATCAGCTGTTACTGATTATAAAAGTCATACGTGTTTGAAATAACATAGGTCCAAGGTTCTTCATCACAACATTGTTTATAACAAACAAACAAAAAGGATTCATAATAGTTTGTGTTGATTTTTTTTAAACTGAGATACTTGTGAAGAATGAAATTCTATGCAAGAATTCCTAAGAATCTAAGTTCTTTAAATACTGATATGACATCACTGCCAAGAAATATTACTAAGTTAAAAAAAAAGGAACAGAATGGTGTACATATAGGTATGCTACTATTTATATAAGAAAGAGAGAGAAAAAAAGATATCTGTGGCGGGGGGGGGGGGGGGGGTTTACTTGGTTTGCATAGAATAACTCCGAAAGTATATGCCCACGAAACTAATGATACTGCTGCCTCCAGGGAGAAGAAGTAGGCAGTTGAATGAATGAGCGAACAAATGAATGAGAGATAGAGATGTTTGCTATCTAACCTTATACCTTCTGAATTTGTCCCACATGAATTTATGTCCTTAAAACTTAAAATAAAAATAAAAGGCCAATATAAAATACGTTAGATGTGCTCACTGTAGAAAAATTTCAAAACACAGCAAAATATAAATAGCAAATAAGTATGACTCCATTGTTTCATAACTAGAAATGATCATTATTAATGCTGATTTCTTCCCAGTTGTTTTCTCTGCATATTTTACATAACTAAAATCACAAGGTTTATAGATTTTTATGTCCTACCCTCACAAAGTGCCATAAGCATTTTCCCACATCACTGAAATGTTAACAGAAAGATTATTTTAATGAATCATTTCTACTCCATCATATGAATGCACCACAGTTTAACTAGTACCCTTGATCACTTAAGCAGTTTCCAATTTTTTGTAATTATTTTTGGGCATTGATCTCTGACTGAGTCTCTGATTATATCTGTAAGCTGAATTCCTAAAAATACGCTTACTGCGTGAAAGGGTATGATTTTTTTTTCCAGTCTCTTGATACAGACTGCCAGAGTCCCTCCAGAAACCCTGTACCAATTTATATCCCTACCAACTGTGTATGAGAGCACCCTTTGCACTATAACCCAGGGCTGTTCTGATGTCACCACTGGGTGCCAAAATTCTAGTCATTCTCCAGCTGTGGATCAGAAATCAATAAACAGGACAGCCACTCTCAGAGCTGGCAGGCATAAATGATACAAGTTTGATAATTGCTTTGTAAAAGCATCTTTTCTGGATTCCTGAGACAGTTATCCAGAATTGGTAGATACTAAAAGTACCATTATCATGAAGAACAACACTGTTCCAAGTATTCTTTGTCCTTTGCTGAGAGAAAACTCTATTTTATAAAGCAAATTTCTCTTACAACCAAGCACCCCAGGCTTTAAATTAAGCCACACAACAGTGCTGCAAAAGAGTATCAACAGTACATGGATTCCAAGTTGGTTTCAGAAGCAAGACTTCTAGTCTGAACATGGCTTCTCCTCATTTTACTCCTTCTCCCCCTAGAAGTCACACAAAAAGCAAAAAGAGAATTATAAACTACACAGACTGTGGTTTCCACAGAATTTGAAGATGAATATAATCCAAAGTACATGTTAGGGTGCCCTAAACAGGCCGCGACTGGACTGAGATTCAGTTAGGGGAAGTGAAGAGTAGAAGAAAAAAAAGAGACGGGAGAGTCCAGCAGGGACAAATTTCAGAAAGTGCCACCTAAATGACATGGCCTGAAGGTGAAGGCTCGTTGAATGTTTACAGGGACTAGGTGGACAGCACAGGTGACTTGGATCCTCTGGGACCCTGTTGGCTCACAGCAGCAGTCTATCTTCATGGAGCACAGGAGGAACCATCAGAGGCTGCCCAGGCCCAACCCCACATAGGATCTCCCGCCCATGAGCTGGCTCAGAAAACTCAGCTCATTCCGTTATGAATAACACCACCACCACCAACAACGGCATTATCATCATTGTTCATTGCCGGAATAAGAATAATAATAGCAGTAATCGTATATATAATATCACGTAACAGACTGGGAGAAAATATTTGCAAACAACGCAACCGACAAGGAATTAATTACCAAAATACACAAACAGCTCATACAACTCAATAACAAAAAAGCAAACAACCCAATTAAAAAATGGGCAGAAGACCTACATAGACATTTCTCCAAAGAAGACATACAGACGTACATGAAAAAATGCTCAACACCATTATTTTAGAGAAAAGCAAATCAAAACTACAATGAGATACGACTTCACACTGGTCAGAATGGCCATCATTAAAAAGTCTACAAATAAGAAATGCTGGAGAGGATGTGGAGAAAAGAGAACCCCCCTACACTGTTGGTGAAAACGTAAGTTGGCACAGCCACTGTAGAAAACGGTATAGAGGTTCCTTAAAAAACTAAAAACACAGTTGCCATATGATCCAGCAATCCGACTCCTGGGCATATATATCCAGAGAAAACTCTCATTCGAAAAGATACATGCACCCCAGTGTTCACAGCAGCACTATTTACAATAGCCAAGACATGGAAGCAACCTAAATCGGGGCCCCCCCCCAACCCCCCGACTGCGGACCGGTACCAGTCCATGGCCTGTTAGGAACAAGGCCGCACAGCAGGAGGTGAGCGGCAGGCGAGCGAGCGAAGCTTCATCTGCCGCTCCCCATTGCTCCCCATCACTCCCCAACACTCCCCATCGCTCCCCATCACTTCCCATCCCTGGCACTACCACCTGAACCATGCCCCCACCCCATCCGTGGAAAAACTGTCTTCCACAAAACTGGTTCCTGGTGCCAAAAATGTTGGGGACCGCTGACCTAAATGTCCATTGACAGATAAATGGGTAAAGAAGTGGTATATATAAACAGTGGAATACTACTCAGCCGTTAAAAAAAAAAAGAATGAAATAACGCCATTTGTAGCAACATGGATGGACGTAGAGATTATCATACTAAGTGAAGTAAGTCAGACAGAGAAAGACAAATATAATATCACGTTGTCTACGGCCATACCACCATGAATCCGCCAAATCTCCTCTGATATCACGTATATGTGGAATCTAAAATAGGATACAAATGAACTTATTTACAAGACAGAAACAGACTCACAGACATAGAAGACAAATTTATGGTTACCAAAAGGGAAAGGGGGTGGGGGAGGGATAAATTAGGAGTTTGGGATTAGCAGATGAAAACTACTACATATAAAATAGGTAAACAACAAGGTCCTACTATATAGCATAGGGAACTATATTCAATATCCTGTAATAAACCATAATGAAAAAGATTATATATATATGTATAGATATCTGAGTCACTCTGCTGTACACCAGAAACTAACACAACGTTGTAAATCAACTATACTTCAATTTAAAAATTTAAATAGAAAAAAATAATTTAGATATAAAGGTTAAAAAATGTATATCATATAGATTATACACAGATAACAACAACAGTAATAATAGAGATAACTGCTTCAGAACCAATGCAGAGAGTCTATAAGAAAAAATAAGGACAAAAGGTAGAAAAATTATTCATTTCAAAAATTTCACAATGAACTGTGGCTGGCAAAGCTCAAGGAAGAAGTAGAAATAAATAGAATAAACACCACAGAAATGAAAACAAAAGCATTAAGGTGCAAAATGCAGAATAGACACTGAAGAAAACAGAATAAGGGATATAGAGACAGGTATGTGAAACCTGAATAAAAGGACACAAAATAAAATGAGTTACAGACATGAGAGATAAAATTATAGATGTGAAAGACACACGAAGGAGATCCAATACTAGACTCCCTTAAAATATAAAAAATAAAATGAACCAGAACAATGAAGGAAAACAAATACTTAACAATACAATTCAACCAGCCTGAAACAAAAGGCTTCATTTTACGTGTTGAAAAGGCCTCTCATGGTCAGGAAAACTGACCCAGAACGTCAACACTGAGACACTGCCTGGCAAAGTTGCTGGACTTTAAAGATACAGAATCTTTTGATCCAGCATTTGAAAGTTCGATTACAAGAGAGAAAGATCAGGCTGACTTCGGATTTCTCCACATTCAACACTTCAAGACACTGGAGAGATGCCTAAAAATCCCCAAGGATTCAACATCTGAGCCAAGAATTTTATATTTATCCAAATCATTCTCCAAGAATAATGACTCTGAACAAACAGTTCTGAATCTGCAAAACCTCAAGGAACGTTATTCCACAGCAGTTCTTGAGGAAACTTCCAGAGGATAATCCACAGCAGTGTGAGAAATGCCTTGGGTTCTAGCGCAAGAGTCTTAAATACATTCACCTAAGAGCAAAAAAGGAAACACAAACATAGGTTTAGATGATGGAAGAGAATGTAAGTGTTATATACCCTGACAATCTAGAAATAAAAGTAACAAAAGAAAAGTTTACATAAACGGACCAGAGAAGACAAAGAAGGAAGGAGATATAGTAACTCTGCCATTTACCTCATCTGTAACAGATAAGAGTCCGAGAACATTATTTAAAGCTGACAAATCAAGTACCCAAGGTGTATGAGAAGAAATAAAAGCTTACTGACAGTTCAAATGTAAACTGCAAGCAAGATAATATTATTGACTAAATTTGGGAAACTAAGGAGAAGGAAGGAAGGACAAAAGAACAGGAAAACAGGGGAGTCCAACAGAGGTATTTTAGCTTAATGCTCATTACCTGGGAAGATGTCCCCTCGACCTGGAGGTGATCCCAGAGATGGGCCATTATGTATAATTAAAGCTTGTAGGCAACATCCCTTTAGTGATTAACTTGTAGTAGAATACAAAAGGTTCTTCCCTATTACACTAACACAGCTACTCTCACATGAAGAAAAAAATAGCCTGGATGATGGACATGTGTGGGAAGGAAAGGAAGCACGCATTTATTGAGCAAATATTTTGTGCATTTTCTCACTGAATTTGATATTACTTCCTCCAGTTTATAGATGAAGCAATTGAGGCTTAGAGATCTCAAGTAACAGTTATGTTATAAAGCCAAGACTTAACCCTAACTTAGATTTTTCTGAATCCCAATCCACTCCTCTGTCCACTATACCTGAGTGCCTCCCAGTAATGATGAGAAAACATCATCCTAACCAGTAGTTTTCCCTTCCATTTCACCTTCAGTACTTCAGATAGGCTACCTTCAGTTTGACCTTTGGCCCCACTCCTTCCTTCCCTCTGTATTGCCGAAATAGTCAAAGGGCTGGGAAGGCAACAAGTGAAGGGAAAAAGATTAGCCACACCACATTATTGATCCCTTGGTCCTCCAATATTGGCTGGTTTGGAGTCATGCTTCTGACCTACCTGCCATACCTGAAAGTTCTGATGTGCTTTCTGTACTATTTGGGGGTCAGTGTCTCCCCAGCCCCTTTCTCTTGTTTCACAGCGCACGTTTCCATCCTGTCCTGTCTGAAGGCTATACTGACGCTGAAGCAGTGATTCTCAAAATGTGGTCCAGAGCCAGCAATGTCAGCATGACCCAGGAAGTGGTTAAAACTGCAGATTTTCAGGCCCCACCCCCAAACCGCTGAATCAGAAACTCTGGGGGGGGTACCCAATAGCTGTCTGTCTTTTTTTTTGTTTAACATCTTTATTAGAGTATAATTGCTTTACAATGGTGTGTCAGTTTCTACTTTATCACAAACTGAATCAGTTATATGTTATATGTTCCCATATCTCTTCCCTCTTGCATCTCCCTCCCTCCCTCCCACCCTCCCTATCCCACCCCTCTAGGCGGTCACAAAGCACCGAGCTGACCTCCCTGTGCTGTGCGGCTGCTTCCCACTAGCTATCTATTTTATGTTTGGTAGTGTATATATGTCCATGCCACTCTCTCACTTTGTCACAGCTTACCCTTCCCCCTCCCCGTATCCTCAAGTCCATTCTCTAGTAGGTCTGCATCTTTATTCCCATCTTGCCCCTAGGTTCTTCTGACCATTTTCTTTTTTTTTTTTAGATTCCATATATGTGTTAGCATACAGTATTTGTTTTTCTCTTTCTGACTTACTTCACTCTGTCTGACAGTCTCTAGGTCCATCCACCTCACTACAAATAACTCAGTTTCATCAAAAAATCTACAAACAATAAATGCTGGAGAGGGTGTGGAGAAAAGGGAACCCTCTGGCACTGTTGGTGGGAATGTAAATTGGTTCAGCCACTATGGAGAACAGTATGGAGGTTCCTTAAAAAACTAAACATAGAACTACCATACGACCCAGCAATCCCACTACTGGGCATATACCCTGAGAAAACCATAATTCAAAAAGAGTCATGTACCAAGATGTTCATTGCAGGTCTATTAACAATAGCCAGGACATGGAAGCAACCTAAGTGTCCATCAACAGATGAATGGATAAAGAAGATGTGGCACATATATACAATGGAATATTACTCGGCCATAAAAAGGAACTAAACTGAGCCATCTGTCTTTTAACAAGCCCTCCAGGTGATTCTCAAGCATTCTCGAGCTTGAGAACCCCAGCCTTTAAGACTCATTCTCTTGTCCTCTGAATACAGCACCTCTTTCCAGCCCATTTCCCATCTCTTCACTTCCCAGGACCCAATTTAAGAAAGGTGGCATTTCAGTGGCAGGTGAGATTTAAACTGACATTTTCCCTCCTTTCTAGCTCTGTTGGCTATCTGATTGCAATAATACTCCAGAGGCCCCACCCTCGGAAAATACCTATTCAAAATCAGAGCAGATTATTTTAAAATGCTTATTGGCACACTGATGCCACTGGCTGGTTTCTGCTGATTAATTAATCCTTATTTGACCTGAATTAACTCCTAATCTGTGTAAAATGAAGGAGATTTGCTGGAATGCAGCAAATTTGAGACTCTAAAAACCCAAGGCATGTGGGATTCAGCATCAGGCTGCCATGAGGATTAAAGGTACATTATTTGAAGTTTGTTTTTTCCTCCTTTCTCCTCTCCACCCCCACCTCGTACCAGGAAAAGAAAAATTACCAGAAGACACGAGCATATTGTCTCCCCTTCTCCCAAATAAAGGTAAACTGACAGCGCTTTCAATGAAAGACTGCATGATTGGAATTAAATGTCAAATACAATTTTCTGTTGGCAATTCAAAGTGTTGGTGTCAAAACCATAACTGACAGTACGGCTGGAGATTAGTATCTGTCTGGATCTTAGCATCACACTGTGGGGAAGGTTTATGATTTAGTAGATTAACACAGCTCTCTTCACGCCACCACTTAAGAGATAATTTGTTGAAGCAGGAGCCAATTAGATTGTGGTTGCCCCTGGGCAGGAGGCTCCCTCCCCTAAAGTTCTGTCAGGCGTTTGATGGCACACCCTGCTCCCTGTGGGGGTCTGCCATCATGATGGGTGACAGGCAGGCGAGGTGAGCAGGCCACAGCTGCCAACAACCCGGCTGTCAGTAGCCACCAGTGATGTTTGCTGGCAATGTCCCAGGGAAAATGGATTTGCTATTGATCCAAGCAATATGAAATGGCCTTCCAGGTTGGAGATTTGATTTATTTCGTTTCTGCTTCTCACATGGGATGGAGGGAGGAGGGGGACTTCCTGGCAAGTCATTGAATCATACACTCTACCACTAGATTTCTTCTAGCTCTAGGAAAAAGACGACGATCCCGGCTCAGAGAGGTTAGGGGACTTGCCAAGATCACAGCGTTTGGGAGGAGGGGGAGCTTGGGAGCTGGTATTGCTTGATACTCACGAAGTGATAAGACACTGACTTCGGTACTTTGTCCTCCCATGTCCTGTGTAAGACTCACAAAGTCTTTGATGTTATTATAAGGGCAGACGAGGTTAAGGGTGTAAGTAACTTGCATAAGCCAGAGCAAGTCCACGGCAGAGATGTGTTACAACTATGTCTCCTAATTCCCAATTCAGCATTCTCTGAGACATCTTGCAGAGTATCTCTAGAATAAATATTCCAACTGGGGAGGGGATAAAAGGGCTTTGAAAATTGTTCTTCTATCTTATACGCATGCCACTTCTGCCGAGTGACAGCCCATAGAACCCAGATAATAAAATAAATAAAATGGATGCTCTGTGTCTTGACCAGCCATAAATTGTCAGTGGTTCTCTGCAAGCCTGATTTAAGAGTTTCACCTTGCAGAGACTATATTTGTTCTTTCTTTTTTTTCCCCTCTTGTCCCCACTTCTGGGGAAGAAGGAGAAACGATGAAAGCAGTTGGTTCCGTGCAGCATTTATATTATCCAACAATGCCAGCATGTGACAGCATAGCAGACTCACAAGATAATGTTCAGACTCTGGTTTTAGAATGTTTACTCTCTTCTGGGTGAACTCTGACATCCAAATGCATTAATGTGGTGCCATTTTCAACTCTCATGCCAATCTCCATCCTTGTACGTATTGGAATTTTAATGCCCACTTCCCTGTTTGAGTTATGGTAATTTATTGTAATAGTACATTTTGACCTTTTCAGTATTTTGTATTTTTATTGGATAGCTGTTTCACCTCTTCCCTGGAGGGTCAGCCAGGCTGAAAATGAGAGAGAATGTTAAGACCAACCAATCAAAATACAGAATATTAAAAAGGTCAACACACAAGAGCAAACTACTAATTTGGAAAACACACACAGGCGAAAAGAATGAATGGTGACCAGAGCAAGAATAAGTGGACTGGAGAAGGCTAAGGGGTTCCTCTGAACCCACAGCACAGCAGTTAGCTCAACCACTGAATGTAAACTAGCCCATCATCAGAAACCAAAGGCGAGCAGAAACAGTGCAAACTCCCAAGGGTGTAAACTGTACCCTTCCTGTTTTTACCCGGCCAATGCAAATGACAAAGAGAGGTAGAGGGGGGTTGAAAGGTCCCGGCTTGAAGATGCCAGGGCACTTTGGAATATGCAATAACCAGAGGATGCATCAAAGATATCATGAGAGTTCAACCCTCGCAAGCAGATGAAAGTCTCCAGAATCTAGAATTGATGCTCATCTATTTCTTTTTCAAAGCTCTCCAGGAAGGGAAATCTGCAAACCTCCCCCACTGACTCTTTCCAGTTGAACAATACTAATTAAGCCACAATAATAAGCATAGCTGGACAATCAAGATTAATAGAATCATAAAAGTTTAAAGCATACTAATTCAAGTGGACGTTCAGGTCTTGTCTACTGAAGGTTATGGTCACCAAGTCACCGGGAAGCACACTGAGCGAGTAACCTGGGTGTAGCCCACTCACCCACTGAAACACACTACACTGGTTGTTAGCAATGCAGAACAACATACACAGAAGGTTTTGGACATCCCAGGATGACTGGCACCAGAAAATGGAAAAGAGCTACTTTAAAAGAATACTTGTAAAACAGGGACCAAAATCTCAGTGTGAAGAGTGAAAAGATTTTGACTGCAACTTCATCTTGAAAAATAAAATGAGAATGTACGAAGAGATGATTTTGTTTTCTATTTAATAAACTATAGGTTAAAATTCTAATCATATTCTCCAAAGCAAAAAGGATTTAAGGGTTGACTGAGAAGTTTGGGCACAATTTTCCCAACAACGTTTTATGTTAATATAGATACATCACCCTTCACAACACCTTTGACACAATCACGAAAAGCATAACTTATAAGATATTCAGAGGACCCAAGATAGGCGCTCCTCTAAATTCTTTGACATTCCAGTTTTTTCTATTTAATATCTTGATCTTTGTTTTCTATTATTAGCTTTGGTTGATTTCCTTTTATTCAATTGCTTGTGAGATCCTTATTTGTCAATAGATTTGAGAGAAATGAGCCATCCTACTATATCACATTCATCAACTTCATAAAATCCTATATTGTTTACAAAATTTGCAATTTCCATTTGCTTTATATTTAGCACCGCCAAGACATCTGAAAGTCATCTGCAAACTGACCAAACACTTATGCCATACAGGTTTGTGTTAAATAGAGTCACGTTTGAATAGGGTCTAATTTTTAAAGTTTGTTAGCAAATATTTGACAACTCTTAATTCCCCGTGTAAACAAACTTTTAATTACCAGTACTCTAATAATGAAAACTCAAGCACATGGATCCTAGACTTATCTAAGTGCAAACCAGAATATCTTCAGCATAAAACATACTATAACAGACATAAGAGTGATTGCTGGAATATATTCAACTATTAACACTTTCTAATCTGACTCTTATGAATAGCAGTCCAAGCAAGTTGCATCGTTGAATAAGAATTTAGGGTTAGAAACACTATGCAGATTTGTAGTGACTGTTCTTTAAGAATATTCATATGTAATACACTCGTCAGGGGGGGAGGGATAAATTGGGACATTGGAATGGACATATACACACTACTATATATAAAATAGATAACTAATAAGGACCTACTGTATAGCACTCAGTACTCTGTAATGACCTACATGAGAAAAGAATCTAAAAAAGTGTAGATATATATATATATATGTATAACTGATTCACTTTGCTGTACAGCAGAAACACAACATTGTAAATCAACTATACTCCAATAAAAATTTAAAAAATAAAAAAAAATATTAAGATCACACAGTTAAATTAAAAAACACTTTTTAAAATACTATATAGCACATGATCCCTGTTCTTAAAAAACTATCCTTTATTAAATATTTACTGGGTACCACGAACTGTACTTTATATGCAATATGTTACTTAATTCTTCTAATAGCCCAAGAGGAAGGCATCAATACCTACAAGTTATAGATAATGGAATAATATACAGAAGTGAAGCAACTTGCTGGAGATGAAACACCTCATCAGTGGCAAAGGCAGGACTCAAACCCAGGTCTTTATGACTCCAGGCCCTTGTTTCTAACCACTCTGTTGTAATATACAGAAAAGGTGTCTAGAAGAATTAAGATACTGCAGTAAGATTGTGGATGCTTTTATTCACTTCTTTGTATTTTTCTATCTTTTCTACATATTCTGGATCAAAACTGATGGCTCTTATAATCAGAGAAAAGAGAACTAATTTTTGTAAGAACTTATGGTTAGAGATGGGAGATCATCTTGTTGCTTGTGGCTAATGGAAGGAACTTTCTTTTGTGGAGAGAAGGGAGGTAAGACCCTAGCTGGTTACAGCTCGAGGGATGACTCCCAGTGGGCAAGGGGCCTCCAGAAGGAGGGTCTGGCACATCCTGTAGGTGCCACTGACATGGATACTGCCCACCTGACCTACTGAGGAGCTGAAATCACTGTGTGCAGTGGAGGGAAGAACACTGACCACAGTCAGAGACAAGGACGCCCACCATGTCCTCTGAATGCCTGTTTGGCTGCCCGTCCCCCACCCCACAGGCCCCACCTACAGCTCAGTCCTCCCTTCTGCTTTGAGGCCAACTCTATCCCAAGTCAGGGCACTGAGCACCGCTAGTGTCTCCAAGACCTCAGTTCCCCAAGAATGGGGCCCTACCTTCCCGCAGGACTCTCGGAGACATCCTCAGGGCTCTCCTACCTGTGCTCAGGCCTGGCCTAGCTCTTCTTGGGCTGCACCTCAAAGCACAGCCAGCCACATCTTCTTGGACCTCCTTGCCACTGACATCTTAACTGTCTGAGCCATCCTTGTTACAAGTCCACACAGCCTTTCAGCCAAACTTCCCATCCACTGTCTGTCAAAGTCTCAACTTTTTTCCCAAATGCTTAACTTGGGCTTTGCATAGTGAGTTACAGGGAGCTGAGATGCTTACCTCCCAGCTGTCAGGGTAGCAGGTGGGCCTTGGACCCTATATCCCTGGCCCCAAGCAAGCTGAGTGTGCCCTGTGTTACCATTTTGTGAAACTTGGGGCATGCAAAACTTGGGAAGCACCAACTGTGAACCATGCTGGTGGGTTTTCTTTGTCCCCATATACCACCCCACCCTTTTCTTTTTTGGCCACACCACACGGCATACAGGACCTTAGTTCTCCAACCAGGGATCGAACCCGTGTGGAAGCACGGAGTCTTAACTACTGGACCACCAGGGAAGTCCCCTACCATCCGCTTCTAAACTGGTCCATCTTACAGCGACTGAGCTTCTGCTTTGTCTCTTGGTAATTTAAATAATTTGTGTACTGTGTGTCAGGTACTCTTCTTTCTAATTGCTTTACATTAATATGGCTATGACATGATTGACAAGTTCTCTGGGCCTCTTTCACTTCATCTGAAAAATGGGGACAGTGGTACTCTATCTGAGACCCCTTCCAGTCTTTTTTGGGAGTTCCAGGAATGAGCACCAGTACCCACGCAGCCTCCTCTCAGTACATGGCTTAAGGATGTGGTACCTTGCAAGAAAAGGAGAGATCGATTTAGAAACAGAAAGGAACACTTTTCTCTAAGATGATGTTTTCAAACCCTTAACCTAAAAAAAAAAAAAAAAAAGGCTGGAATTTCCAGTAGAAGTGGAATAATAGAAGAAAGAATCGGCAATTGGCTGGAGGAAGCAGGTTTGTGGTGAAATGGACCCCAAAAGTGATGGGTGGAATTGCAGGAGATGTGCCAGTTAGAAAATCAAGTCCGACAGTAAGAAATCAGCTTCCAGAGAACTGCAGTCCCAGGCTCAGGCCCAGAAACATGACTGGGGCTTTCCACACGGCTCTAACCAATAGCTAATATATAGTATTTACCCAAGGAAGATGGTTCCAGAGTGAGGAATGAGATTTAGTTAGTTACTGTAAAACACATTATTTCTTGGAGCTCCCAGTTGCCCTATGAGAAAAGCCATTCTTCTTTTTCCACGTATGCCTGATTTTTGCAGTCTCTCAGGCTATCATCAAATGGTTTCCATTTATTTCAAAAGACAATTTATCTGCCTTGAGGTTTTACCTACCAGAACTTGGTGCTAGTATCCCTCGCTGCAGTGTTACAGCATCCACCCAATTATGCACAGGGATAACAGACAGAGCCTGTTAACCTCACACAAAGGCAGCTTAAAGTACCATATTCCCCTTTGCAGATATTGCTAAAACTATCATCAAAAATTAGATGAAAATCAAGAGTCCTCTCTCTGGTGGTTTACGGAGTCTTCCCTCATTTTTCCATGCTCAATCACTTGTGATTACTGTGTCTTTGCCTTGACTCCTCTGTGTAACAGATCATCAAATCCACTTTTGTTCTAGGAACTTATTTGTCAGCTAATTGATACTTCCAGGCTCAGAGGTACTGAGCTTGACGCAAAGGGCCTTTTTCTTTATATTACTATAGCACCTTTCTCAGGAGAGTAAGCATTTGCAAATACCAACTAATTATTTATTGCAGGGATTTCACTGAATTAGAAAGTTCCGAAGTAGATACAAATTAAAAATCAACAACTCTTTCTTATATAATTACTGTCCGTGCAAAGCTTATGCTGTCCAGGCATTAGTCATACTCCAATCATGGTCTGAAGTAACTCCTGACCAACCGAGAACTAGTAGGATAATTATAGGAGGTTTTAAACACAGTATGTGAAGGAAGACTAATAGACCAAGTGTCAGAAGACCTGGGGTCTATGACCTTGTACCCCAAATCTCGGTTTCCTCATTTATAAAATGAGAAAGCTGTGGAACTATTAACTCAGCAATATTAGGCTTCTATTCTGAGTCATGTGGGCAACCTGCCCCACAGGCTGGCCCACGTCAGGAGTGGGGAAGATAGACAGACATTTCCTCTATGTAGAGAACTGGTCCCTGTTTCTCTTTCGCCCCTTGAAAATCGAATGCATCCTTCAAGGCCAATTTCAGTCTTTCTTTCTCTATGAAGAATTATTAGATGCCATTGGTTTGCAGTGAACTTGCCCCAACTGAACACTGTTACCACTTTGCATTGGCAGGGATCATACACTGATGAGTATTGTTCTTATTGCTGTTTATATCTTGTCCAACAAACTAACTGGTAAGCACTTAATGGAAGACATGTTTCTTATGTCTTGAACCCTGATCCCCTAAATCAGAGCATAAACATAGTAGGAAAGCAATCTTTTGTCATTTTATCTGTTTATGTTACTAGTATTGACTTACAAAGGGGACCCTTTCTGAAAATCTAGGAGCCCAGCACATGTATCTATGCCAATAGCCTCTCACTTATACTATGTAACTTATGTCTAAACTAAGACCTACTCTGAATCTCACTTTTTTCCATTCCTTTTGTCTCCTTCCTGCTCTCTCCCTCCACTTCCCTCTAAGTGTACCATCATTACCACCATGATATTCTACCTTTCTTTGAAATTCCTCTTAAAACATCTCTCTATAAATAAGCAAGGGGCAAATAGTATTACTAAACTAATATGAAATTTCAGACTAGCTGTTCCAGCTGGGATGGAAGAGAGAAGAGTCACACATTAAAAATAGGGGTTGGAGAGAAAATAATGCTTTTGAAATTGCTTCTCTTCTAGGAGAAGAGCTCTACCTCCTTCTCACCAAGAAGATGGCAGATCACTGGGCATCCTTGAGG
Source organism: Lipotes vexillifer (assembly GCF_000442215.2). Lineage (NCBI taxonomy): Eukaryota > Metazoa > Chordata > Mammalia > Artiodactyla > Lipotidae > Lipotes > Lipotes vexillifer. The sequence goes on from NW_006789253.1 coordinate 316,937, forward strand.
ACTATGTTTTACTCTAGACCTCATCAAAAGGTGAGAAGGGAGCAGAGGGATGAGTAGGTATAGAATATGTAGAGAATTCTGCCTCTGGCAATATGATGCTTCAGATATTTTGAAACAGCCCCACAAAACAGTCAGATGATGGAAGAACTACAATAAATGTAAGTGCACTGCTGAGCTCACAAGAAAATAAGGAAAATTCCCACGGGCAAAAATAGTGTTTTATAACATGAGACTCGTAAGTAAACACCAAAGTTGGGTAGCCTTGGGAAAACGCTAATTCCAAGACTCTAGAATTTTGGAGATTAATGGCCACGCCTAAGGGAATAGGAGACCAGGCTCTGTGTCCAAGCAAAGCAGGGGAGAGAAACCTTAAAAACTCTGCGTTAAACACAGTGTCCTAAGGACCACACTCTAAGTGAAAGGAAGGGTCAAGATGTAAAGAAAGATATAAAGATATCAACAACACATTTCTCAAGTTAGGTTTAATGTGTAAACACTGCTCTCTAGAACACATGGAATATTTACAAAAAATAAGTATGTGCTATTCCACAAACAATTCTCAAAGTATTTTCAAGAATTAAGTATCATGCATACATAGCATGTTCTCTTACTACAGCGCAACTGAGACAGAAATAAATTTTAAAATTAACTTTAAAAGATCAATACATTTGGAAATCTAAAACATATTTCTCCATAATTCATGAATCAACAAAGAAATAACAGAAATGTTTAAACATTTATAATCAAATACAATATAACAAAAATACTATATATCAAAACTTGTGGCATACAGATAAAGGAATAGGTAAAAGGAAATTTACACTTCTAAATTCTGACATTAAAAAGGAAAAGCTAAAAATTAATGAGTTGCACATGCAACTTAAGAACTTGGATGGAATGGGGGGGATAAACAGACAAGAATATAAATAGAGTAGAAGAAAGGAGATAATAAAGATAAGAACAGAAATTAATGCAATAGGAAACAAAAGTACAGTGGAAGGAATAAACAAATCCAAGAGTCGATTTTTTTTTTAAAGATCAATAAAATACCCAAATTTCTAATGAGATTCAATAAAGCATAAATAGAAAAGTCACAAATAAATAATAGCAGAAAATTTCAAATGAAACATAACTAAAGATAGAACAGAAGTTAAAATGATAATACAAGAATACTATGGAAGGAGTTCCCTGATGGCACAGTGGTTAAGAATCCGCCTGCCAATGCAGGGGACACGGGTTCGAGCCCTGGTCCAGGAAGATCCCACATGCCGTGGAGCAACTAAGCCTGTGCACCACAACTATTGAGCCTGTGCTCTAGAGCCCATGAGCCACAACTACTGAGCCCGTGTGCTGCAACTACTGAAGCCCGCGTGCCTACAGCCCATGCTCCGCAACAAGAGAAGCCACCACAATGAAAAGCCTGCGCACCTCAACAAAGAGTAGCCCCTGTTCGCCGCAACTAGAGAAAACCCGCGCACAGCAGCACAGACCCCACACAGCCAAAAAATAAATAAATAAATATATTAAAAAAGAATACTATGGAAAAGTATATGCTAATTAATTTGAAAACTTAAGTGAAATGAAAAAATTCTAGAATATAAATTACCAAAACTGACCCAAGAAGATACAGAAATTCTGAATGGTCTTATAATCATTAAAGTCAAATCATTGACTCTGTAATTAAAATTATTTTCCACACAGGTAAAGCCAGGCCCAGACGGATATGCAGTAGAGTTCGCCAAATATTCAAGGAAAATATTATTCTGATGTTATATAAACTCAGAGAACAGGCAACTTTTTAGGCTACTATAACTTGATACCAACACCAGACAAAGATGATCTGGAAAATTACAGGTCAATTTCTCTCATGAATGTAGCTACAAAAATTGAAAACAACATATTAGCAAAATGAATCCAACAGTATCTAAAAATAATAATTTATAATGACTAGACTGGGGTTATGTCAGAAAGGCAAAACTGATTCAATATTTTAAAATCTGTGTATGTTCATCTTCCCTCCTCATTCATTCAGATTAATTCAGAGCAATTAACGCCTCAATATCATCTTAACACAGTTGCCTGGTTTCTTCCCTTTCCTTCTGAATCCACTCAACCCCGACCAAAGGAAGTGCATTCCAGGCCATGGTTTCTTTTTCAGCTTTCTTGCAGACTGGCATATTTCCCACAGGAACATTAACACCTTCCAAATGTGATTATCCCAATCTCTTGAATGTCTGATCTTTCCAGGATTTCAGGGAATTATAAGGAAACACAATACAATAGCATGAGGCCCATTTCCACAATATTTAGAAAAAGCACTTAATCCCCAAACCAAATATGACTGTTAGAGTAGTTTACAATCTTACGGTCAATTCCCAAGTGGATATAACATTTCCTAAACCCAACATCTTATGTAATCTCGATCCATGTTGTTATCACCAATCACAGATAAGGAGTTCATATTATTTCAGTGAAAGGATTAGCTAAAAAAAAAATAAAAAAAAAAAGTAAAGGAGGAACCAAAAAGCCCACGTGGCTTCAGCTTTTCCACCACATCAGTCAGTCCTGCCCAGTATCCAAAGTCCACCACCTATAAAGTTAATACTCACTTGAAGAAGGGAATTTCATCAAGATACTAAGTTTGCCGTATCCTAAGAAAACACCTCTCGGAAAGGGCAAAAAGAACCAGTCACTTCATCCTTCCTCAAGACCTTTCCTTTAAGGTCCAGCCAATAAACCTTCGTATTTCCCGCAATAATCTGTGCATGATTCCCTCTCCAGCCCTGCATACCTGGCACCCTAAACTTCCTTGAATAGGGCTCTGCCTAGTAACACAGCAGCTACTCCATCAAAAATCTACAGCCTGGTACCCTCCCCTGACCCCAGGAGCGTACCTTTGTCTGTATTTCTCCAAATCAGAAGCCTCTCAAGGCTTACTTATTTGCGCAACATTTCCTTTTCTATAGCTGCTGCATCTTCCTTCCATTCAGATATGCCTTAGCTTTGTCCCATAATGTCTCCCTCCAAGGAGGACATCCTCTTTAGTTTCCATATTTGCCCCAGCTGGAGAAACCCACTTGAAAGATTCCTGAATCTCAGCTGCCTCTAGGGAATTTCCCACACCTGCTCTCAGTGATAGCATGAGGTCTACAATCCCATAACACCTGTCTTCTTTCAATACTTGAATTCCCCAAGCCTTGACAGCTTCAACACTACTTTCCCAGAACACAGCTTCAGATGTATTTTTAAACCTTCAACCTGCCCTTAGATGAGGGGTTCCTGTTCCTCCCGCCGCCCTCTGAGCTAAGACATTTTCAACCTCTCAACATCTTTCTCACCACCTGGTCCTCTTCCCAAAGGCGTCTCCAGGCCTAAAGGGTTGACAAGTATTTTTAAGCTGATCCCATTTCTCCCTGAGTTACCTCCCAAGATCTGAGCATTATCTGCTCACATACCAATTCCCAAATAATCTCACGCACTTACTCTACAGTCATCCTTCAGTGTCTGCAGGGGATTGGTTCCAGGAACCGTCCCCCAGCAAAACACACCTGTGGATACCAAAATCCACAGATGCTCAAGTCCCTTATGGTAGGTCTTCCTTACCCTCGGATACAGAAGTACTTTTCTACCTCCAATGAGCAAACTTGATTCCTAGCGAATAGGAAATTGTTTTCTTGTTGCTCTTTGCTTCCTTCTTAACAACTCACTTTTAGATAATTCCATTAAGTTGTTCCTGTCACTCAATCTAAAATTATATACCACCTGCATACAGAAGCCTCATCCCCATTCTGCTTTATCTGTTTTTGGACAAACACCACCAATTCCCAATGTTTGAACCCACCTTGTATATATTTCCATGGAACATTTTCTCTGAATGGAAAAAAAAAAAAAACCCGGAGAATACAGTGAAATTTGAGTCCAGTAATACTAAGTCAGTCCACAATCCAGATACTAAAGGCATTTTACACCAGAAGTCTACTTATTTTGAAGTGAGCTTTTTCAAGAACTCAGAAGTTTGCTCCCCTACCAAGCAAGCCCAGATTTCCTGCTAATCAGATTCGAGGCACAAACTCTCTCTGAGTTTTACTAATGAGAACCAGAGCTTCTCTTAACAATGCAAGTTTCTTCAGGAGGCTAAACCAAAATCCCCAACTTACGTGCATAAACTCACCTCTGCCTGCTGAAGGACAACTGGTGTTAGTGATTGTAAAGGGTAAATGGACCAGACCCCAAACTCTTGACCAGCATTGGCCATGGCTGCCATCGTTCCATCCCTGCTATGTTCCTAACAGAGTCCAGGGCTTCAAATCGCTCTCTAGTCAAAAGGCTGGTGATCTAGACTGAGCCCTACACGGGATTCAAAAGGTCCTCCCATTTCTTTACCTTAAGATCTTTACCTTGGAGTACCATCTGCTTCACCTTCACATGGCAAAGAGAGACATACCAAGACAAACCCAGGGAGGAAGACTTGAACCTTTTTCCCTATTCCCCAATATCCTTGAGGTCTCCACTTTGTCTTGGACCCACAGTAGACCTCCCCCCACCCCCCAATCACTCGCGGGATGAGACCATGCAGCCAACTTAACGCAGTTCTCACTTTAAGCATCAGAAAGCAAAAACACTGGAATAAAACCTCTGACAGTCTTCCCCTCTCAGGAGTTCAAAGGAAATAAGAGATGAGATTACAGCCACGAGAATCTGTCTGGCTGACGATTGGTGCTGGTGGCGACATGCTGCTGTTTACTGATTCATGGAATGATAAGGAGCAAAAGCAGAGAGTCTGAGAATGTACTATATATATTCCTGGAGCTGTGTTCTCTCTACGTAGCCACTTGAATCAAGCCATATGCACTGTGGGCTGACTTTGATTCTCAGCAACAACTGTTTTAAAAAGGACAGAGGCAAGGATTCCAGATTTGTTGACTTGTGTTGTTCTTGGGGAAGCAGGGGGAGTGAGGGTTCTGTTTCTAGCACTTCCCATGGGAGACTGTTTCCAAAGGAACACAAATCATTCGCTGGAGGCAGGGTATGTTAGTAGTAGTTTTGGGTTAGCAGCAACATATGCCAGGCCCTTCAAAGAGGTGTGGGCTTAAACAGAAGGATTTTTTTTTTTTTTACTCATATTCACCAAAAACCAATTCCTCCTCCTGGCTTATTATACAAACTAACAGTACTCAGATGTGGTTATAAACATATTCTGAAAGATTTATAACATCGCATGAGCACGAGAAGAATTTTTAGCTGAGAAATTCCAGAATAGGACCCTGACGCTGGTAAGATAAGCAATGCTGGAAGCTTAGGTTCTGATGATGGTTTTTTTATTTCACTGAATAATATACTCAAACATTCATTCAACAGGCTTTATGTGCCAGGGCTGAACCGGATTCTGTAAGGACTGGGTGAGGGTAACGTGGCTGTGTCAAAGTCTTACTTCAAAGTACAGGGGTGCTTCTGCAGATAGGACTGGTCGTCTGAGGGCTCCAGGTGCACACGCCCACCTTGTTTCTAACTGTTCAAAGGAAGCCCATTCTTCTTGTGGTCAAGAGACCATCAATAAAAGTAAAGTTCTAACAGAACTCCTCTGGGACTTCCCTGGCTGTCCAGTAGTTAAGAATCCACGCTTCCACTGCAGGGGGTGTGGATTCGATCCCTGGTTGGGGGACTGAGATCCCGCATGCCCCGCGGCACAGCCATACATACATACATACATACATACATAAATAGTTCTTCAAAAGGAGTACAAGAGCTGATTCACTCCTATTCTAGAACCACCCCCACAGCCAAAATTACCAATCATCACATTTCAAAGTTAGAGGAACTCTGGTTCAACTATTCACCCGATGGTTGAGTCTCTCTACAATATCCCCAGGAAGGCAGCAGCAACCTGTGCTTAAATGCCTCCAGTGCCAGGGAACTTGCTACCTTCTTAGAAGCACTTCTCAAGTTACCTGTCAGTCCCAGGACTTGAGTTGAGCTCAATTCTGTCTCTCTGAAGCTTTCACCCATTGGGTTCTACCGTTTGGAGCCATGGAGACCAAGCCCAATCCCTCCTCCCCAAGATACCAAACGTGTGTCTTGAGTCCTCCTCCCTCCTAGCTGAGGACCAGCACTGCTTTGATCCGTTCATCACATAATAAGCCCATCTACTGAGGTTTACTGTGTATCACTGAAGTTGCTAGATGCATTCCCTCCATTACCTCATTTAATCCCCATAACCACTCTGTGAGGATTTTATGGCCATTTTATAGATGGGAAAGCTGAGGCTCAGAGATGTTAAGTGCTTGCAATATGCTTGCAATAATGCCAGGTAAGATCACATTTACTTTTTTTTTTAATATAAATTTATTTATTTTTGGCTGCATTGGGTCTTCATTGATGCGCACAGGCTTTCTCTAGTTGTGTCGAGCGGGGGCTACTCTTCACTGTGGTGCGTGGGCTTCTCATTGCAGTGGCTTCTCTTGTTGCAGAGCACAGGCTCTAGGCATTTGGGCTTCAGTAGTTGTGGCACGTGGGCTCAGTAGTTGTGGCTCGCAGGCTCTAGAGCACAGGCTCAATAGTTGTGGCGCACGGGCTTAGGTGCTCTGCAGCATGTGGGATCTTCCCCGACCAGGGGTCAAACCCATTTTCCCCTGCATTGGCAGGTGGATTCTTAACTGCTGTGCCACCAGGGAAGCCCCACTTTTACTCTTTTTCCAGCCATATCACATAGTTTATCTCAACCAACACTCCTTTTCATAGGAGGTGCTGTTAAGCCATGTCTGTCCAGCTGGGAGCAGCTGGACCTGTGTATGGGACCTGACACTTTTCCCAATGCATTGATCTGGTTAAATCTGGCCACCTCATCCTCTTGTTTACACCCCTCAGGATACTGATTTTTATCTCTAACATGCTTACTAGGCTTCCAGCTTCATGTTGTACATTGATTTAATAAACCTCTTTCTAAACATTCAAGCAAATCACAGATTAAAAGGAAAAAATCAGGATGCAGGAGCAAAGCTCCAAAGCATGTCACTGGACACTTCCCATTGGATTAACATTTACTTTTAAATCGGTCACTTTAAAAATAGAGCTCTTTAATCAGTAACGATTCCACTCACTCGTCCTTTTTCTTGCCAAACACCATGCTGACTTTCAGCATTCTGGATGAAGTTAATCACACAAAACTTGCTCGTGGCGAACCCACACTGGCTGCTAGGATCTGTGGCTTCCTTTTCTAGGTGCTCACATGCCAGCCCTTTAATCTTCCATTAGACATTCTTAAAACCTATTTAGTTGCAGATTCCATCTCTTTCTTGGTTGGAAATCCAAGCTCCATTTGCTTGTCTCCAGTTTTCCAAACCACTAACATTCTCCATGTTCACAAAGACCACCCATAGCAGTTTGGATGATCAAGTTTGACAGGTTTCTTCCAATAACATGGGCTATAATTTTCCAGCCTAGAATACCACAATGTCTGTTTCATCATCTATAAAACAGAGACTATACTAGCTGTACTCCACAGGGTGGTTTGAAAATTAAATGGCATAATACACCCAAAGGACCACTAATACATAGGAAACACCCCACTCCCAAATGTATAACAAGCCACATCATTTTATTTCTTCCTGAATGCCATGTCAGCACCTCCATTCCATTTCAACTGGCCTAAAAACCCAACTCTTCTAAAATATGCCTTTTTGCCTAAGGTTCTTAATTCTATACACGGTGCCACTATTCTTGCAGTCACTCAAGCTTGACTCTCAGAGACAGCTTTGATTCATCACTTGCCTGCATCCCACATCAACCAACGTTAGGTCTGGAAGATTCCATTGCTGCAGTTCCTCAGACACCAACCCTTTACTTCCACCCCACAGTCACTGTTATGGACTGAACGTTTGTGTCCCCTCAAAGTGCGTACGTTGGAGCCCTAACCCTCAGTGCGACTCTATTTGTTGATAGGCCCTGCGAGAAGACGATAAAGGATAAATGAGGTCATAAGAGTGGGACCCTAATTCAATAGGGCTGGTGCCTTTAGAAGAAGAGGAAGAGACCTAAGAACGTTCTCTCTCTACCATGTGAGGACACAGCAAGAAGGCAACCATCTACAAGCCAAGAGGAGAGTCTTCTCCGGGAAGAAATTGGCTAGCACCTCGATCCTGGACTTCCCAGCCTCCAGAACTGTGGGAAATAAATTTCTGTTGTTTAAACCATCCAGGTTATGGTATTTTGTTACCATGTGTCTACTTTGCAGCCTAAGTAGACTAAGACAGCCACCACTTTACTTGAGGACTTCTTACCTGGTTTGCAGCAAAAGCCTCCTGACTTGTGCCCCATCTCCTACCCCTCTCCACTCCACTCCATCTCTCTCACTAATGCCAGCTTACACTTCCCAAATTCTGGCCCCAAATTATCAGTAGCTTCTTACTGTTTACCAAACTGAGCATAAACTCACTCACTTTCAAGATATTCCAGACAAGCCTCACATATAAACCCTGTTTATGATCCCAATCTATCCCCCAAAACTCATATCCCCCATTCTTGATATATCCACCATTCCAGTCAAATGAAACTTTGCATGGTCCCTAAGAAACACCATCGACCATTTGCATTTGTTATTGATCTCTGCATTCAAATAGTGTTTTTTTCAGGAGTGTATTCAGCTGTAAGAAAGAGTAACTGACTAACAGTGATGTAAACAATTAGGAATTTATTGTTGTCATATAACAAGTCCAGAGATGGGAAGCTGCTGCTGTTAGTTTAGTTGCTCAATAATGCCACCAGAGATCAGGAATTCTTTTCCTTTTCCCTACCTCAAGATCAAAATGTGGTTGCCACACCACCAGACATCTAATCTAGGTTCAGTGCTTGAAAATAGGAGAAAGAGAAGAGAAGGAGCATGGCAGCTAAGTCTGTCTCTTTTGCTGGAAAAAGTCAAAACATTCCCAGAGCTCCCCTCCCCCCAGCCCCACTGCAGACTCTCCCACTTACAACTCATTGGCCTGGATACTATCACATGGCCACTCCTACTTGCGAGGGAGGCTAGAGAGTGAACGTTTCATCTGAGCAAGGCACATGCAACAATACCCACAACAAAATTGGGACACTGTTAGCAAAAAAATAAGAAAGCAGTGGATACTGAGTGGGTAACTAGCATACACACAAGCACCTGGCACTCATTCCTGGTGGGAGGATTTTGTCCATGTTTCTCTTCAAACATCTACCAAAATTTCTTGCACATACTTTATGTTCAATACCATATACATACAGACTGGTTGTAGTATAGTTTATGATTGCCTACAAATGGCTCCACAATCAGTAAGCATTTGCCGGCCCCCGTTAGGTATACTGGAAGGAGTAAAGGAAATTATATTTGTCCTCAAGTCAGAGAGGCAAAGTGACTGTTGCTAAATTACTTCCCTGAAACAGTCATTTTTAGATCTGTTTCACATCCCCAGCACCAACATTCACATTTGCTCAGCAAAATCTTTCTTCACGGGACAGTACACATAATAACCTTCGGCCTGGGCTTGGTCAAATTACTCTGACATCTATATTTCTCTGGCTTGACTGGACAAGCTTTTACTATAGATGTATTAAGAAAACTTGGTTATGAGCAATAACATTAAACATCATTGCATAAAGAACCATTAAAAGGCAGGAAGTAGCCATTAGCAATGATGCTACAGAATAACTAATGAAATATAAGCAAATATTTAAGTAAATCCAGACTGTAAAGCAGAGTGCATAGTGTACCTATCCATAATCACTGATAAGATATATTGTGTGCAGGGGTGTTTATATATAGACGGGCCTGGAATTGGAATAAGTATACAAAGGAAAACAAAGACAGAGAGGTTAAAAACATATATGTTTACCAAAATCTTGATAGTGGTCAACCCTGGGCACTGCATTATAGACGATTTTTATTTTTTGTTTTTGCTTGTCAGGATTCTCCAGGTTTTCCAAAATGAACCTGCATTGTTCTTATAATAAAAAGCAAAAGGGGTTTTGTTTTTCTTAACTTTCAGGAGTTTTAGGCGACAAGCCTGCCTTCTGATGCTTCAAGTGATGATCCAAATTTGATTAGACGAGACAAGGGCTGGTGAACTTAAGTGGCCACAAATTTAAAAGAGCCTCTATTTATGACACCAAAACCATCTGAAGAGCAG
>NW_006789253.1:327094-327283 GCF_000442215.2 Lipotes vexillifer
ATGAATCACTAACTCTTCTTTGCAGCTTTAGAAATACAAGGAGCAAAATATAAAGACAGCTTGAACCTGAAAGGAGGGGGTGCACAACAGAAAATAATTTTCTGTGGAGGTTAACTTATACATTTCATATCTTCAGAGTTTCCCATTCACTGTGAAGTGTGACCCCAAAACAATGAAACTGTTCAGCAG
>NW_006789253.1:327364-333887 GCF_000442215.2 Lipotes vexillifer
GTCGCGGAGCACAGGCTCCGGACGCACAGGGTCAGCGGCCATGGCTCACGGGCCCAGCCGCTCCGCGGCATGTGGGATCTTCCCAGACTGGGGCACGAACCCGTGTTCCCTGCATCGGCACGCGGACTCTCAACCACTGCGCCACCAGGGAAGCCCCACTTGTCTTCTTTTGTTCTAGTAATGGAAAGGCTTTACACAGGATGGACTCACATCAATTTGATGACGATGACCATGACATCCAAGTGATTCCTATTTTACATGCAGTGCTGAGCTGAGTGCCTGCCGTATCTTACTATTCACATGACAAAGCAGCCGCTTATCAGTTTCAACTGGAGCAGAAAAGGCTGGGAAGTCCTAGAGAGCATGGGATAAGGCTCGGGATTGCTGCTGGATCTGGTGTCCCAAAATTAACCCCTGGATATCTCAGAAAAATCATGACCTGCCCTCTAGAAGACTCTGGTTTCAACAAGTTACTCTTTCCACTATGAGGTGCTGTGATTAAGATTTACACAATATGTTACTATAAAATAATGACACAGTTTGAAAGTATACTGTTATTTTTTATATTAAGAAATGGAAAGGGGTCAGAAACAATATTTTGCCCTAAGAATATAGGATGATAGAGCCCAAGAAGTAAAAAAAGGGCTTGAAGTTATAAAACACAACAGACCATAGCCATCTAGATTTGATTCCAGTTTCTGACTGGCTTTAGATATGTTCTAAGCTCAAGGGGGAAGAAATACAGGTGTCTTTGGATTTTCCTTTAGATTGTCCTGCCTGGATTGCAAAACAGGGAAGGAGGCAGGGATTCAAGCTAAATGCTTAGTCCAGAAATAAATTCAGTGCATTGGGCTGTGCCTCTCTGGAGAGTGAACTTTCCAGGAGGGCGAGGGTGTAATGCTGTAGAAAGGTCAACTTTCTATAGAATGGTCAACTATGAAAAGACTGTTGTCACCTCAGCACTACTAGTCCATTTGGAGGTCTCCTCACGTAAGCATCACTTTAAGAAAGCCAAGAACTGCATTTCCCAGAGTTCCCTTCCCCACACGCGGTCAGTTAGTGTCCACTGGAGATTTGCAAGGTAGAAGGAAAGCACATTATGCTCTGAAGGGAGATGAAACAAGACAGGGTCAAACAGGAGATCTGCTGTGACTTCCCAGTGAACATTTTTGAGCCCTTCATTTTGGTAGATCAGGCTAAAATCACTGATGAAAGATTACCACAAACTTCACTTCAGTCCCCTATGTCTTCCGATGTCTAAATAAACCACTAAATCCCAGAGCACAGAGGATTTTTAGGGCAGTAGAACAATTCTGTGTGATACTATAATGGTGGATACACATTATCAAACATTTGTCAAAAGCTATAGATTGTACACCACCAAGAGTGAACCCTAATGTGAACTGTGGACTCTGGGTGACGATGTGTCAAGGTAGGTTCATCCATTGTAACAAATGTACCATCTGGTGCGGCATATGGATAGTGGGGGAGCATGTGGAGGTGGGGGACAGGGGGTATATGGGAACTCACTGCATTTTCTGCTCAATTTTGCTGTAAACCTAAAACTACTCTAAAAAAATAATAAAGTCTACTTTTTAAAAAATTCTTTGTACCCAGAATAGCTTCTATTTTCCTCACTAAACCTGAGGAACCTGTGGATTTGCCAATAGAGGTATATTGGAAACCTTAGAAAGAGCCATGTGAAGACCATGGTAAATGTGAAAGCTCTGTGAATATAAACATTCAGATTGTGAGTGTAAATATGAGACTTAAATCTCTTGTAAAGAGGATCTGGTTAGAGTGATTACCATATTCTCTCCAAATTTATAAAACAATTTTTTCTTTTTACTATTTTACAGTTTCTGTATTTTTTCCTTTATTATGTTGTATTAATGTTATGCTATGTTATAATGCTATGTTATGTTTTATGTTATTTTGGAATTCAGATAGATCTATATGTCCATTTTCTCCACATTCAAATCTTGCCAAATGTATATGAATCCTCTAAGCACAGGTCCTGGTCCACAATAGGAGCTCAATCCATTTTCATGTCAGTTCTCATTTAGTCCTGTTTTATTAAGCACCTCTCCGGTACCAAAGCTAAGGGATAATCCCTGCCTTCAAGGAGTCTGTAATCTTTTTAAGAAGACAATATATAGATAACAAATGAATAATAGAAATTTTAATAGTTTAACATAGCAATTCAGGAAAACATCCTAAGGTAATGTGTGGTTAACTGCCATAGAGAGGATGCTGGCAGTAAACAATAGGAGTTAAGAGATGGTACCAACACTCCTGAATATTCATCGTCTTGGAAAACCCCAGGCACTGCTGGAAGACCAGACAGTAAGAGGGAGCCAAGCAAATGGAAAAATCCTTTCCCTCCTCCACATTTTCTTCCACAATATTTTACATCCAGTGAGATTCTTCAGGCTGAATGGAGCCAGATATCTAAGTGGATTAATTGTTCTTTATAACAACATTTTGAACCATGAAGCATGGGTGACCTCCCATCACTGCTCTCCACTAGCTAAATCGTGCAACTGTAATAAACAAATAAATGGAATTTGCCTCCCTGCCAAGGATGTGCTGCTGTCATCTTTCCACCACAGTCATCAATTAAAGGATTAAATAATGAATGAACTGGCAGAGTTCAACTATAATCTTCAGACTCAAACTCCAAAGATGCTCCATGAACAGCAGTAGGGGATTTATGGTTTTCATTTTCCTTCACCTCATTCCATGAGGGTGCACACAGCCATAAACACACTCATTCACACACAGGCACATGCACAAACACACACGTTTGCACACCACATGCACTCTCTCCCACGGCATCTCTTGCCATTTGCGTGGCTTTTTCAATTAGGTAATGAACTTCTTTAACTTATGGAGGGAAACGTATTCATCTTGGAGGGAAGTTGCTTTGATCCTTTAGTTGAGAACAGAGCTCTGGTAAATTTGGCCTGAAGTCCCAACCTGGAGTGAGGCCAGGAGAGGACAGGCACTCAAAATCCCAAGCCAGCAGACACTCAGCTTGACATGTGGGACAGTAACTTGGAAGAGGGCTGCTGCTCACAGGGGCTTCCAGCTGCCCAGGAACACCCATCTGGGGTGCATTTTCTCCAAAGGCTAGTGAAGCTACAAGTATGCATGAGTTCAGCAAAGATTTAGATAAAGACATGATGCCCATCCATAACGCAATACGGAGAGGCTGTTAGAGATACTGAGTAATCACAGTGGTAACTTACATTTATAAAGCCTCTGCAACAGGACAGGCAGCGTGCCAAATACTTTCCATGGATTATCTCAGTTAAGCCTCACAATAACCCCGTAAGGTAAGTAAATGATTAACCTGGTCTTTGAAATGAGAAACCTGGTGCTCAGGGAAGTTAAATAACAAAAAATCACACAGCTGGTATGTGGAGTCGAACAGAGATTCAAATCGGTCAGATGGATTCCAGAGCCTACTCATATAATAGGTGCATGTCTAACTTCTTTTATATTTTTTAGCACTCCTAAACTTTTGAGATTCACTGTATAGAATGACAAAATCCATTATCATATTCTCCACAAATTCTCCCTTAATACCATAATGAGAAACAGACTAAGCATATGCAGGCACAAATACACATGCACGCATGTAAGTGTGTGCCCATGCACATATGCAAACACTCACGTGTAGCCAAGGAGGGTGACTAACGGCCGAACAGAGAACACCCTTAATTCTCTCTTTCTGCCAACCAGCTAGGATGTGCAGATTGAATCAAACTCTCAGACACCATCTTGTCCAGCACCCCCTGCTACACCTCAAACTCAACACTAGACAGGTAACATCACCTGGGAGTCCTTAGCACCTTAGGAACATGAGAGTCCATGACAAAACATGAGCAGACTACATACAGTCCTAAAGCGGGCAAAAAAGTGTCCATTTGAGCCCACGAGTAAGTTATCAACCAAGCATCCTCTCCCAGAACTAGTTCAAGGTAATAATGATCAGGTCTTGTGCTGGGCAAACACACAGGTTAAAGCTGATCCACTCAGGCCACATCAAGGTTGTTGCATGCCCCCGGCCCCATGCCCTTCTACTCTGACACCAGGGTAAGTAGGCTCATTATTCTGATCCATCTCCTTCTCTATCCTCCCTGCCACCTGTCCTCCTGAGACATCAGTCCTGCCTGATTTGCTCTTGTTGGCAGTGCTGGCTGAGGGTGGTCCTTGGCAGGGGGGACAGAGGGGAGCTTTATCCCTTCTTAGGAATGATCAGGAGTCCCAAGGCCCAGGGGCAACCGTGTTCCCTTCAGCTCCTTACAGAACTTGTCCTTTGCCTTCCAAAGGCACATGTGGTGTCTGGAAACATTCCTGTATCTTGAAAGCCCCATCTGCTCCCTGATGGAAGCTGCCCACGCAAAGGCTAAACTTCCCTCTGTTGTTTTATAAAGAGCAGAGCCTCCTTCTCAAATCTCCAAATAAAGTCCTTCCCTCCCAAACACAAACACTGACACCCAAATGTCTGGTTCTACTGGGTCTCTTATCTCAATTCACTCACTAAGGGAGCTGAGCCCAGCATAGTGTTTTACCAAAGTCCTCCCTACCTTTTCAGGCACTGCTGAAAAGGGGCCCAGCTGCAGCCCCCTCATTGCCTGCGGCCTAGCCAAGGTCAAGAGAACCAAGGAGAACGGTAACTCCTCCCAGAAGTTACCTGGTCTGAAGGGGAGATCACAGAACAGCAAGGCATTCTTGCAAAGGCGAATGCATTCATGCAACTGGGCTACTGGGCAGAAATGGGCCTGGCCTTGAGGTCATAAAGGCAGGAATAAATCTTTCCAATGTTGTTGTGATTTCCATCTCAACATTGAAAAATCACTGTATTTTATTTAAATCACAGGTCTCTGCTGAAGTCTGGGTCCCTTAGAGAAGAGAGGATGGGACAGTCTACCTGGAAAAGGCAGAAAGTTGACCAGGAGCAGACCTGACTGGACACGGGCAGAGGAAGTCCTTGGCACATCAGACTGGCCTCCTCTGCCAGGGAAGCCTTGTGCCAGCCCCAGCTCCAGCTAAAGGTCACTACCGGGGCAGAGGGGCCACAGGGACAACACTGCTCTGTGCTCTGACCTCTCCTCAATCCTTGGCTTGCTAAAGAGGCCCAGTATTTCCTTTCTACTCACATTCCCTTTGTAGAGAACACCCCCTTACCCCACCCCAACCCTGAGCCTACAGAGGTCTTATATGCCACAACCCCAACTGGATATCTGACTCAAAACCACTTTCGGGGCCACAGCTAGTTAAATTCTACCCTTAAAGAAACTTTAGCTTCGGAATTCCTTGGCGGTCCAGTGGTTAGGACTCAGTGCGTTCACTGTCATGGGCCCAGGTTTAATCCCTATTGGAGGAACTCAGACCCTGCAAGCCATGCAGTGCGGGCAAAAAAAGAAACTTTATCTTAGAGACCCAGGTCTGTGGATAGGCAACTGATGCTGGGCACTAAGACAACAGACATGGATTTGAGTTCCAATTTTGCTACACATTAGTGGTGCTGCTCTGGGCAATTACTTTTTTTTTTTTTTTTTTGCGGTATGCGGGCCTCTCACTGTTGTGGCCTCTCCCGTTGCGGAGCACAGGCTCCGGATGCGCAGGCCCAGCGACCATGGCTCACGGGCCCAGCCGCTCCACGGCATGTGGGATCTTCCTGGACCGGGGCACGAACCCGTGTCCCCTGCATCGGCAGGCGGACTCTCAACCACTGCGCCACCAGGGGAGCCCTGGGCAATTACTTTTAATGACTCTAGGCTTCAGTTTCCTCACCTGTGAAATGGAGACCTTGATAGTAACTACCCCATAGGGTTCTCACAAGAATTACTTCAGGGTAAGCATTTGGAACAGGACCTGGACAGTGGCAAGCTCACCATAGATAATAACAATTATTATCATTTTTACCATCATTTCTATTACCATAGTAACACAAAGCCACGGGTAACCAGAAGTCATACCAGAGTAAAAATTAAGAGTATTGAAGATGAGATCAGTCTGCCAAGTGAAGCCAAGACAAGAAACCATGTGGCCCCAGAAGAAGGGAACGAAAAAGGGAGGTAGAAAGGATATAATCCTGCTGCCTTTTCAGCTCCTTGAGACCCACTCTGAATCCACTATTAGATGCCTTGAAATTCCCCCATATCATGTCTATAAAAACCCTCTCTCTTAGATATACAGATTGCCAACAAACACATGAAAGGATGCTCAACATCACTAATCATTAGAGAAATGCAAATCAAAACTACAATGAGGTATCACCTCACACCAGTCAGAACGGCCATCATCAAAAAATCTACAAACAATAAATGCTGGAGAGGGTGTGGAGAAAAGGGAACCCTCTTGCACTGTTGGTGGGAATGTAATTTGATACAGCCACTATGGAGAACAGTACGGAGGTTCCTTAAAAAACTAAAAATAGGGGCCTCCCTGGTGGCGCGGTGGTTGAGAGTCCGCCTGCCGATGCAGGGGATACGGGTTCGTGCCCCGGTCC
>NW_006789253.1:333919-341330 GCF_000442215.2 Lipotes vexillifer
AAAAAAAACTAAAAATAGAACTACCATATGACCCAGCAATCCCACTACTGGGCATATACCCTGAGAAAACCATAATTCAAAAAGCGTCATGTACCACAATGTTCACTGCAGCACTATTTACAATAGCCAGGACATGGAAGCAACCTAAGTGTCTATCGACAGATGAGTGGATAAAGAAGATGCGGCACATGTATACAATGGAATATTACACAGCCATAAAAAGAAACGAAATTGAGTTATTTGTAGTGAGGTGGATGGACCTAGAGACTGTCATACAGAGTGACGTAAGTCAGAAAGAGAAAAACAAATACAGTATGCTAACACATATATATGGAATCTAAAAGAAAAAAATGGTTCTGATGAACCTAGAGGCAGGACAGGAATAAAGACACCGACATAGAGAATGGACTTGAGGACACGGGGAGGGGGAAGGTAAGCTGGGACAAAGTGAGAGAGTGGCATGGACACATATACACTACCAAATGTAAAATAGACAGCTAGTGGGAAGCAGCCGCGTAGCACTGGGAGATCAGCTCAGTGCTCTGTGACCACCTAGAGCGGTGGGATAGGGAGGGTGGGAGGGAGACGCAAGAGGGAGGGGATGTGGGGGTATATGTATGTGTATAGCTGTTCACTTTGTTATACAGCAGAAACTAACACACCACTGTAAAGCAATTATACTCCAATAAAGATGTTAAAAAAAAAAACCAAACCCTCTTTCTCACATTAGCATGTGTGGTGGTTTATGTTCCTGGCAAGTAAATAATCCCGAGCTAAGTCTCAGGACCTCCCCCGCCATCCGTGCCAGGTAGAATTAGCTCTGTCACCGACTCCTCCTATTAACTGGGGCAAAGCCCCCTCCCCCTCCAGGACACATGTAGGACTGTCACCCCATAAAGACTGATGTCCTGCGACTCTTCTTTCTCAAGGGCCTGCCCTTACTACTTTACCCACAGCCCTACCGCTTTCCATCAGTACTTCAATTTTCCCTGTCTCCTTGGTAGATCAGGACAAATCTGAACATAATAAGTGACCAGAAAAAGAACAGCAGCCAGCTTGAAGTCAGCAGGTGGTCTGAATCACTTCCGTGGGAATTTCCCACAGCAAGGCCAATGAGAAAAGCCCACTGAGCTCTGAGAGGGGCAGTAAGTCTTCAGTGATGGTATTCACCTTTCCAGGTATTACTCCAGTTTGCAAGTCTACCTACATGGCCTCAATTTTACACAAGTGTCCCCAAGGCCATGACTTGGGCTCAAGACACACAACCACAAGAGAGGGCGTCACTCAGGGGGATGACCTCATTATATGCTTTCAGCTTCTGCAAAAAAACTCACTATCCTGGGGACACGAGGTCATCCTGGGCAACAATGACAACCCTAGATGGGAAGAGGACCAGTGTGGAAGAAACACTTGCTCACCAGTTATTAAGCACGAAGGATTTCCAGATACGTTCTCCCACTTAATCCTTGCAGTGACCCTTCAAAATTGGTATGTGCTCTGGTTAATGATGCTGCATTACAAATCACTCCAAAACTTAGTGGTATAAAACAACAATTTGATTTTGCTCATGGTTTTATGAGTCAGGAATCTGCAAAGCGCTTTGGCTGGGCAGTTCTCATCTGGGGCTTCTCACATAGTTGTGGTCAGACGTCGGCTATGCTGCGGTCATCTGAGGGCTCAACTAGACTGGACGTCCTAGATGGCTCAGACAGATGGCTGCCACTTGATACTGCTGTCAGCTGGTTGCTCAACAGGATCTACAGACGTGGCCCCTCCAGGGTAGTTGTACCTCTTACACTGGAGTTGTCTCCCTGCCAGAATAAGTGTCCCAAGACACCAGGCAGAGACTGGATGGGAAGAGCCTCAGAAGCCACTCAGCATCACTTCTGCCATATTCTTTCGACTGGAACAGCCACAAGATCCACCCAGATATGAGGGGAGGAGACATAGACACCCACCTTTCACTGGGAGGAGCATCAAAGAATTTGAAGCCAGTTTTTAATTGCCACTATGTGATTATTCCCAGTATGAAGTCGGGGGAACTCAAAGAGGATTACTAAATTGTCAAAGATCATATTCCTAAAAATTAATAGAATGGGAATTCAAACCCAGCCTTGTCTGACTCCAAATTAAACACCCCTTTGGCTAGGTCACAGATGCCCAGTAAACTGGGGAAGTCCTGCCTTCTTTGCCTTGGTAATCAAAATGAGAGAGGGGACTATAAGTGCACGCTATCTATAGAAACTTTAGAAACTCTTTTTTTTTTTTTTCTCTAAACATCAACCTGGGTGCCTTGCCTCGCTGAGTTATTTCTAAACTAGCAGTCAAAATCTACCACCCCCACCTCCATGTTGGATCCCTTCCCCCAGGGCTGTAGAACAAAAGGAGGTGATGTCACCATGCTGAGGGCCAGAATGGAAGGGAGCTCTCCAACTTGTCACCAACTCTGCCAGTCAATAGTGTCCTCCCAAAGGCTGAGGCCACATTGCTCTCTTGTTCTGAAAGGATGGACACAGCTATTGAATTAAGAGCTCCACTGTGTGCGAGAATCCTACAGGGTGAGAGGCTGCACGGTCACTACTCAGACTCCTACAATTGTTCATTCTGAAGACACACAGAGATATCTCCTGCTCGTCCATCCAGAATGATAAGCACAGACATTATGGGTATCAAACATGGACACCTACATCATCTGAACTGCTCGTTGGGAAGAACTCTCATTTCCAAATGATCCTTCAGGTGATCATAACAGATTATAGGCTTAATCGCATCCTGTTCATAGCCACTGAATGTTTCAGCTGAGTGACTTCTGTTGTCAATCTTTCCCCCTGCAGGATGAAGTGTTCACGCCCTCCAGTTCTATACCAACTGCATCCAGCGAGTCCAGTGGCCAGGTAGTCCAGAAAAATCTCTCTAGCACAGCAGCTAAGCACTGGTTTTGAAGTTTTATAGTCCTGGATTCAAATGCTAGTTCTGCCATTTATTCAGCCTGTCTCTCAACCTCTTCAAGCCTCAGTTACGTGACTACCAAATGTAGATAATAAAAGCATCTTCTTTATTTGGGCTGTTATGAGATCATGTTAAGTGAGACTAAGGGGCATCATGCACTTAGCACAATGCCTCACACCCAGTAAGCACCAAACAACTACTAGCTGTTGTTATGATGCCAGAACTAACTAGAGCCTTCTGGGATAATACTGAAACTCAGGCTGGAAGGGAAGGGGACCAGTCAGGCTTTAGAGACCTCATAGGTACAGTAGTTTTAGGTAGGCAAGGAGACAAATCCCAGGAGATCAACTAAGGGAAAGAAAATGTAGAAAATCATGCAGAATCTGACATTTGGAAGATTAAAGAGTCCACAGGAACCATGTCATAAGCAAAGACCCTCTTATATTGTGCCAGAGGCCCTTGCCTCTCCTTAAACAATGCTCTGAAACACTGTGCAGGCCAACATCCACATAAAGAAAGGAAGACTTGTAAGGTCAAACAATAGCTCCTGTCTTAATATAGGCAGATATGGAAATTAAGGAGAAGTAGCATTTATTGAGCATCTACTATGTGGTAAGTATAGTAGAGCCACTTCTACACATATTGTATCATTGATTCCTCACATTATGCTGAAGAATTGGAATCCTTGCCTCTATTTTTTGAACGGTAAAGAAACCGAGGCTCAAAGAAGTTAACATACTCAAGGTCATGGAGTTAGGACGTGGATGAGCTAGAAGGTGAAGCTCAGCTGACTCTGAAACTTGCATTCTTTCCACTCTATCTCACAAAGGAGTTTCAGAGAAGACCAGAGTGTGCTGACAGGCTTTGAGAGATGTCTGACTCCCCTACAGTAAGGAAGAAGAGGAGAGTTGTCCAAAGGTTCTCAGCCACAACTGAAATATCATCTCCTGCTTATTTTTTCCTTGGAAGTTCCATTCTCTGATTCCAGTTGTCTTTTCTTGCCAGAAAAGCAGAAACATTAGGACTTGACGTTGAATCTGTACTTTCCTGACCTTCGGCACTTACTCTCTCTGTAACCTTAATTTTGAACTTCCATTCAAGCACATTAAGAAATTGTTTGACCTTGGTTTAAGCGGTTTGTTCTCATAAGAAAGCTTTGCATTGGCAGCACCCAAAACAGAGGCCCTAGTCAATTAAGGAAGAAGGCTGGCAATTGTGCAAGAGATTTTGACAAATGGAAGCACAACCACAAACTGCTCTTGCATATCTTAACTTCCACACAGTAAAATATACACTAATGTAACCACTGAATAATGAAAACTAAGTCACAATAATGATGTAGAAGTGACCTAAAAGCATGTCTTTACCACCACGCTGAGAAGCCAGTGGTGATTTTCTGTTTCAAGGAAGTGGCATTGTTCTGTATTACACTCAGAACTGTGGTTTTTGCCTGATGGGAGTGCAGCTGAATCTTGTGTCCCCTGTACCTAAGACGTATGATGATGACAATGTTTATGCACACTCTCCATCCAGCCCTGTATATGGAATCAATCTGGAATTATTCTTTAAAGAGGAATTGAATTTAGCAACACATGGGAAATGCCTGTGTCAGGAATTCTAGAACATGTTAGTACACCATGTCAAAACAGCTGTACTAGTAAAACATTTCACATTGCACCATCGGAGAACAGTAGTCTGACATGAATGTCAGCATGGGCCACCTGGTAAAGTTTTCAGAAAATGTTGTGATCAACTTACCTGTATTAACTTTTTTTCTTCTCCTATGTGAAAGACGGGAGTCACCAGTATTCTGGATTAGCTACTAAAATTTTTTTTCTTTGAGTACTTTTCCCAAAGAAACAGGAAAAAATATCTGCTTTGAGTATGATCATATAATGCCAGAAAGAAACTTGCCTATTTAACCCAAGTACTGCCTTCCTTGAATCATGACATGGATGCCCAGGGAATGTAAACCACATACACATATCTACCTAGACAGGGAGTAGGAGAACCAAGTTTAGAACCAGCTGACTTACAGATAAACGTTTTGGCGAGGCAAACATTCAGATAAGGCAGGGCATAATTCCAGGGGAGAAAATGAAAGTTAAGATTTCATCTGGTTTACATCTGGTTTAATTTGGATGGGGGAAAAAAGCGTTTCTCTTACTTAAAAATAAACCATTTTAAGTAGGCAAGAAAAGTAGTATGCTCTTGGGGACAGGAGAGAAATCCCTGATTTTCTACCAGCTCAACGTACAAAATTTCAGATTGAAATATTATGAAGCAATGTCTAGTGACACATAATTACCTGAACATTCACATTTGTAAGATTTTAAATGTTTAAATGACAAATTATAAACATATTAATATCATACGATTTTGAGCATCTTATATATATTCTGATGACAAATTATATCTTGACACTTGCTGCAATGGAAAAGCCTCTGGAATAGAAGTCAACAGACTTTGGTTTGAGTCCTAGATTAGCCACTAACAAGCTGGGGGGCCAGGGGAAAGTTGCTTCATAGTTCTGGATCTCAGTGTCTTCAACTGTAAAATTAAAATGTTCGATTATATAATCACAGTGGCCCTTTGTTAATCCAAAGTGCAGGATTTGATTTTTGTTTTTCTTAGAAGATTGAGAAGAACAGAGACAATGATGAATATGATCATAGCCCTAAGGTTGCTAGAAGTTGTTGCTCAAAGGACTTCAAACAGCAAGGAGTGCCACAAAGTCACCCTGGGAATCAACTTCTTCGTCATTCTCCTACCCTCATCTTTCCTAACATCTCCACCTCTTCGGGGAATTCCATGCACTGTGGAAGTTAAAAGACAGGGCCTGATTGGCAACCTATGCTCCCCCTTTAAAAGTCTGTGCTCTCAGCAAAGGAAACTATAAACAAGACGAAAAGACAACCCTCAGAATGGGAGAAAATATTTGCAAATGAAGCAACTGACAAAGGATTAATCTCCAAAATATATAAGCAGCTCATGCAGCTCAAAATCAAAAAAACAAACAACCCAATCCAAACATGGGCAGAGGACCTAAATAGACATTTCTCCAAAGAAGATATACAAATTGCCAACAAATACATGAAAGGATGCTCAACATCACTAATCATTAGAGAAATGCAAATCAAAACTACAATGAGGTATCACCCACCTCACACCGGTCAGAATGGCCATCCTCAAAAACTCTACAAACCAGAAATGCTGGAGAGGGTGTGGAGAAAAGGGAACCCTCTAGCACTGTTGGTGGGAATGTAAATTGATACAGCCACTATGGAGAACAGTATGGAGGTTCCTTAAAAAACTAAAAATAGTTTTTTAGTTAGAACTACCATACGACCCAGCAATCCCACTACTGGGCATATACCCTGAGAAAACCATAATTCAAAAAGAGTCATGTACCAAGATGTTCATTGCAGGTCTATTAACAATAGCCAGGACATGGAAGCAACCTAAGTGTCCATCATCAGATGAATGGATAAAGAAGATGTGGCACATATATACGATGGAATATTACTCAGCCATAAAAAGAAAGGCAATTGATTTATTTGTAGTGAGGTGGATAGACCTAGAGACTGTCATACAGAGTGGAAGTAAGCCAAAAAGAGAAAAACAAATACTGTATGCTAACACATAAATATGGAACCTAAACCAAAAAATGGTTCTGATGAACCTAGGTGCAGGACAGGAATAAAGACGCAGATGCAGAGAATGGACTTGAGGAGACGGGGAGGGGGATGGGTAAACTGGGACAAAGTGAGAGAGTGGCATGGACATATACACACTACCAAATATAAAATAGATAGCAAGTGGGAAGCAACCACATAGCACAGGGAGATCAGCTCAGTGCTCTGTGACCCCCTAGAGGGGTGGGAAAAGGAGGGTGCAAGAGGGAGGAGATATGGTGATATATGTATACATATAGCTGATTCACTTTGTTATACAGAAGAAACTAACACAATATTGTAAAGCAATTACACTCCAATAAAGATGTTAAAAAAAAAAAAAGTCTGTGCTCTTTCCCAAGACATTTCCTTTTTCATTTACTATCGCAGGGTCTCTCTACTTTCACTAGTTGTAATTTCGGGAACATCTCAGCATAAACACCATTCAGTGAAAACCCACATTCAGTGTTGTAAAGGGAGAAAAGTAGAAAATCAAATTCCAAAATCAGAACTTCACCTTATGAAAATGTTATAAAATTTAAGAGAATAACTGAAATTCAGCTGAAAGTTGACAACAGGTATACGTAAACAATGTGTGATAACTCCAGCCCTGCTTGGATGGGTGGGAGGTGTAACGGGAGACTCTATTCTTTTCTTTAGGGGGTCCCAGCACTTCACACCAGCATTTGACTTCCATCCAATCCTCTAGGTTAGGAATTTACGGGACCATAAAAACAGAGTTTTCGCTTCTTAAATTGATGTGTATTTTGGGCAGTTAGCTCTAGTTC
>NW_006789253.1:341340-368902 GCF_000442215.2 Lipotes vexillifer
CTTTCCCTGTTTCTTAAGTAGATTGCCCCTATTTGTCTCTCAATATATTCTTTCTCCTACCTCTTCAACTCTCCCAAGCACTACTGAGTGCTTTGACATTTACTGCTAATAAAAATAATAATACTTATCATCTGAAAGTTAGTAGTATCGTTTCAAAGTTTTATGTACATTTATTTTTCCTTGGATTTATGTCACTCTCTCCTCCAAGCAAAGAATAAATAAATAAAAGCACTTTATCAAATTTATAACCTACTCAAATTCAGAGATTTCTGAATAGGAAACAGACCAGGGACAGTTTGCCAAGATTAACTTAACTAGAAAACCAAAACCTTGCACATGGTGCTTTGAAGAAAGATGTTAGTCTTTAAAGATTGTGTCCACACATGAAATGTGAAGTGGATAACTAGGGCAATTACCTCTATAGCTGAGGCCTTCTAGCTTTACCTTTTCCCAGAAATGCTCAGGTAACAAAGGCAAAGGGAGTTTTCTGGTCTCAATTACATCCTAATAATTGTTTCAATTCTCTGCTTCCTTTTGAGTGTGAAGATCCAGGCTAAAAGGCTTTAAAAAACAGGCTGAAAAGGTTTCCCAGACGTGAGATAGATTTTACAAAAGAAACTTCTGGCAAGCTTAATGTAAGTAAATCAGAAGCATATGGACTATGTTTCCCTCAAAATACCCATGGGCTTGAAAGCCCAGAAAACACATAAAAAGTAAAGGGAAGCTGTTTTCCGAAGCTGAGCTTATTGGAGAAACTGCACGCTGTAACAGAGAGCCTGGCTCAGCTCCCCCGAACGCAGGGGATGGAGCCGGTGGTCAGGCAGCCCATCAGCTCCTGCCCTCACGCTTATGTTGACAGTCCTTGTTTCTGAGGATGATGTGATTGATGGTGCCTTGACCTGTGCCGACGGGTGTGACTGAGAAAACCATTGCTCAGTGCTTCCCATACTGAAGACATGACTTCATTGCTGCTTTGCAACCATCTGTAGTGAATGTTTACACAGCCTGTTTCTGTTCTTAGGGCCTCTCATGCTAAACAATCAGGCTGGTGGTGAACATACATGTACCGAACACAGTGTGTACCCCGTGGGGAGGGATAGAAAAGAAATAATCATATGCCACCCCAGGAGATGAATTATAGACTCAGACTTGGAAGAGGCTTTAAGATTCCTGAGTTCCTCCTTCCACCCAGTGTGGGAATTCTGGTTACAGCTTGCAGTCCCGATAGTGGAAGGAAAACTCAAAAAAATACCTCAAAGGGAGATAGCACAGTTTGGAGAGTCAGAGGACCTGATATCCGGTCCCTGCAATGCCATGACCGTAGACCTGTCCTTGGACCCCTCAGAGTCTCAGTTTCCTCCCCAGTTAAATGAGAATAATGGTCAAATCATCTATTTGGGTTGCAAAGGGCACCTCAATAAATATTATGTCTTTTCACCACCCAAGCCCCGAATAAGTAGAAAAACAAGACAAAAAAGAGAACAAAGACTAGAATTTTTACCTTTATTCCTGAGAGAGGGCAGGTTGAAAGACAGAGTAAAATGAGAGACAAATGGCCTTACCACCTGAACCCCAGAATGAGGCAGAGAGCTCATTTAGTCACAGGCCAGGCTGGGCTAGGACCAGCTGTCAGGGGCCAGGGCGATTTTGAAGGAAGGCTTAGAGCTTGAGGAGTACAAGGAACCTCAGACACTGGGTGCATAGCTCACTTCCAAAAGGAAATAACATGTCCAGATTACTCTTTTCAGACTACCAATCAGATAGACCCCCCTGCTCCCATGAAGAGGAGTGATGAATATGCAGAGAACAGCCAAAGGTGGCTCATAAGATGTGCTCTCTCCACCTAAAATGGAAATACCAGGAAAAGCCAGCTGAGCAAGATAAAGCATGTGAAAGCCCTCACACACGCTATGAAGCATTGTGTGCATTTTATGTTTTTGCTATACCCGTCTGCATTTGTTGAACATCTACTATGTGCTCAGTCCTGTCACTCACTTCCAGGGATTTTAGGTTGAATAAGACATTGTTCCCTTACTTAAGATTACAGTCTAGGGACTTCCCTGGTGGCACAGTGGTTAAGAATCACCTGCCAATGCAGGGGACATGGGTTCAAACCCGGGTCTGGGAAGATCCCACATGCCGCAGAACAACTAAGCCTGTGCACCACAACTACTGAGCCTGCGCTCTAGAGCCCATGAGCCACAACTACTGAAGCCCGTGCCCCTAGAGCCTGTGCTCTGCAACAAGAGAAGCCACTGCAATGAGAAGCCTGTGCACCACAATGAAGAGTAACCCCAGCTCACCACAACTAGAGAAAGCCTGCGCACAGCAACAAAGTCGTAACACATCCAAAAATTAAATAAATAAAATTTTTTAAAAAAATGATTGCACTCTAGTAGGAGAAACAGACAAGGAAGCCGAAAATTACAGTATACCATGAGCACACGAAGATTCTGAAGTTTGCACAATGTATAACAAAAATGCAGAGAAGGGACATCTAATTGAATGGATGGCTATGTAAGCCTTCTTTGTGGAAATATTTGAGAGCAAGGTTTGAAGAACACAAAAGAACTAAGTGGTAACAGAAATCGGAGTGACTTTCAAGCCAGAGAGAAGTCCAGAAGAAGGCACAAAGGAAAAGGATGGGACATTTCAGAGAAGTGAAAGTCATTCTGCATAATTACAGAAGAAATCATCTTAGTGTTAAGGAGAATAATCAGAAAAGAGCACTACGATCTAAAACAGTACGGCAGAGTGTCAGTGTAAGAATACCCAGGGTACGGGAACACAGTAAGTCCACTACATACGAACCTTCAAGTTGTGAACTTTCAAAGATGAGAACATATTATAAACCTATTACAGGGGCTTCCCTGGTGGCGCAGTGGTTAAGAATCCACCTGCCAGTGCAGGGTACATGGGTTCGAGCCCTGGTCTGGGAAGATCCCACATTCCACGGAGCAACTAAGCCCATGTGCCACAACTACTGAGCCTGCACTCTAGAGCCCGTGAGCCACAACTACTGAAGTCTGCGTGCCTACAGCCCATGCTCCACAATAAGAGAAGCCACCACAATGAGAAGCCCATGCACCACAACATAGAGTAGCCCCTGGGCTTCCCTGGTGGCACAGTGGTTGAGAGCCCGCCTGCCGATGCAGGGGACATGGGTTCGTGCCCCGGTCCGGGAAGATCTCACATGCCGTGGAGCGGCTGGGCCCGTGAGCCATGGCCGCTGAGCCTGCGTGTCCGGAGCCTGTGCTGCACAACAGGAGAGGCCACAACAGTGAGAAGCCCGCGTACCACAAAAAAAAAAAGAGTAGCCCCTGTTCACCGCAACTAAAGAAAGCCTGTGCACGACAATGAGGACCCAACACAGCCAAAAGTAAATAAATAAATACATTAATTTTAAAAAATAAAACCTATTACAGTACAGTACTATATAGCCGATTGTGTTAGTTGGATGCCTAGTCTAACTCTGTTACACTTATAATCAAATAAGACTTACAAATGCACTCTCGGAATGGAACTTGTTCTTATGTAGGGGACTTACTGTAACCCAGAGAAGGTGAATAGTAAATCATTGCTCACATGTGTCAAAGGACAAAGGCAGAAATAAGACCAAACAAGGAGAGAAATTTTCTATTTTAAGTGAAACAAAAAGGGGATTATTTTAAAAAGGAGTGTGTGTGTGTGTGTGTGTGTGTGTGTCTGTGCGTTGTAAGACTGGAAGGACAGGGGAGACCTTCAAGATGGTGGAGGAGTAAGACGTGGAGATCACCTTCCTACCCACAAATACATCAGAAATACATCTACATGTAGAACAACTCCTACAGAGCACCTACTGAACGCTGGCAGAAGACCTCAGACTACCCAAAAGGCAAGAAACTCGCCACCTGCCTGGGTAGGGCAAAAGAAAAAAGAAAAAACAGAGACAAAAGAATAGGGACGGGACCTGCACCTCTGGGAAGGAGCTGTGAAGGAGGAAAAGTCTGCACACAATAGGAGCCCCTTCACTGGCAGAGACGGGGGGTGGCTGGGGGGAAGCTTCAGAGCCACGAAGGAGAGCGCAGCCACAGGGGTGCAGAGGGCAAAGCGGAGAGATTCCCACACAGAGGACTGGTGCCGACCGGCACTCACCAGCCCGAGAGGTTTGTCTGCTCACCCGCCGGGGCGGGCGGGGGCTGGGAGCTGAGGCTCGGGCTTCAGAGGTCAGATCCCAGGGAAAAGACTGCGGTTGGCTGTGTGAACACAGCCTGATGGGGTCTAGTGTGCCACAGCTAGCCGGGAGGGAGTCTGGGAAAAAGTATGGACCTGCTTAAGAGGCAAGAGACCACTGTTTCGGGGTGCGTGAGGAGAGGGGATTCAGTGCACCCTCTAAACAAGCTCCAGAGATGGGCACGAGCCACAGCTATCAGCACGGACACCAGAGACGGGCATGAAACGCTAAGACTGCTGCTACAGCCACCAAGAAGCCTGTGTGCAAGCCCAGGTCACTATCCACACCTCCCCTCCCAGGAGCCTGTGCAGCCTGCCACTGCCAGGGTCCTGTGATCCAGGAACAATGTCCCCGGGAAAACACAAGGCGCCCCTCAGGCTGTTGCAACGTCACGCTGCCCTCTGCCGCCGCAGGCTTGCCCCGCATTCCGGACCCCTCCCTTCCCATGTCCTGAGTGAGCCGGAGCCCCCAAATCAGCTGGTACTTTAACCCCATCCTCTCTGGGTGGGAACAGACGCCCTCAGGCGACCTACACACAGAGGCGGGGCCAAATCCAAAGCTGAACCCCAGGAGCTGTGCAAACAAAGAGAAAGGGAAATCTTTCCCAGCAGCCTCAGGAGCAGCGGATTAAATCTCCACAATCAACTTGATGTACCCTGCACCTGTGGAATACCTGAATAGACAACGAATCATCCCAAATTGAGGTGGAGGACATTGGGAACAACTGTAGACTTGGGGTTTCCTTTCTGCATCTAATTTGTTTCTGGTTTTATGTTTACTTAGTTTAGTATTTAGACTTTATTATCATTGGTAGGTTTTGTTTACTGATTTGGTTGCTCTCTTCCTTTTTTTTTTTAAATAGATATATTTTTTTATCCTTTATCTCTTTTTGTGTGTATGTATATGCTTCTCTTTGTGATTTTGTCTGTATAGCTTTGCTTTTACCATTTGTCCTAGGATTCTGTCTGTTTTTTTTGTTTTTTGTTTTGTTTTCTTTTATTAGTATAGTTTTTAGCACTTCTTATCACTGGTGGATTTCTTTCTTGGTTTGGTGCACTCTCTTTTTTTTCTCATTACTTTTTAATTTTTTTATTTTTAATAATTTTTTTCTTCATTTTAATAACTTTATTTTATTTATTTATTTTTCTTTCTTTCTTTTTTTCACCGTTTTCTTCTGAGCTGGGTGGCTGACAGGGTCTTGGTGCTCCAGCAGGGTTTCAGGCCTGTGCTTCTGAGGAGGGAGAGCTGAGTTCAGGACACTGGTCCACCAGAACCTCCCGGCTCAACATAATATGAAACGGCGAAAACTCTCACACAGATCTCCATCTCAACGCTAAGATACAGCTCCAGTCAAAAACCAGCAAGCTATAGTGCTGGACACCCTATTCCAAACAACTAGCAAGACAGGAACACAACCCCACCCATTAGCAGAGAGGCTGCCTAAAATCATAATAAGGTCATAGAAACCCCAAAACAAACAACTGGATGCCATCCTGCCCACCAGAAAGACAAGATCCAGCCTCATCCACCAGAACACAGGTACCAGTCCCCTCCACCAGGAAGCCTATACAATACACTGACCCAACCTCACCCACTGGGGGCAGACACCAAAAACAACGGGAACTACGAACCAGCAGTCTGCGAAAAGGAGACCACAAACACAGTAAGTTAAGCAAAATGAGAAGACAGAGAAACACACAACAGATGAAGGAGCAAGGCAGAACCCACCAGACCAAACAAATAAGGAGGAAATAGGCAGTCTACCTGAAAAAGAATTCAGAGTAATGATAGTAAAGATGATCCAAAATCTTGGAAATAGAATGGAGAAACTACAAGAAACATTTAACAAGGACCTAGAAGAACTAAAGAGTATACAGACAATGATGAACAACACAAAAAATGAAATTTAAAATTTTCTAGAAGGAATCAACAGCACAATAACTGAGGCAGAAGAACAGATAAGTGACCTGGAAAATAAAATAGTGGAAATAACTACCACAGTGCAGAAGAAAAAAGAATGAAAAGGACTGAGGGGCTTCCCTGGTGGCGCAGTGGTTGAGAGTCCGCCTGCCGATGCAGGGGACACGGGTTTGTGCCCCGGTCTGGGAAGATCCCACATGCTGCGGAGCGGCTGGGCCTGTGAGCCATGGCCGCTGAGCCTGCGCGTCCGGAGCCTGTGCACGCAACAGGAGAGGCCACAGGAGTGAGAGGCCCGCGTACCGCAAAAAAAAAAGAATTGAGGACAGTCTCAGAGACCTCTGGGACAACATTAAACATACCAACATTCAAATTGTAGGCTTCTCAGAAGAAGAGAAAAAGAAAGGGACTGAGAAAATATTTGAAGAGATTATAGTTGAAAAGTTCCCTAATATGGGAAAGGAAATAGTTAATCAAGTCCAGGAAGTGCAGAGAGTCCCAAACAGGATAAATCCAAGGAGAAACATGCCAAGACACATATTAATCAAGCTATCAAAAATTAAATACAAAAAAAAAATATTAAAAGCAGCAAGGGAAAAACAACAATATACAGGGAATCTCCATAAGGTTAACAGTTGATCTTTCAGCAGAAACTCTGCAAGCCGAAAGGGAGTGGCAAGACATATTTAAAGTGATGAAAGGGAAAAACGTACAACCAAGATTACTCTACCCAGCAAGGATCTCATTCAGATTCAATGGAGAAATGAAAACCTTTACAGACAAGCAAAAGCTGAGAGAATTCAGCACCACCAAACCAGCTCTACAACACATGCTAAAGGAACTTCTCTAGGCAGGAAACACAAGAGAAGGAAAAGACCTACAATAACAAACCCAAAACAATTAAGAAAATGGTAATAGGAACATACATATCGATAACTACATTAAATGTAAATGGATTAAATGCTCCAACCAGAAGACACAGACTGGCTGAATGGATACAAAAACAAGACCCATATATATGCTGTCTACAAGAGACCCACTTCAGACCTAGGAACACATACAGACTGAAAGTGAGGGGATGGAAAAAGATATTCCATGCAAATGGAAATCAAAAGAAAGCTAGAGAAGCAATTCTCAGACAAAATAGACTTTAAAACAAAGACTATTACAACAGATGATCAAGGGATCAATCCAAGAAGAAGATATAGCAATTGTAAATATTTATGCACCCAACATAGAAGAACCTCGATACTTAAGGCAAATGCTAGCAGCCATAAAAGGGGAAATCAGCAGTAACACAATCACAGTAGGGGACTTTACCACCCCACTTTCACCAATGGACAGATCATCCAAAATGAAAATAAATAAGGAAACACAAGCTTTAAATGATACATTAAACAAGATGAGCTTACTTGATATTTATAGGACATTCCATCCAAAAACAACAGAATACACTTTCTTCTCAAGAGCTCATGGAACATTCTCCAAGATAGATCATATCTTGGGTCACAAATCAAGCCTTGGTAAATTTATAAGAAAATTGAAATCGTATCAAGTATGTTTTCCGACCACAACGCTATGAGACTAGATATCAATTACAGGGAAAAAATCTGTAAAAAACAAAAACACATGGAGGCTAAACAATACATTACTTAATAACCAAGAGATCACTGAAAAAATCAAAGAGGAACTCAAAAAATACCTAGAAACAAATGACAATGAAAACATGACGATCCAAAACCTATGGGATGCAGCAAAAGCAGTTCTAAGAGGGAAGTTTATAGTGATACAATCCTACCTCAAGAAACAGGAAACATCTCAAATAAACAACTTAACATTACACATAAAGCAATTAGAGAAAGAAGAACAAAAAAACCCCAAAGTTCGCAGAAGGAAAGAAATCATAAAGATCAGATCAGAAATAAATGAAAAAGAAATGAAGGAAATAATAGCAAAGATCAAAATAACTAAAAGCTGGTCTTTGAGAAGATAAACAAAATTGATAAACTATTAGCCAGACTCATCAAGAAAAAGAGGGAGAAGACTCAAATCAATAGAATTAGAAATGAAAAAGGAGAAATAACAACTGACACTGCAGAAATACATAGGATCATGAGAGATGACTACAAGCAACTATATGCCAATATATTTCACAACCTAGAAGAAATGGACAAAATCTTAGAAAAGCACAACTTTCCAAGACTTAACCAGGAAGAAATAGAAAATATAAACAGACCAATCACAAGCACTGAAATTGAGACTGTGATTAAAAATCTTCCAACAAACAAAAGCCCAGGACCAGATGGCTTCACAGGCAAATTCTATCAAACATTTAGAGAAGAGCTAACACTTACCCTTCTCAAACTCTTCCAAAATATAGCAGAGGGAGGAACACTCCCAAACTCATTCTACGAGGCCACCATCACCCTGATACCAAAACCAGACAGAGATGTCACAAAGAAAGAAAACTACAGGCCAGTATCACTGATGAACATAGATGCAAAAATTCTCAACAAAATACTACTGAACAGAATCCAGCAGCTCATTAAAAGGATCATACACCATGATCAAGTGGGGTTTATCCCAGGAATGCAAGGATTCTTCAATATACACAAATCAATCAATGTGATACACCATATTAACAAATTGAAGGAGAAAAAACATATGATCATCTCTACAGATACAGAAAAAGCTTTTGACAAAATTCAACACCGATTTATGATAAAAACCCTCCCAAAAGTAGGCACAGAGGGAACTTACCTCAGCATGATAAATGACATATGTGACAAACCCACAGCCAACATCGTTCTCAATGGTGGAAAACTGAAACTATTTCCTCTAAGGTGAGGAACAAGACAAGGTTGCCCACTCTCACCATTATTATTCAACATAGTTTTGGAAGTTGTAGCCACAGCAATCAGAGGAGAAGAAGAAATAAAAGGAATCCAAGTCAGAAAAGAAGAAATAAAGCTGTCACTGTTTGCAGATGACATGATACTATGCATAGCGAATCCTAAAGATGCTACCAGAAAACTACTAGAGCTCATCAATGAATTTGGTAAAGTAGCAGGATACAAAATTAACGCACAGAAATCTCATGCATTCCTATACACTAATGATGAAAAATCTGAAAGAGAAATTAAGGAAACACTCCCATTTACCATTGCTCAAAAGAATAAAATACCTAGGCATAAACCTACCTAAGGAGACAAAAGACCTGTATGCAGAAAACTATAAGACACTGATGAAAGAAATTAAAGATGATACAAACAGATGGAGAGATATACCATGTTCTTGGATTGGAAGAAACAACATTGTGAAAATGACTATACTACCCAAAGCAATCTACAGATTCAATGCAATGCCTATCAAACTATCAATGGCATTTTTCACAAAACTAGAACAAAAAAATTACACAATTTGTATGGAAACACAAAAGACCCCAAATAGCCAAAGCAATCTTGAGAAACCAACACAACACTGAAGGAATCAGGCTCCCTGACTTCAGAATATACTACAAAGCTACAGTAATCAAGACAGTATGGTATTGGCACAAAAACAGAAATACAGATCAATGGAACAGGACACAAAGCCCAGAGATAAACCCACGCACATATGGTCACCTTATCTTTGATAAAGGAGGTAACAATACACAATGGAGAAAAGATAGCCTCTTCAATAAGTGCTGCTGGGTAAACTGGACAGCTACATGTAAAAGAATGAAATTAGAACACTCCCTAACACCATACACAAAAACAAACTCCAAATGGATTAAAGGCCTAAATGTAAGGCTAGGCACTATCAAACTCTTAGAGGAAAACACAGGCAGAACACCCTATGACATAAATCACAGCAAGATCCCTTTTAACACACCTTCTAGAGAAATGGAAATAAAAGCAAAAATAAATAAAAGGGACCTAATGAAACTTAAAAGCTTTTGCACAGCAAAGGAAACCATAAACAAGATGTAAAGACAACCCTCAGAATGGGAGAAACTATTTGCAAATGAAGCAACTGACAAAGGATTAATCTCCAAAATATACAAGAGGCTCATGCAGCTCAATATCAAAAAAACAAACAACCCAATCCAAAAACGGGCAGAAGACCTAAATAGGCATTTCTCTGAAGAAGATATACAGATTGCCAACAAACACATGAAAGGATGCTCAACATCACTAATCATCAGAGGAATGCAAATCAAAACTACAATGAGGTATCACCTCACACTGGTCAGAATGGCCATCACCAAAAACTCTACCAACAATAAATGCTGGAGATGGTGTGGAGAAAAGGGAACCCTCTTGCACTGCTGGTGGGAATGTGAATTGGTTCAGCCACTATGGAGAACAGTATGGAGGTTCCTTAAAAAACGAAAAATAGAGCTACCATATGACCCAGCAATCCCACTCCTGGTCACATACCCTGAGAAAACCATAATTCAAAAAGAGACATGTACCACAGTGTTCACTGCAGCACTATTTACAATAGCCAGAACATGGAAGCAACCTAAGTGCCCATCAACAGATGAATGGATAAAGAAGATGTGGCACATATATACAATGGAATATTACTCAGCCATAAAAAGAAATAAAATTGAGTTATTTGTAGTGAGGTGGATGGACCTGGAGTCTGTCATACAGAGTGAAGTAAGTCAGAAAGAGAAAAACCAATACTGTATGCTAACACATACATATGGAATCTTAAAAAAAAAAGGCTTCCCTGGTGGCGCAGTGGTTGAGAGTCCGCCTGCCGATGCAGGGGACGCGGGTTCGTGCCCCGGTCTGGGAAGATCCCACATGTCGCGGAGCGGCTGGGCCCATGAGCCACGGCCGCTGGGCCTGCGCATCCGGAGCCTGTGCTCCGCAACGGGAGAGGCCACAATGGTGAGAGGCCCGCGTACCGCAAAACAACAACAACAAAAAAAATTTAAAAAAAAAAAAAGGTTCTGAAGAACTTAGGGGCAGGACAGGAATAAAGACAGAGACATAAAGAATGGACCTGAGGACACGGGGATGGGGAAGGGTAAGCTGGGACAAAGTGAGAAAGTGGCATGGACACATATACACTACCTAATGTAAAATAGACAGCTAGTGGGAAGCAGCCACATAGCACAGGGAGATCAGCTCGGTGCTTTGTGACCACCTAGAGCGGTGGGACAGGGAGGGTGGGAGGGAGACGCCAGAGGGAGGAGATGTGGGGGTATATGTATGTGTATAACTGATTCGCTTTGTTATACAGCAGAAACTAACACACCATTGTAAAGCAGTTATACTCCAATAAAGATGTTAGGAAAAAAAAGACTGGAAGGACACAACCCAAAATGTCTACAGTGGCTCTAGCTGGCTAGTGGGATTACTAACTATTACTGTTTGCTTATCTTTATTCTCTATTATAAACATTTATATTTCTTCATAAAGTAACTAAGAAAACTGACCTGATTACAGGAGGTGTTCTATGTAAATTACCCTTTCAAGTGGCGCAAAGTATTAAGTTCTCTTGTATGCTATTGCTGGCTCTTTCCCGGAATCAACTACCAGGTCACCCGGCCCCAGGTTATACGCGTCCTAGTTGTGCTTCTCCTCCATCGCAACTGCGATCTCCCAAAACACTTTCAGTGAACATTAGGTGAATACAGTGATACACTAACTCCCTGGTTCCTGCTGGGAGGATTCATTCAGTTGCAAGCTCAGGAAAAAGGTCCGAGTTTCCTGATTCATTCATTCATTCATTCATGTATTCATTCAACAGTGTTTACTGAGACAAGCCCTGTCCTAGGTGCTGAGAGTGGAACAAAACAGACTCAACCTGACCTCATGTAATTTACTGGAAAAGAGAGCTATGGAAGACCCATGTTTCACACCTACAGTGAAGGCTACATATTATTACACATTTCTGCTAACACTGAGGAAACCAAAATGCAAAAAGAGTCATGTACAAAAATGTTCGTTGCAGCTCTATTTACAACAGCCCGGAGATGGAAACAACCTAAGTGCCCATCGTCGGATGAATGGATAAAGAAGATGTGGCACATATATACAATGGACTATTTACTCAGCCATCAAAAGAAACAAAATTGAGCTATTTGTAATGAGGTGCATAGACCTAGAGTTTGTCATGCAGCGTGAAGTAAGTCAGAAAGAGAAGGACAAACACCGTATGCTAACACATATATATGGAATTTAAGAAAAAAAAAATGTTATGAAGAACCTAGGGGTAAAACAGGAATAAAGACACAGACCTACTGGAGAACAGACTTGAGGATATGGGGAGGGGGAAGGGTGAGGTGTGATAGGGCGAGAGAGAGACATGGACATATATATACTAACAAACGTAGATAGCCAGTGGGAAGCAGCCGCATGGCACAGGGATACCGGCTCGGTGCTTTGTGACCGCCTGGAGGGGTGGGATAGGGAGGGTGGGAGGGAGGGAAACGAAGAGGGAAGAGATATGGGAACATATGTATATGTATAACTGATTCACTCTGTTATAAAGCAGAAACTAACACACCATTGTAAAGCAATTATACCCCAATAAAGATGATAAAATAAAAAAAAAAGAATCCGCCTGCCAATGTGGGGACACAGGTTCGAGCCCTGGTCCAGGAAGACCCCACATGCCACGGAGCAACTAAGCCCACGTGCCTAGAGCCCGTGCTCCGCAACAAGAGAAGCCACCACAGTGAGAAGCCCACGCACCGCAACGAGTAGTAGCCCCCGCTCGCTGCAACTAGAGAAAGCCTGTGTGCAGCAATGAAGACCCAACACAGCCAAAAATAAATAAATAAATTTATTTAAAAAAAAAAAGAAAAGAAATATACTATAGTATTGCCTATTTGTGGAGCCCAAATATAGGCCTTGATAAGATTTCCCATGATCCCAGCTTCTCTTAGACTTACCTGCCACTTAAGACTCAACATCAAATTAACTTGTAGACATCCAATCCTCAGCACCACGAATTGTGCAGAGATTTAAATATTATCAATATCAATAAGACCAAAAAATTTGGCTGGAAATTGGTATATATATTGCAGAGCTGCACCACTTAGCTCAGCAAGGTGGCCCAGAGGATGTTTTTAGATAGCATGTTGGTTGGGAATGAATACAACAAAACCCTACAACAGTATATTGAGAGAACCAAATTTGACAACTGAAAAGCTCCAAATGAGAATTCTAGCCAATGATATTTCATTACTCACATCAGGGTTCTTAACACAAACATGATCCAGAACAATAGGAAGACAGCCTCCTACCCAGAAGCTGGGTAATAGCTGGATATTAGTTCAGGCAATCCAATCCCCGCCTACAGTATGAGGAGTCAAGAGTCAGTAAGAAGGCAAGTTTTCTTGAGAGAAAATATCTTACACAAAAATCTTTTATGTTTCCAAGCAACCCGCCCCCGCATGTGGTGTTCCAGACAGGGGTGTTACGCAGGGTGTGGTCTGGGGACCATGTGCTCCTGGGCCACAAGGAGATAATTATAGAAACTGGGAATAAGCATTTAGAAACTTTTTATGGCAATTTGGCAGAGTAATTTTATGTCTGTTGAATCTAATAATAAAAAAAATTGGGGCTTGTAAAAAAATTTTATTAAAGCCATTAAAATGAAGTAGTATTTTGACATGTGACAAGTGTTCACAGGAC
Organism: Lipotes vexillifer; assembly: GCF_000442215.2. NCBI lineage: Eukaryota > Metazoa > Chordata > Mammalia > Artiodactyla > Lipotidae > Lipotes > Lipotes vexillifer. Next base: position 355,111 of record NW_006789253.1, read on the forward strand.
AGGGTCGCCAATTACTCAGGATAAGGAAGCCGAGGTGTTTTATAACATAATGAAGGATTTCCAGGGGCCCCTACATGGCCAGGAGTATACGACGCAGGGCACCTTCATGGTGGATCAATACCGTCATGTACCACAATTCAAAAGTTGAAACCACCACCAGGATTACCATCGCAAAGTTGTTGCAATTGGAAGTTGTGTTAAAAATGTGCCAAGTGGCTCCTTTGGAGAGAAACTTCTACTTACCATTTCAAGAGTGGGCAGAGCAAAAGCCTATGAGAAAATACTTGAAGAATTATGTCACATACTCCAGAAATCTGCAGCCAAGACATTGGGATAGCCAAATTCCAGGGAGCTGGCAAGAATTCCCAAGGATATGATACGTGAAATAAGCCAGACACAAAAGGATAAATATATGTGATTCCACTTATATGTGGTACCTAAGACTAGGTAAATTCAGTGACAGAAAGTTCAATGGTGGTTGCCAGGGGCTGGAGGGAGAGAGGATGGGGAGTTAATGTTTAACGGGGACATAGTTTCTGTTTGGGATGATGACAAAGTTCTGGGAATGGATGGTGGTGATAGCGGCATGACATTGTGAATGTACTTAACGCTGCTGGATTGTATGCTTAAAAATGGTTACAACTGTAAATTTTTATATATATTTAGCATAATAAATAAATACGAATTCCCAATGTACTTTCTGAGTACTAACTGCTTATTTAAAAAAAACAACAACAACTATAGAATAGCTGCCAATAAACCGGCCTCTTTCTGAGGCTGGATGAACACCAAAAATAAATTAGTTAATTAAAGCATAAGGGGCATCCCACATGGATCCATTTATTATACTTGGAAACCTTGAAAACCAGAAATATACCTTTTGCTCATAGGGAAGGACTAGGGAGTAAATATATATATTATTTTTTTAAAAAGCAAACAAGAATTCTACCAGTATTAAAAACCCAGTGATTGACACTCCTAATCCGCCCATCTTATTGAAATTTCCCCCACTCCCATGCAAAGTCTTTCTCGTTGCCTATTGTCCGAGCTCACTCAGCTGATCAGGTTGTCTGGGTGAAACCACCAGGCTTCAAATGCAAACTTGCAAATGCCCTGCACATAGCTAAAGAGGGTATCATCACATGAAGACAAATTCTATTTTTCATTTAGGATATGCAAGTAAGAGTTCCCTTTGAGAGTCTCCAAACAATCTCTCAACAAACTCTTCTCCATAAATTTCAATGGTTTTATATTCTTTTGGGACTCTTACATCTTTCCGCATCCCTCTGCCTCACAGTTAGACTAGACGTTCTCCAAGTACCCATTCACCAGCATCTCCCTGTCTCTGTATATTCTCTCTTGGCAATCCCATCTACCCCCTCAACTTCAGCAAGCCTAGTCTTTCTAACTATGATTCTGACCTTTATCTCCGTACAGCATCAAGTCTCCATTCTGACAGCCTACTGAACAATTCCACAATGATGTCCCACAAACACTTCAAGCTCAGCATGACCAAACATGTATCATCTTATCTCCTAAACTTGATCCTCTTTCCGTCTTAGACACGTCTACAAACGCAACACCATCATCCTCCTAGTAAACCAAACACAGAATCTCCCTTGACTTCCGTGATTCCCTCTATGTTTCCCCCCTACCTTCTGGTTTTCCTTCCCTCAATCCATCTGGCACATTCCCTGATTAAATCACTCCTCAACCCATCTGAAGTGTCAGAAGCCAGAGCAATAGCTGATCATTCTCTGCAAATACTAGAAAGTTTCAAGGATCTCAAATCACCACAAGCCAGGGGTTAGTGAAAGCACAGATACAGGAAGCTGTAAATTGCCTAGAATTCAATAATGGGCACCCAGAAGCTGGAGACACCCCACTTTTCCACCAAACCTAAAGGTATTACCCCTATTACTTAGAGGGGGAGTGGCAATTACCATACATCCTTCCAGCATTATGAGACAGAAGTCAGCACTAGCATCAGAAGAAGCTGGAGAGGGAGTTCCCTGGCGGGCCAGTGGTGAGGATTCTGGGCTTTCACTGCCAGGGGCCTGGGTTAGATCCCTGGTCGGGGAACTAAGATCCCACAGGCTGGTGTGGGAAAAGAAAAGGAAAGCAAAGAAAAGAGGAGGGGGGGGGGGGGGGGGGGAGGGGAGGGGAGGCAAGGCAAGGCTGGAGGAGTTGTAGACTTCGCAGGATAGGAAGGAGGCAGCTATTCAATCTCTCATCACATATGGCGTCATTTATGTGCCATTTATGTGCCAAGCACTGTACTAGGAAGCCAGAGACACCGAGAACCAAGCCATGGTCTTTCAAGGAGTTCCCAGTCCAAAGAAGAGACAAAAAATTGCAATAAAGGGTGATCTTGCTGTATTAGAGATACACACAGGACACAGGAAGGCACAGAAAAAAACTCTCAATACTGTTAGGAGCTTGTGTGAAGTGGTAGAGATTGTGGAAGAGTTCACAGAGGCTGCTACCTCTGAGGTCTGAGCTGGGATTTAAGCAATAAAGAAAGAGTGCCTTAAAGGAGAGGGGCCTTCCAGGATGAGGAACCACATGGACAGAGTTGTGAGGGCAGAAGGAAACATGGGCTTTTAGGAAATAGCTAGTGTTATAGCATGGCCGTGAAAAGCAGTGGCAGGAAATGATACTAGAGAGGCATTTGGGTCCACAATCACGCAGAACTTTGTACAGGAAGCTAATCCAGACTCTTACCCTTTTCCCGTGGTCTGAGAAGCAAGGATTACAAATCACAAACAATTAGCCCTTAGAGGTGGTTGTGAACTTACACATCATCTAGTCTGTCCTTTCATTTCATAAGCCAGGAAGGAAGGTACAGGGAGAGGATGCAACTTGCCCAGGGCCTTTGGATGTCTTGCATATTACACCTTCTCACGAAATTTAAAAAATGCACACACAGAGTCTCTGCTAAGAGCTAACCACGTAAAACAGATTCAGTGGCATGAGGGGAGTGAGGATGCAGCCAGGCACCTGCTCCAGGGCACTCCTCTTGAAAGCAAGTCTGAAGGGAGAAATCGTCAAGTGCAGAAAGCATAGACTGCACACAGACTTAACGAGGGAAAATAAACACCTTTCAAAGGCAAGCCGAACACTCCCCGTGCATCATCCCAAGCCAGATGTGCCAAACCCCAGAATGTGCTAGCAGCACTTACGGTGCTAATAGCCTTAACCATTCATAAGATAAACAACTAGCCTTAGACATAATCAAGAACAAATGGTCAAGTACAAGCATATAACCTCTAATCTCAAAATTTTAAAGGGTCACTCTTTTTTGTTTGTATGTTTCAGCAGCAGCAGCAAAGGGGGTTCTTAGCGCTTTGTGGATGCAGGAAACTTACATTAGCTATATAAAGACAGTGGGGGTACAATCAAGCACGAACTTTGGATCTGCATGGAGCAAGGTCTGAATAACAACTCATTCACTTACTAAGTATGACTTTGAGCCAATTTCTTACCTCTCTAAGCCTCTCTAAATTGCCTGGCACACTGCCAGGCACAAAGTAAGTGCTCAGATATTCATGATTTCCCTTTCCACTTGTCATGCCCCTGCGGGAGAGTGTCCGCCAAAACAGCCACAATAATTCACATGTCTATATGTCCCTTCCCACATGGACTCGGAGCTTGCCAGGTGACTTGTTTGACAAATGACAAATGTAACACAAGCAGAAACCTGTAAAGTATTTGTGCATTGGAGTTTTTCCCTTTTTTGTTATTCCTGGGATCTTTTAACCACCACCATATGAATAAGCCTGAGCTAGCCTCCTGGATGATGACAGACATGTGGCCAAATCATTTTATTACCCCAACTGACAACAAGCCAACCACCAGACATGTGAGAATGGCCATCATAGACCATCCGGCCTCAGCCAGGCCAGCCCACTCCAGAAGCCCCACCCAGCCAAACCATGAATCATGAGGAGACAACACATGCTGGTGGTTCTAAGTCTCTACATTTGGAGTGTTTTGTTACATAGTAAAAGCTGACAAATGCCTTCCTTAAATGTTAGGAGCTCCTGGTTTATGGCCTCGGGTGTCTCCTTACTCAACATAGGAAATGGATACATTAACGTCAAAATGATGAATCTCAAAGCTATAGGCCCAGAAAAGTCTCTCTTGCCTATGGAAATTTCATCATATATCTTTTAGGTACCTCAAGTCAAGGGTCAACACTAAATTCATCAAATTCCCCACAAAACAAAATAAAAATGTTCCTCTTCTTGCTCTGTTCCCAACATAGGAAACGTGAAGACTGTTCTCAACTCTTCCCTCTTCCTCATCTTCTATATCCAATCAGCCACCAAGGCTGGTCAACTCAATCTCTTAAACCCCTATTGGCTCCTTCCCCTCCTCTTAAAGACCCCATTATTTCTACCCCTTAGAAATCTCTTACCCTGCTTTACAAACTATTGCAATAACCCCTAGACAATATCCTGCCTTCAGTATGTTTCCTCTCCTGTACAGCCTCCATCTGAGCCTGCTAGTTCCCTGCAGAAAGCTCTTCAATATGTCCCCATTGTTTATGGGATGACGCTCCAATGCCTTAATCTAGCTCCTAAGTCCTCTTCCAAGCTGGCCTCTCCACTGTTGTTTCCCATCTTCTATCAGTTCTCCCAGCCTACCAGGCTGCTTCATGCCCCAGGGCCTTTGCACGTGTTGTTCACACAGTCATGAACTCTGTCCTCTTAGGTCTCTTTTTGAATTTCTACTCACCATAAGAGTCAACTCAGAAGTCACATCTTACATATAAAGCACCCTCCCAACCCTACCCCAGAAGAAGTTCATCTCTTCTCCCATGTTATCATTGTGCTTTGTACATTCCTTGAATGTTGCAGTTAACACCCTCTATACATTATAGTAGTATGTTGATAATTCCTCTCCCACCATCCAAAACCTTTCTATGACCTTCCTATTGCAGCATCTGGAACAGTACCTAGCATATAATAAGCATTCAAAATAAGTTCGTCTCTTTTTTTTTAGATTAGTGGCCCCTGGTGAACTGTAATTATGTACCCTGGCTCTCTAAGGCCATGTACACCTTAGGTCCAAAGCAAGAAGTTCTAAGAATAAGGAGTTTGATGACTTCTATAGAAAATCTTACATTCTGAGGAAAGTTCCAGTTGAAGAGAGGAATAAGAGATATGAAGGTAAGCAGTAGATTCTTGATTAAGGAAAATAGCATCAAACTCTGGAAGGTCTCTCTTGCCTATGGAAATTTCATCATGTATATATGAAATATCCTAAATTCCAGTAGGGCGATGTCCTGGAAAGGGCATGAGCATTAGAGTAAACAGGGTTTAATTCAAGTCCATGAAGCTATAGACCTCTTTATCCACTAGCAAGGCTCATAATGTCTCTTTCCTCATCCGTAAAATGAGGCAATGGGACCAAATTATTTCAAAATCCTATTAAGTTCCATAACTCTATGTCTATGTCTATGACATATGATTCCTAAACCTGCCTGTGTAACAATGTCACTTGGGAAACTTTATAAATCCACAGCTCCCGAGACCTCCTTCCCATAAATCTTAAGAGAAGTGTGGGAATTTTATAGTTTTAGGAAACCCCAATGTGTAGTTCTGATGCAAAGCCCTGTTTGGGAGCTGAGCCACCCTATAGAAACTTCATCTGCTATTCAGCTACATCTACCACTTACAGAATAATATTTTCCAATGGGAATACGTCTCCAATTACATAATAATGGTTAAAGGGAATTTAGGGTTTATTTTACATAAAGTCACCTATGGGCACTTTGTTGGAACACATCTATTGCTCAAATATGGAAATTGCCTATAGAGTTTTATATTTCAACAATTGTATTATCTATTTTAAGCATGTGATTTGGTATAATCTTGGGCAAAATATTTTCCCTATAAACTTATCTTAGTTTTTTAAATGAAAATCAGTGAAAAAAATAATTATTTAATGTATAAATATTTGTAGCCGCTACCCAGGGACATACATATACTGTAGAGTAAGATATACATCTGTGGCACAAACCAAGAGCAGGATAAAAATGTACCATCTACAGATAGACATACACTGTAGTTGCCTACGAACCCTCAGTGCTTTTCTCACTAGCAGGACCTATCCATTTCCAGGCAATGAATCGTGATGAGTCTAAGTCAATTGTGGACAATCCTATTTGCTTTGGCAAAATACTGATTTTTGCAGCCCATCTTGCAGCTAGGAATAGCCATGTGATCAAGCACTAGACAATGAGATTTGAGAGCCAATGTGTTGGTGAACTTCACGGAAATATTCTTTTGCTCCTCAATAAAGGGACGATCCTTTTTGTCACTCAGATCCCTGCTTCCTTCCTTGAATATAAAAGGCTACGGCAGCCACATGGTGACCATGAGACTTTAAGCGTGAGGTCTCAGTGTCCATACCCAGAGATGACAGAGTGGAAAATGAGAAAGAGCCTTGATGGCATTTGGAAGCCACTACTCCAACCACAGAACTCCTAACAGCAGACTTCTTGTTATGTGAGACAACTATCTTTCTTGTTCAAGCCACTGTGAGCCTCGTTTTTGATTCCTTGCAGCCAAAAATACATCTTAACTCAATCAATTTCTAGGCAGGGTTAAGAATAATCTACAGGAGGCAACTAGGCATATTTCCAGTTGGAATTCCATGACATCATGCGGTAGGGAAATAGCTGTCACCAAGGAAGAGGCATTTCAATAAGCGCTTGAAGGTTGGGCAAAAGATGGGAGGGAGAGGTGAAGGCAGTAATAGCTTTTGTAGAGAAAGCTTGAAAACAAGAGAAAAGAATAAGAAAGCTTCACATTTGTCATCTAACACTCTAGGAGGGGAGTCTTTACAATGAAAATGTATAAGGATTTTTTTTTTCCAAAAAAGTATAAGTCAAAAAATTGCAGGAGTCACCAAAACCTGCTTCACACATTTGACAACTTTCATTGTTCTTACTCACTACCCATCCTGAAGGCTCTGTCTGTGACCATGTGTCCTGTCCAGTGGCTCCACCCCAGAAGATGCTTCATCTCAGGTCATACAAACTCATTCTGGCACTGAGGTTGGCTCTTGGTCACTGAAGCCTGGACCCCTTTGACTTCAGTGGTGCTCACTACAAGGCAGCTATAGAGAGTGCCCCCCGTGATTCTGAAAGCCACGTTAGAATAAGAAACCAGTTCACGTCTGGAACTGGTTTCTGGGAAACATCAAGAAATGCAACGCACATTTTACCCCCTCTCTCTCATTCTCTCTCACTCACTCTCATTCTCTCTGTAACACTTGAGGAAATTAAAAAGAACCTATTGGTGTATAGCACATTGGTACATCAAAGTCCCCAAAGGAAAATATTTGAATTTCTTCCATCTATTTTCCTCTCCTGTTCTTTATGCTTCTCAATGAGAAGAAAGGTAGAGCTTACATTTTATGTCAACACAAAAGGCCTCCGTTTGTGTGCATTACTTATTAAAGTACTCAGCGATTCAATGTCAAAGTATGTATTATACATACTTTTTTTTTCTAGGCCATTATCAGCTTTCTTACAACACTATTATTCTTCAGCCCAGCTAATGCTTCTGTCAAAGATTTAGCAACAACCATGGAAAATGTCAAACAGTGGGGAAGAAACCTAGCTGTTTCCACAACTGCACAAAAGGCACGAGTTGTCTTTTATAGAAAAGCAGCATAATTCAAAAGCCAACGGATGTTTTATCGGGGAACAGAGTAGTGGGATGCTTTATTTGTTTTTCTCTGCACACCTGAGTCCATCTCCTCTGAATAGGTTTCCTTTCTTCTCTTGCCAATATACTTAATAAAATAGGGCCTACGTTGTTATCACTGCACCCTCTCCCCAGGTGGTATCTGGCTTGGAACGTGACAGAAATCAGCCTAGAGAGTCAGCCCTGTTCTGTCTGCAGAACACTGTGAAAGATTTAAGGAGCACTAAAAGTCTCCTCTAGAGAAAAATATTTTCCCAACCTGCTTACCAGGGTGCCTGAAATTACAACCTTTCTGCTTTAAGGCATTGAGAGCCTCCATTAAAATGCAAATATGTTAGGTGAGTTATTTTATCAAACTTTCACATCTTAGCTTGAATTCGTTTATGGCTTTAATTCAAAACCCTAAAGTGATGGGACACAGTTTGGATGAGAGAACAGATGATATGGAAGTTCAGGGTTTAAAATGTGTTGCCTAGGGTGCAGGCCCAGGTAGCAGGGCAAAGTGGGAGAGCAGAGTATAGTCGGAAGGCACCAAAAATGAGGTCCAGAGTTAATACACACATGAGGATGCTATCAACAATCCTGGATGAGCAACAGGCTGGACCGTGTGGTCAAGAAGTTGTCATGTTCACACTTCAAAAAAATAAACTCAAGGAAGCATCAATGTGCATATGGCTTATTTTCTCCCCCCCTGGACTGGCATTCTCAGTTGGATTTACTTACCATTTCTTCCTGTCTGAGTGTGCTCAGGGCTCTTACCCACTCCCTCCCCAGCCGTTTCAGAGGTTGCCTAGAGCCTATGGCAGACACTCCCTGTGTTCTCCAATATTTCCATTTCTCCCCCATCCTGCCCCCTTGAAGTTCGTCATGGCCATATGACCAACTTTGGTCAATGAAATATAAGCAGAAATGGTATGTGTCACCATTTCTGCTTCCAGGCAGAAGCATTTCAGCACTTAATCATGGTTTTCCATGCTCCCTTCTTCTGCCAGGGTGAACTCTGAAGCATGGTGAACTTGAGAAAAGATGCTACAATGTCAAAGCAGCCGAGAATGGTGGACAGAGAGAACAGCTACCTAGAAACCTGCTGAGACCTGAAGATGACCATAATTAAGCAGGAATAAGCTCCTATTGTGTAAACCACTGATATTCTGGTGTTATTCGTTCAGCATAACCTAGCCTACCCTGGCTGATCCATACCCCACAAATAGAACCTCAGGAAACCTCATCTGGCCCTCTCCATTACCATATACTCATCATTCAGTAAATATTTATTGAGCACCTACTATGTGCCAGATAATATTATAGGTACCAGGGATTTAGTAGTAACAGTGAAGTTACCAACAGTAAAGGACCAAGTAAAGTCCTTGGCCTCACAAAGGTTACATTCTAGTCAAGGAAGAAAGATTATAAATAAGTTTGTTAGGAATAGGCTTGGTTGAGTATAGCAGAAAACCCAAATAATATCAACTGAAGCAAATTAGAGGTCTAGTTTCCCTCACATAAAATAAAACTGGGGGGCTTCCCTGGTGGCGCAGTGGTTGAGAGTCCCCCTGCCGATGCAGGGGACACAGGTTCGTGCCCTGGTCCGGGAAGGTCCCACATGCTGCGGAGCGGCTGGGCCCGTGAGCCATGGCCGCTGAGCCTGCGCGTCCGGAGCCTGTGCTCCGCGACGGGAGAGGCCACAGCAGTGAGAGGCCTGCGTACCGCAAAAAAATAAAAAAAGAAGAAGAAAAAAACAAAACTGGGGGTTGGCAATTCAAAACTCATAGGGTGGCTCTACAATACAGACTCTGCCAATCTTTCTGATCTACCATTCTTAGCATGTGGCTTCCATCTTTCAGAGCACCTCGTATTCCAAAATGGCTGCCACAGCGCCATTCCTTTTACAGCCTATCAGGAAAAGAGGGAAAAAGGAAAATGCAAAAGGAGGTGCCTCCCAACTAAGTCAGGCCCCTTTAAAGAGCCTTCCCTGAAGCCCTAGCCCATACGTAATATGTAAAATGTACTGGCTACTCCTACCTTCAAGAGAGGTTGAAAGGGAAATATAATCCCAGATGGATATATTTTGCCACAAAGAAAATTAAGTTCTGTTAGTAAAGAAAAGAATAAGCATTTAACAGTCTCTGTCACAAGAGGTAAACAAATAAAGATTTCATCTGGTGATAATATTTTGAAGGAAAAAAGTATGATAAAAAATGGAGAGAGAGTAACTTTACCCACGGTGGGGGACGGAGAAAGAGGCCTTTCTAAACAGACAGCACTGAATAGTGGAAAGAAGTCCCCCATGGGGATATCTGGGGAAGGGAGCCCCAGGCAGCGGGTACAATGAGTGCCAAGGCCTGAAGTACTAAGGAACAGAAAACCCCACCATGAGTGGAGTGGAGTAAGGGAGAATATAGGGGAAGATGAGGGCAAAGAGGCAGGAAGAAACTAGGTCAGGAAGGACCTTGTGAATTTCACTCTCAGTGTGACAGGAAGCAAGTGGGGGGCTGAGGAGTAAGCAGGGAGGGACATCATATGCTCTTTAATTCTGGGTGCTGTTGGGAACTGGTTTGTAGGGGGAAAAGAATGGTGACCAGTTAGGAGGCTGATTCAGGCATCCAGACAAGAGATAACAGCTCTGTACCTATAGTAGGATGGATGCATGGGCAGTGCTAAGGATGCAGCTGCAATCAGCAATCATGATTCTTTTATAAACCCCATTGGCCTTGATGGGTAACCTTCTACCAGAGTTTGGCTGCTCATCTCTGGGGCTTGGAGAAAGTTCATAGACAGCTGGATTTTTCCAGAATTGGAGCCTTGCTGGGAGAATATGATTGACTGGGGCTGAGAGAAGCTAGGAAGGAAGGCTGTTGTTGAAACAAGTCACTGAAATGGGAGACTCTTAGCAGGATGGGGAGGGAAGTGACAGAAGGCAGAGGCTGAGGAGGTGAAGACCCCACCCCCCCGCCCCCAAGGGTCGGCCAATTCCTGTTTCGCACCTGTAGCTAATGCTTATAGCTTCTGCCTCTCTGCCCAGCTTTAGCAGGTGGACACATGGCTGGACTATCTGCCTGGCACCTGGTGACCAATACCACTCAGGCCCCATTTGTCCCATATGCTGCTGCTCATTGGTTGGTCCTGCCTCACCCTTATGTAACCCAAGTGTTGGGCTCCCAAGTGTCTTGGAAGAAAGAGCAAACTCTACTTCTATAGTGGAGTGGTTAAGCATAACAGCTGAAGTTAGGCTGTGGGTTCAAATCCAAGCTCCCCCACCTTCCAGCTGTCACTGTGAACAGTTACTTAACTTTCATCTGTAAAATGAGGCTATTAATAAGCCCTGCAGGGCTATTATAAAAATCTAATGAATTAATGAAAAACACTCAGAAGAGTACACAGCACACTGTAAAGCTCTCAATTACATGTTATTATTTATCATCTTCCTGCATTACTAAGATCGAATCTCACTCCCTCCTAAAACCTCCCCTCCACACCCCAGCCTTCATTTATCTCCTTTCTCTAACTCATTTTATACTTACTATTCATAACATAACAATCTTCATCTTACGACGTGCCGTCCTGTTCTCTAATTGTTGGTATCACTCAATCTGGCACTTGAATCCACACTAATTACTGTATGCTAATATATAAAATCACGCCTTGTCCTAATTCTTCATGCATGTGCCTTATCTCTTCTCTCCAACTATATATACTAGAAGACCCCCATAAGCCGATTTTATACTTCTCTCACATCCTCACAGTGGAGAATGCAGTGCTGGACACGCAACACAGAGGCACTAAGTACTAAGGTCCTTTCATCTGGAGAACTCTAGAAATCCTGTGCATTAGGGAACCAAACAGAAGTGGAAACATGCTTCGGAACTGGAACTGATTTCTATAAACCTCTAGTTAAGCCAACTGTTCTTTGGGCAGTGCCTATGCTATCCTGGGGAGGATACTGTCACGTATTATCTTCTAAAAGGTCTCCAAAATACTTCAAGAAATAGTCTGACTTATTCAAGATTAAAAACTCCCACTGAAGCCTGATCCTCAGGCCTCCTGGGCCAGCTGGCCCTCAAAAGAAATAAGCTCTTCCAAATCATTAGCCCAGGGCCTCTCCAGCTAGAGAGAGAAAACCTGTAAGCAGAACTGTAAGACTGCAGAGAAGCTACCCTGCACTGAACCCACTCTCGGTGGCTTTGGCAGGGGCCGGTGCTGGCTAAGGTGAAGAAATAGTCACACGCAGCACCGCTGAAAACTTTTGCAATGCACAGTAGACTGGTTTGCCCATCACACACAGCCTCTCAGCACATCCTTTTTTTTTTTTTTGCTGTATGCAGGCCTCTCACTGTTGTGGCCTCTCCCGTTGCGGAGCACAGGTTCCGGATGCGCAGGCTCAGCGGCCATGGCTCACGGGCCCAGCCGCTCCACGAACCCGTGTCCCCTGCATTGGCAGGCGGACTTCCCAACCACGCGCCACCCGGGAAGCCCTCAGCACATCCTTTTAATACAGCTAATACTGCTGAGGACAAGTGAGGGCTGGGGTAAAGGGCCAGAAACTGCAGCCAGATGACCAGAATTCAAACCACTGCTCTGCCACTCACTGGCTACATGGCTTTGAGCTACTTTAACCAATCTGTGCCTCAATTCCTTCATCTGAAAGTGGTAGTTATAACAGCCCCTGATTTCTTCTGGTTGTTATGAGGATTAAAAGCTTTTCAACTGTTACAGTGCTAAGGACAGCACCTGGTTGTAAGCATTATGCAAGTGTCTGTTAAATAATTTTTTTTTTTTTTTTGCTGTATGCAGGCCTCTCACTGTTGTGGCCTCTCCCGTTGCAGAGCACAGGCTCCGGACGCGCAGGCTCAGCGGCCACGGCTCACGGGCCCAGCCACTCCGCGGCATGTGGGATCTTCCCGGACCGGGGCACGAACCCGTATCCCCTGCATTGGCAGGCGGACTCTTAACCACTGTGCCACCAGGGAAGCCCGTGTTAAATAATTTTTTAATTGTATTTATACGTGTGTGGGATTACCCCTGCCCAGGGGTAACAGGAAAGGCTACCCAAAGCTGGCATCTGTAATTGAGCAAGACTCAAGGTGCAAGGGAGATTCCTTTACAATAGCGGTTCTCAACTTACCTTGTGTTTAAATCACCTGGAAAGTTGTTAAAAACCCAGATTCCTAGGCCTCACCTCCAGCATTTCTGATTCAGTAGGTATGGTTGGGAACTGAGAAACTATCAATACGTTTCCAGTAAGTTCCCAGGTGATGCTGATGCTGGCCCAGAAACCCACTTTGAGAACCACTGCCTTTCAGAATCAGAGAGAAGCAGGTGCAGAGATGCAGGAATATAAAACAACCCGGCATGCTCAATGGAGAGAAAGTAATCTAACACAACTGGATCAGAGAGTGGTGATGGAAAATGGCCAAAGAGGAGGTGGGATGAGGAGGCAGGAGCTGACCCCAGAGTGAAGACACCTGGCACAGATCCTGTGCACTTGGAGGCCCTTTGGGAGTTTATAGCTTAAGTAACATGAACAGTTTGTGTTTCCAAAACCATCATTTTTGCATTCATGTGAAGAATGGACTGGAACTGGGGGGATTATAGAGAAAGGGATAAAAATTAGAAGAAACCAGAGGAGAAATAATGAGGCCAGAGCTGGTGCAAGTGCAGTGAGATAAGAAGAAAGAAACAGAGAAATCTTAGGGCACAGAATTGAACAGATATGCAGAGACTTGTATGGGATGGGAGGGAGAAGGAAGGGTTAAGGGTTACTCCAAGCTGGCCAGCTCTGATGCTGGGATGGAGGAGGTCCTGTCAACTGAGAAAGGAATGCAGGGGACAAAAGAGATGTGGGGGGAAAAGAACATTATAAATCCAATTTACAAGCGTTCGGAGGCATCCACGATGCCCATCAGGCAGCTAGAAATCCAGGTCTGGAGTTGCCCAAAGAAATCACAAACAGAAATAAAGAGCTGGGTACCCCCATAAGCAGGTCCAGGTTAGAATCAAGGCTGTGGGTAAGGTGGCCAAAGGAGAGAGAACTGACTAGGGAAAGAGCCCGGACAGGAACTTGACTTATATTT
>NW_006789253.1:368912-426637 GCF_000442215.2 Lipotes vexillifer
TGGGCTCAGCGATTAAAAGCGAGAATGGAGACAGGAAGAATGAGAAAAGGGTAGAGAAGCTGAGGCCCATAGGACGAAGCAAAGCTATGACAGCATCCTGGTGCTGGGGCTGCCCTCTTACTAGCATTACAAACCCTTCTGACCTCACCTGGGTTGAAGGGAAAGTGTTTGTGCTGGTCACTGTCCATTCTTGGGTTCACTGGCTGCCCTTCCCTGTTCAGCCTGACTCCCTGCAAACTGCATTTCTCAGGCTCCTTTGCCAACCGGCTTCTGGTTAATTTCTGCCAGAGAGGCACTGGGAGGAGACTGGGGAGAGGAGGGGAGTAAAAACCCAGGTTACCCTCCCCATTTTCCTTCTCCGTCCCCAGCCCCAGCTCCGCCTTCTGTGGCTTCTCAGCAGACATGTGCTTCTGGCTCCCTGGGGTCTGGGAACATTCCCTCCTAATTCTTCGGTCCCTCCAGCTGTGTGTGCGTGGGGATCTCTATGTCAATCCACCAGCCCACTTGGCTTTTCAGGGCTTCCAGCACCCCCTAACCAGCTCCCGGATGAATTCCCTCTACTGAAATGGCTGGTGCAGCTCTCTCTGGTCCTTGCTGGTCCCTGACTGATAAACACACAATGATAAAACATCAGTTTCTCTCCCCACAACTTATTTCAGTCTTCATAAAACTATTCAGGCTGGGATTATCCAAATTGATATTAACAAAGCCTTCTATTTAAAAATTACAGGGAGGACTTCCCTGGTGGCGCAGTGGTTGAGAGTCTGCCTGCCGATGCAGGGAACATGGGTTCATGCACCGGTCAGGGAGGATCCCACATGCCGCAGAGCGGCTAGGCCTGTGAGCCATGGCCACTGAGCCTGCGCGTCCAGAGCCTGTGCTCTGCAATGGGAGAGGCCACAACAGTGAGAGGCCCGCATACGGCAAACATCAGTTTCTCTCCCCACAACTTATTTCAGTCTTCATAAAACTATTCAGGCTGGGATTATCCAAATTGATATTAACAAAGCCTTCTATTTAAAAATTACAGGGAGGACTTCCCTGGTGGCGCAGTGGTTGAGAGTCTGCCTGCCGATGCAGGGAACATGGGTTCATGCACCGGTCAGGGAGGATCCCACATGCCGCAGAGCGGCTAGGCCTGTGAGCCATGGCCACTGAGCCTGCGCGTCCAGAGCCTGTGCTCTGCAATGGGAGAGGCCACAACAGTGAGAGGCCCGCATAACGCAAGAAAAAAAAAAAAAAAAAAAAAAAAAAAAAACTTACAGGGAAAAGCAATTTTAAAAGAGGCAGTAAATGAAGATAAAAGCTGAAATAAATACACTGTAAAACATAAAGCTGTAGAACGATAAATTAGTTCAAATATTGGTTTTTTTGATAAGACTACTAAAATAAACCTGTCAAATATAATTAAGGGAACATTTTTAATTAGAAATGAGAACGGAGATATGACAAAATACAGAAAATAGATTTTTTTCTCCAAATCCAAAGAGAATGTTATACACACTTGTAGGCTAATAAACTGAAATCTTCAATGAAAGGAATCATTTCTAGAAAGATACAGATTACTAAAAATAACCCAAGAAATATAAATCTAAACAGAATAATAACCGAGGAAGAAGTTGAAGAAATAATTTGATAACAACTAAAAAAAGTGCAATTTGTCCCAATGTTTCCACCAGAACAATTTTCATACTTTTAAGAAACAGATGAGTTCAATGTTGTGTAAGATATCCAGAGCGCAAAAAGAGGTAAGAGTACGTTTATGTCCATTAGGCAAGCATGACCTTCTTCCTAAAATCTGATAATGATAAAATACACAGAAAGAAAATTACAGGCACATATCACAAGTGAATATGGATAGGAAAAGCTTAAATAAAATCCTCACTCTAAAAAGAAACTTGTTTTACTTTAACTCTTTAGTTGGTTTTTCTGTTTTTCTGCTAACAGCTTCATTGAGATATAATTCTTACGCCATAAAAAATATAAAACACTTTATGAATTTATCCTTGCACAGGGGCCAGACTAATCTTCTCTATGATGTTCCAATTTTAGCATATGTGCTGCTAAACAGAGCACAAGAGATAACTTCATAAGTTAAGTTGAAATAAATTATGAAGGATGGTCAGTTGGTACATTATAGAAATAAATAACCATTGGACAAAACTAATATAACTCAAATCAAAGGGAAAATATTATCTGGAGAAAACATTCACAGCAAATATAACAAAGGGTTCATGTCTATGTTATGTAAAGAACTTATACATATTGATACCAAAACATTAAGTTCCCAATACGTAAACTAGCAAAAAACTAGAGAAGACAATTCATAAAAACAGAAATACTACTAGTAAACAAGCATCTGGGAAAACATTCAACTTCCCTTGTAATCAAAGAAATGCCCCCTCAAATAATGTGGTAGCATATTACACGCACTACATTAGAGGAGCTTTAGAAACTATCCAGAATTACAACACTGCAGTAAAACCAGTCCCCACACATGCCATGTAAATTGATATCAACTCTTGGCGATACATATCAGGAACCATCTTAAAAGTCCATAATATCCCTTTATCCTAAGGATATTTTAAAGAATAAAAATTAAAGCTACATGAGATGTTCATTGCAATGTCACTTTAACAGCCAAAATAAATAAATGAAAGACCACCTAAATCCAACAACAGGAAGATTATTAATGAAAGGCTAAAAATTACTGTTTAGGGCTTCCCTGGTGGCACAGCAGTTAAGAATCCGCCTGCCAATGCAGGGGACACGGGTTTGAGTCCTGGGCCGGGAAGATCCTACATGCCGTGGAGCAACTAAGCCCGTGCGCCACAACTACTGAGCCTGTACTTTACAGTCCATGAGCCTCATCTACTGAAACCCGCACGCCTAGAGCCCGTGCTCCACAACAAGAGAAGCCACCGCAATGAGACGCCCGAGCGCCACAATGAAGAGGAGCCCCCGCTAGCCGCAACTAGAGAAAGCCTGCGCGCAGCAACAAAGACCCACCTCAGCCAAAAATAAATAAATAAATAAATTTATTTTAAAAATAAAAATAAAAATTACTGTTTAGAACTATAATAAAAACTACAGTTTATCAAGCACCCTCATATACACAACTCCTTTCAGTCCTCAAGGGTCCCAGGAGGTGGGAAGGAATCACACTAACCGAGACTCAGAAAAATTAAGTGATCTGCACAAGTGACTCTCAAACACCTGCTACCAAATTCCAGGCTCTCTCTATGTTAAAGTGGGTGGTTGTGAATATCTGCTCTGAGCCTCAGTTTTCTCATCCAGCAAATAGGGCTAATAAGAATACCTAAAGAGTAGTTAAGAGAATCCAATGACACTCTTAAATGGCTGTGAACTCTTAGCACAGGGTATGGTACACAGTAGCACTCAGTAAATTTTAAGAATAATGATAATACAAAGTTGTATCAATTCAATATAATTACAGCAATGTAAATATGTCTGCAAGCAGATGAGGACCAGAAAGAGGAAGGAATAATGCAAATGCATGCTGCAAAAGCAAGGCAAGAGCAAAAGAATCACTTTTCTTTTTGGAATTATTTTGGTTTTAGTACAATAAGTAGAAATCTGGAGAGAAAAAGAATATACCAAAATCTCCTAAAAAGGAATTGGCATCTTTGGAGGAGCCGCATATTAAATCTGGGATCACTGCCTCTAGGACACTTGAAATAATAAACTCAGCATATATGCCCCCTGGAGACGTCACATGGTATGGGGAACTGGCCAGCGGATGGCGCTGTTTCACTTGCCCTAGGGACCAAGGAAGCATTTATTGGCCTCAATAATATATTAGTGCTAGTTGTTCGGTCTTCCTTAAAGATTAATTCTTTTTTTTTTTTCCTTTTTTTCCTTCTTAAAACTGAGACTCAGAAGCATCTCAAACAAATCTCCATGTAGTTGGGAAACAGATCCAAGTCCACTCCTGATGAACAGCAACATCCCAGGGGAGATGCTTTGCAGTGAGGAAGGTCATCTGCAGGCCCAAGGAGAATGTCGTTACCTCTCCCTTTGGTCCTGTGACTAGAAGCTACCATCAGTGTTCAGCAAAGACTTAGCTGGTGTTAGCCCCCCAGGTTTTTAACCTACAAACTGGGAACAATTCAAACCACCAGAGAGATAGTTTTCAGAGTAATGAGGGAAAAAGCTAGAGGTGTCCCTTGGTTTTTCCTCTCAAAAGTCAGCAAGGCCTGAAAATCTCTACTACAAGGGCATAGGTAGAAAGTAACTCCACTCTCAGTGCCTACATTGTGACAGGCTTGTAAAGGACAGGTAGGAATTGGTGTAGCTGTGGTATAGAAATGAAGTCGATCCAGGCTGTGGTCTTGAGCTTGAATCATCAGCAACTGCCTACATGAGTCAGAACTTATGCAGTTGGTATATGAGCTCCAATAAAGGAAGTGACAGTTCAGCAAAGGATATAAATTCAGGAGAGAAATGTCAGGGGATGACACAGAACCCAGCATGACCAGAGGCTGAATCACACAGAGCTCAGACTCAGGTCCAAACAACACTCCCCTACTTGGGATGTCAAATAGGCATCTCAAATTTAATATGTCAAACACCAAGCTCCAAGTCTTTGCCCTCACCTGCTCTGCCCACAGCCTTCCCGTCTCAGGTAACAGCAATGCCATCCTTCCAAGCCCTCAGCTGGAGTCTCGTTAACTCCTCTTTTTCTCTCATATCTCACATTCAATCCATCAGAAAATGCCATGGGCTCTATCTTCAAGATACAACCAAATCCCTCCTCTTCTCATCACCTCCACTACCACCCCCACTGCAATCCAAACCACCATCACCTCTTGCTGGTCTTCTCGTTATAGCCTCTTAACTGGTCTCCCCACTTCCACCTTTGCCCACCATTCACTTTCTTCTCAACACAGCAGCCAGAGGGATCCTTTTAAAATCAAAGTAGGAGGACACCTTAAAAAAACGAACCCATTAAAGAGCTAATAAATTGGTTTTCATCAAAATTAAAGCGACTCTCCAGAAAAGTACTACAACATGAATGAACCTTGCTAAGTGAAATAAGTCAGTCACACAAAGACGAAACTGCATTATTTCACTGCTATGAGATACCTAGGGTAGTCAAAATCATAGTCAGGGAACAGAATGGTGGTTGCCAGTGTCTGGGGGGAAGGGAGAATGGGGAGTTTTTGTATAATGGGTATAGAGTTTTCATTTTGCAAGGTGATACTGGTCACACGACAATGTGAATAGTCTTAATATTAACGAACTATACACTTAAAAATGGCTAAGATGGTAAATTTTATGTTATGTGTATTATACCATAATTAAAACTTTTTAAATTCTCAAATTGCACATTTTAAATATGTATAGTTTACTGTTTGTCACTTTACCTCAATAAAGCTGTTTTTTAATTTTTTTAATTACATTTTTTAAAACTAAGTAGGATCATATCCCTCCTCTGCTCCATGCCTTCCATGAGCTTCCCATCTCATTCAGAGAAAAAGCCAAAGTTCTCGCAATGACCTACGAGGCCCTACACAATCTGGCTCTGAAACCAGCATGCCCTCATTCCCATTTCTGTCCCATTCACCCCACTCCAGCTACACCGGACTCCTTGTTGTTTCTCAAACACACCAGGTGCACTCTGGGGGCACTGACATGTCCTGTCTGCTTTGCCTAGAAAGCTTTTCCCCCAGGTAACTTTGTGGCTCACTTCCTTACCTCTTCCAAATCTTTACACGAATGTCATCCTCTTAGAGGGGGCTTTCCTGACATGGTATTTAAAACCGAAATGCTTCCCCACCCCGAGTCCCCATCCCCCTTCTCTGTTTTATTTTTCTACATAGCACTTATCACAGTCTAATATACCACATTTTTCTTATTTATTTTGCCTGTTTCTAACCACTAGAATTAAACCAGAAATATAGGAATCATATTGTTTTGTTCACTAACTATACCCTCAGCAACTGGTACAGTGCCTGGCACATAGCAGGTGCTTGAAAAATATTTGTTGAATAAATGAATAAGTGAATAAACAAATGAAGGAACATTTATCTGACCTTGACAAACAAGTGTAAGGATCGTTTTTGAAGATACCCCAACCCAGTCTACATAGCTGGATATCTATCAAGCTTTTCCAACCCTCATGAAAGTACTCTGATACGATGCCATCAGCATTCCCTTTCTATATTATCAGTGGAGGCTCAAGATCACATGGGCCACAAATGGCAGAGCCAGCATTTAAACCAAGAATTTGTCATCAGCTACCAAGTCCCACCATGCCTCCCTGAGTACCTAAACTTTTTTCAACTTTCATATCCTTTCATTTCATTCATAATGGCATTGCTCACAGATCTTAGTTGAGCAGTTAACCCTTGTGCCATAAATTTCTATTTGTCACACCCAAAACTCAATATATTAGACGGCTACCCTTCTGGTTTCTAAAATGGAAATTGATGACATGGTATGCAGGAGCACAGGAGCTGCAAACCCTCACCCGAATCTCTCCATCTACCTGAAGGCAAAAATAGAAAAGTCAGAAGCACTCCGAGCTGCAGGCCATCCCCGCTGGAGATATTATACCACCATTCCCGGCCCAGGTACCCCACACTTAGGAGGTCCAGGGTTTGGTTTAGCAGCTGGGGCGTACAAAGAAAGAGGTGCAGCTGGAGTCACCCATGTGAGGACAGCACTCTCCCCCTCAACCCTCGAGGTGGCCTGACATCTCTGAGCATCCAGAAAAGAACACAAATAGACAGGTTTTTATGAGGGCTGTAACCCAATTGACAAAGGCGAGCTCTCTCAGCCTGGAAATGTCCCTGCTCTGAACCAGTTGCCTTGCCAACAAGCCACATGTTTCTACTCTGCAGAATCCAATTTCTGAGCAATGTGACAGTGACAGGTCCAGAGACATGATACAATTCCAAGGTGCCTTTGAACACCTGCTGAATAGCTAAGAACAATGTGGATCCCTGGATGTACTTAGCAACATGGGAGGCATGCTAAGCAAAGGCAGGTCATGCCCAGTTTATGCAACAGCCCCCCACTTACTCCACCCCATCTCCGCATTTTACAAACTAGAAGTAACATACAGCCATGTCCTTTATCACCACCATCATTATAATCTTTGTAAATACTTGCATGGGACTCACTCTTTAAATGTATTAAGTTATTTAACGGTCATGACAACCCTATGAGGTAGGTATTATTAGTATCCCATTTCAGATGATAATTTGAATAATTGCTAATTATTTGAAAAATTGATAATTTACCCTAATTCACATAGCCAGAGAAATGTAGAGCCAGGATTTGAAACTGGACAGTCTGCTTCCAGAATCCATCCCCTTAAACACTTTGCTATACTATCAATCTCCAATATTCCCTAAATGGTAAAACCAAGAGATTGTTCTAGTTATCATTACTGCATAACAAAGCACCCCAAACTTCATAAAGTAAAATACCCATTTTATTATGATCATGGACAGTGTGGGTCAGGAATTTGGACAGGACACACTGGAGGCACCTTGTCTCTGTCCACAAAGTCTATCTGGGGTATTAGCTAAAAAGATTTGAAGCTGAGAGTGACTCAACAGCTGGGGATCAGTATCATCTGACAGCATCTTCATGCCTGGCAGGTGATGCTTGAGATCCACTGGGACCTCAGTTGGGTGTGTCAGCACCCACCTGTGGTCTCTCCGTGTGGCCTGGGCTCCTGTCAGCATGGTGGCTGGGCTCCAAAGCAAGTGTCCCAAGACACAGAAAATAGAGCTGTCTTTTTTTTTAACAAGTAGGTTGTTTGTTTGGGGTTTTTTGTTTTTGTTTTTACATTTTTTAATGTTTTGACCGCATCACGTGGCATGTGGAATCTTAGTTCCCCAACCAGGGATTGCACCTGCACCTCCTGTACCGGCAGCACGGATTCTTAACCACTGGGCCAACAGGGAAGTCCCCAGCTGTCAGCTTCTTAAGGCTAAGACCCAAAAACTGGCACAGTGTCATTTCCACCATATTCTATTGGTTAGGAAGTCACGAAGTCCACATTCAAGGGGAGGGGACACAGACTCCAGCTCTCAAAGAATCTTGGAGTCATTTGTTTAAACCACCAATGAGACCATTTAGTTCAACCCCTTCAAGTTCTAGCTGAACAGCTGAAGCTCAGAGAAGTTAAATGATTTGTCCAAGATCATATAACGTGTGTTAGTGGCAGAGAGAACCCAAGTGCCTCTGTGCCCTGTCTCATACTCTATGCCACTGCTTCTCACTTGGCTGCACCTTGGAGTTGCCTAAGGAACTTTTAAAAGTGCTGATAGGGGCTTCCCTGGTGGCGCAGTGGTTGAGAGTCCGCCTGCCGATGCAGGGGACACGGGTTTGTGCCCCGGTCTGGGAAGATCCCACATGCTGCAGAGTGGCTGGGCCCGTGTGCCATGGCCGCTGAGCCTGTGCGTCCAGAGCCTGTGCTCCGCAATGAGAGAGGCCACAAGAGTGAGAGGCCCGCCTACCGCAAAAAAAAAAAAAAAATGCTGATGCCTGGGACATCCCTGGTAGTCCATTGGTTAAGACTCCACTCTTCCAATGCAGGGAGTGCAGGTTCGATCCCTGGTGGGGAAACTAGGATCCCACAAGCTGCATGATCAATTAATTAATTAATTAAATTAAAATGCAGATGCCTGGGTCTCATCTGCAGAGATCCTAATTTGTTTGGAGTGCGACCTGTTTGGAGCACATGGAAATTTGTAAAATCTCCCCAGGGTCTGTAATGTGCAGCAGTGTGAGAGCCATGCTCTGTGCAATTCCCCACGATGGTTCCATGCAGGCGACACAGGCCACTGTTTCAGTGTGGCTCAGCATTTGCAGAGGTCCTAGCCTGCCATGGGGACAAGCGCCACTAGGAACAGATTTATGACACCTTCCTCTGGATGACAGACTCCATCATGAGCCATTCTCCTTTCTGAGATACCTCTCCTCAGCTCCTTCCCCTCCCCACCTCCCAGGTGCCCCTCAGAAGCCAGACTCCTTTCACACTCAACTCCTCAACTATGAGTCAAGTCCACGTCTTGGCCACCACCTGCCAACTCCAGGAATTCAGTTCTACCTTTGGGACCCTCAAGAGTAGAGACCCAAAGGCCAGGTCCTCCTGCTCTATCCGCCTCGCCACCTGGATGACCGCTAAGCCGATACTTGGAGCCCCCTCTAGGTCCGAACATGCCTTCCTTCCTCCTACTGGGCCATAGGGCACTGGTGTAAGAGTGCTGTCTAAATCATGCTTTAAAAGGTTGCTTCTGTGAAATCACTGGTCAATTTGCTGGGAAACTAAAAGTATCAACTTGGTTATTTCACTGAAATAATTGGTCAGCTGCATCATATGTCATGCATTATAACAAACTGGCCAGAAGCATTGGCCTAAACAAATATTTTCAGTGTTTCTCCTCAGATTTAAATTCTCATGAGGCTGGATTTAAAAAAAAAACAAAAAAACATACCAGTGGAGAAGCAGCCTTTCTGATTTTGCTGTTCTACTGGATTTACTGATTTATATTAGGTCAGGAGAAGATCTCCTGAGAATAATTTTACAAAATATATTTACTCTTCACTTTACACAAAGATGAACCTTTCTAAACTTCCCAGGCAATTCTTTTTTGTAAATTGAACTCTGCTGTAAGTGTTCCAAAGAAGAGGCATTTAAAGGAACGCTTTATCAAGGATCATTATACTACTTTCTCCAACTTTGTGTTTGCTTGAAATTTTCCATAATAAGATTAAAAAGGAGGAGCGGAGTGGGGGTGAGTGGGGGGGGGGGGGGGCACCCCCCGGGGGTTCTGGGGATTCTGTGGTAAAGTGAGAAATCTGTGTGTAAGGTAATGTCAGTAACACCCTCCCTGCCCAAAACACGACGACAACGACAACAACGCCCAAACCTGCATTATTATTTCTGTGTGTGTATGTATATGTGTGTGTTTTCAAGCTGTATATATGTCTATGTCAACATATATAAAACATACATGATTTTTAGCATATATATGATATATATCACATACATTTTATAAATTCTAACTTCTCTAGTCTAAAAATCTAAAATAATTATTCTTATAAAGCACTCATCTCCATCAGTCTTCATTTCTCTCTCTCTCTATTTAGGTCTCACTGCTGGGCAAGTGAGAGGCTCACATCCAGCTTGGCTTACAAGAATCCCATCTGCCTTATACATGCGTATATACTATAAGACATAGTCGCTCTTTGGGTGGACAGAGCAACATTCCACGCAGCCTGCAATCACTTCTTCCATGTGCCCTTTCATCTGCCTTGGTTTTCCTCTATAAATTCTTAGTCCCACTCCAGTCCATGACAGAGTTCGTCAATTTTTCCTCAGTGCCCCATTCACTGACATAAACTCTGAAAGGCACTGCTTTGCAGATCAGAGGGCTTACGAGGTGCTCACCTAACGTGGATTCCAAGGGATTGGACAGTCAACAAAGGGAAGCCAATAAGAGCCCAAAGACCTGTGGGTCCTCGCAGCCCCAGGAGAAGGAGCATGCGCAGTGCCAGAAACTAGACAAAGGCAACGCCTTAAGGACGTCCTGGAGAGCCAAGGTGGATTCTCACTCCTGCTGTTATATTTTTATTTCCATCTTTCTCTCTGCGCACATAGCCTGGCAGGCACTTAAATGCCCAGTCATCAAAATTAAACAGCAGATGACACGATTCCCTGATTCCTGACTTAGGTTCCCCTGACAGAATTCTTTCCATCAAGAACATGAGCTAAGGGCTTCCCTGGTGGCGCAGTGCTTGAGAGTCCGCCTGCCGATGCAGGAGACGCGGGTTCGTGCCCCGTTTCGGGAGGATCCCACATGCCGCGGAGCGGCTGGGCCCGTGAGCCATGGCCACTGAGCCTGCGCGTCCGGAGCCTGTGCTCCGCAAATGGGAGAGGCCACAACAGTGAGAGGCCCGCATAACGCAAAAAAAAAAAAAAAAAAGAACATGAGCTAAAAGACCCAAAGGCGATGCTGAATCCTTGGTCCCTGCACATATTTTCCTCAGAATACACTTCAGTCAAAGAGAATCCAGTCCTCTTCCACTCCTTGTAGACCATTCAAAGGAGAAACTGCTAATGATAATTCCCAAACGGGAGAGCTGTGCCATGTGAACCTGACACAGTATCTTAGTCTTTTTTTTTTTTTTTTTTTGCAGTACACGGGCCTCTCACTGTTGTGGCCTCTCCCATTGCGGAGCACAGGCCCCGGACGCGCAAGCTCAGCGGCCATGGCTCACGGGCCCAGCCGCTCCGCGGCATGTGGGATCTTCCCGGACCGGGGCACGAACCCGTGTCCCCTGCATCGGCAGGCGGACTCCCAACCACTGCGCCACCAGGGAAGCCCAGTATCTTAGTCTTCTTTCAAATTTCTCCTTTCCACCAGATGTATCATGACTGGTATCACCACATCCCTTCACCCATTCTTAAGTATTAAAACAGGGAAATTTTTAAAAAATCAGTCAACAAATGTCCATAAAATAATTTCCAGCAAAATCTTTCCAGCAGAAAAAGATACAACTATAAATGTTGAAGTTGTAAGCCATGGGATGGTCATTTTTATATATAAATACATAACAATATATTCCCTGAAGGGTAGAGACCAGCCATTGGCTGATATATTAAAAGCCAGTGTTTAAGCTGATAAAAATTATATGAGGGGTTTACCAATATCTAAGTTAACAAAAATTACAGAAAATACTAACTGGGATGGTTTTCCTCAAAATGGAAACAATGTTGAAATTCTCAGTTCTTTCTTTCCAAACTCTTTATTTATTACTCTCCCAAGAGGAAACCTTTAAATGAATGCCTCCTATCAGCCTGTGGCAAATTGTATTGTCTAAAAATTGCCTCCGTAACACTGCTTATCTCACATGCACTCTGTACAATGTGATTTCTGAACCCCTCTCATTGAGATGTGGGGATGTGGTTTCTCCTCCTGAATCTGGGAGGGCTTGTGACTGGAGTAAGTGATGTATTGCAACTCCCAAGGCTAGGTCAAAAGATGTGGCTCTCTTGATAGCTTAATCTGAAATGGAGTCCTCATGCTGTGGGGAAGCCCAGGCCACACACAGAGGCCACATGTAGTTGTTCCAGTCAACAGCAATAACCACCACACAGACATGTCCTGAGGGAGCCTTTGAGGTGACTCCAGCCCCAGCTGAAACCATATGGGAGACCCTGAGCAAGAACCATCTAGCTGAGCCCAGTCAACCTCCAGAACCATGAGAGATAATAATAAAATAGTTATTGTCATTTTAAGCCACTAAGTTTTCAGGTAGTTTATCATGTAGCAATAGGTAACTGGAACATATTGTAAACCATCAGCCATAACACAATTGAATAGTATGCATACAATGATAGTATAAGAAGAAAACTTAATTTCACCAAGACCAGTTGTCCATCCAATGATGAGCCTCTTCAAATAAAACCTTAGTCCTGGGACTGCCCTGGTGGCACAGTGGTTAAGAATCCACCTGCCAATGCAGGAGACACGGGTTCGATCCCTGGCCCAGGAAGATTCCACATGCCACAGAGCAATCAAGCCCATGCGCCACAACTACTGTAGCCCATGCGCCTAGAGCCCGTGCTCTGCAACAAGAAAAGCCACCGCAATGAGGAGCCCGCACACTGCAATGAAGAGTAGCCCCTGCTCACCGCAACCAGAGAAAGCCTGCATGCAGCAATGAAGACCCAACACAGCCAAAAATAAATAAATTAAATTAAATTTTAAAAAAAACCTTCGTCCTCTGCAGTATTCAGAGCAACCACATATGCATCTGCTATTTTGATCCTGAAGAGTTATAACAAGCATAATAATTAAGAGTTTAGACTCCAGAGCCAGACAGACCTGGACTGGAGTCCCAACTTTGCCAATTTCTAACTGTGTGAACTTCGGCAAGTCACTCCAATTCTCTGTTTTCTCACATGTAAAATGGGTTAATAATAGTACTTATCTCATATGGTAATTATAAGTGTCAAATGAGATGTGTGAAAAGCATGGTGCCTAACACAGAGCAAGTGTCCAATAAATGAGGTCCCATTATTGTGGTAGTTGATGATGATGTTGTTACCAATATTTTTCAACATCAGCCTGGAAATATATTTCACATCATATATCTTCCATAATCCTGAAAAGTAGGACTTATTATTATTCACAATTAAAGAAACCAGTTCAGAAAGGTCACTTGACTTGCCCAACATCACACAGCCTGAGGACTGTCTCCCAGTTCACTTCCCCCTTTCACCACAGCAGCCTCTCTACCAAGTGGCTTTGCAGCCTATGATGAAGCACTTTCAATGGTGGGGAACTCACCACCCACTGAGGCAGCCCTAATAATCCATCTTCTAGTAGCATGTTTATCCTACTGAGCTGGAATCTATCTGCATGCAACGTCCACCCATTGGGCTAACTGCCCTGTAAGGCCACCAGGATCAAATCTGCTCTCTCTTTCACACAATGGCCCCCGAACTTCTAAAGACTCAACAGTGCAACCCCCACCAAGTCCTCTTTCCTCCAGCCCAACATCCCCAGGTTCTTTAGCCATTCCTCCTCCGGCACATGATGACGAATCTCCTTCCCATCAAGGCCTCCTTCTCTGCCTCAGGCTTGACAAGAGGCATATACTATTGATGATGGAAAAGCTTTCATCCTGCCCCTGGAGGCTTGTAATACATTTATGCTTTCTCAGGATGACACATACTCCAGGAGTACTAAGAATTACTGTCAATCTCTGTGGCATTGTAAAGGATTCTGGCATTTCACCATATAATCTTTTTTCTTTTCTCCCAAGGGTCTGCCTGCTTGAGAAAACTGTCATATTCTATAGCCAAGAGGAGCCGAAGTGTTCTGAGGCAGATAAGCATACCTCTGCCATGTAGTTTCTTCCAAACACTTTCCTGATGTATCAGCTGTGGGAAAGGAGCTAAAATAACCTGCAGTCATAGATACTGCAGGCCTCAACAGCCTTAGAAAGAAGGAAGTGTCTTTGTCTAGGTTATGCTGCAGTAACAAAGAGCCCTACAGTCTCTGTAGCTTAACAATAAGATTCCACTTTTTATTCAGGCAAAGTTCACTGTGAATCTGGCAACACCCCAAGGCAGACTCACGGATCCAGAAGGTCTGCATTTTATAGCTGCACATCTGGAAGACATGGCTTCCAGGCCACTGTGGCAAGGGAAGAGCCAGCTCTTAATTGCTTCAACCTAGAACTGACATAGATTACTTTTGCTGATAGTCCAGGGGCCAGAACTAGTCACATGGCTGTGGGTGAGCCCATGGATAGATCTTCAAGGAGCAGTAAGTATTCTACCACAATCTTAGAGGCCCTTTGACCCTGAAACATCTCCTGCATATCTGGTTAATCAATCATGACACCAAGCTTCCCCACATCCCCTTCTGATGACTCACAGGCTCCTCAGCAGCCATAGTGTTTGATGGCTGCTGTCACCAGTGTCACCCTCTGAGCCCCTGCATGCTGATTTTTATTGGCAGCTACAGACAGCTCCCTCCCATCTCTCTCTGCTGCCACTGACTTCCTTGAGGCCCTCATCATTTCTTTTCTGCATCTATCATCATAGTGTTCTTAACTGATTTCCATCCCTCTCTCTGCAACACCACCCTCTATTATCTTTTATAAATTCTAATCTGAGTATACCTTTATTCTGCTTCAAATCTTGCCATAGCCACTGTGCCAAAAGGACAGATCCAATTTCCCTAGAACTGAGTGAAAAACCTTTCATAGTCTGGTTCCAAAGTCCCTTCCAGGCTCAGCACCCAGTGCCTCGCTCCTGTGTTCCCTGTGCTCAAGCCAACCCAAACTCATGCCCTCTCCTCTAGGTGCTACAGCACTGCCCAAAGTGCTCCTTCCAATCTGTAGCAGCTGAAGAAACTCTATTGATCCTATAATACCCAGCTCAAGTATCCCACCCTCTATGAAAACTTCTCCAATACTCCCCGACAGAGTTAGCTACCCCCTGCTCTGGGTTCCAGATACCCTGTTAACATGTCTCAATTGTGCTTCTCTGTTGGCACATTCATCTCTTCCACTTGGTGGATCTCTTACTGGCTGTGCCTTAGTCATCCCTGTATCTCCAGGGGATAGAATGTTTCCTGGCCCAAGGTATGTATCAATAAATGTTGAATAAGCCCATGTTACAAATTGCCCCATTCTATCTAATACTGCTGAGAAAGAAGTTATTCCTTCATACACTGCTAGATTTTTATTCCAAAACAGGAAATGGAGAAGATAATAATTTTCTAGCTCAGAGCCTGGGCTAAGGGTTTGAAAGGAGAGCGTTAAACTCCCAGGAATTTTCCCAGCATCATGAAGACCAGAAGTGCCAGGGCTACCACTTTGAATTTCTGGATTGTTCTAAAGTGGCCTCTCTACTCTATTTGGGAAATCCTATGAGGATGGACTGAAAATAAATAGCTGTTTGATTAGCCCCGTATTGCACCAGTTCACTGCATTCCCCCATGCCCTGAAATGAAAGGAAAGCAGGTATGAAAGCCCTGGTTATTCCGAGGAGGGGTAGGAAAGACTTTAAAACTCTCCAGAAAGCCTTCAGCACTGTAACTAAATGTTAATGTTTAAAGATATACCAATATTTCAGGAAGCCATTGGTAGTGCCACACTAAAGCTCATTCTAGTTTTGAAGAGAAATATTTGAGTTGGAGGGACGGACCCCATGCTGGCTCCAAGATAAACTTTCCTAGCTCTCTCAGGCCAATTTTAATGCTAAGAGCAGCTCCATTGGAGTAAAAGTTCATTTTTGAGAGCCAAGCTGTGAATTATGCTACAGGCTGAGCTGAGCAGTTGGTCTTCTGCTGATGATGGCAGAAGCCTGAATATGATACAGAAGTAGAGGGGGGAGCCAGGGACATCCAAGGGGGATTATCACAGAAGGTCAGACTAATTAAATCGAGAGAAATCACCAGAGAGCCAGAGCTCCCACACACATCATCTTCAAATGCTCTGACACATGCAGGGTTTGATAAAAGAGGGCTGAATTGCCACTTTCATCTGCCTGAAAGGACAACAGTCAACCAAATAAAACTTTTTAGTATTGGTTTAAGCCCAGGTGGGGAGGGAAGAATTGAAAGTGCTGCCAATTCCTAATTACGCAGTTGAATCACAGACAGAGAGAGTGGGGAGAGGTGAAGTACAATTGTCTCTCTGGTTATAGCCATTTAACGCATGCTTGTTGAGCACCTACTATGTGCCAGGCAGAGCTCTGGGTGCGAGGAATAAGAAAAATAAATGTTCCTTTTCCCCCCAAGGAGCTCACAATAGATAAACGTTTATGTAACATTATTATGCAGTGTGATCAATGCTCCAATAGAGCTATCTAAAGACTGCAAGGAGCACTCTAGGGGGAGTCTAACTGCTGGTACCTTAAAGGAGGCAACACATGAGCAAGGCCTTAAGACTAAGAATTCTACAGGTGGTGAGTGGAAGAAAGGCAAGCGAGGCAGAGGTCACAGCACTTGCAAAGGTCAGGAGGCTTGACACTGGACATTTTGAGTGGTTTGGAAGTACAGATCAGATGGGACATAGAATCCATGTCAAGGAATGCTGGAGGTGAAATGGATAAGGCAGTTGGTTATCTGACACTGAAGGACCCCGAATGCCATGCAAAAGCATCTAGAACTCATCTTGCAGGCAACAGGGAACTATTGAAGATTTTAAATGGTGACATGATCCAAAATGTATCTGAAAGATTCCTTGGCCACAGATGGAAGATGGGAAAGACACCTGGCAGAGGATCTCTTTCCAAAGGTGCTAACAACAAATGCCCCCGGTGGTGCATACCTCACCCCCCTTTTCCTGCTCATCCTCACAGGGAGGAAGCTGCTGATACGCAATTCCTGAGAACCTACTGTGTGTTCCCAGCACTGTGCTATCTGCACTCAGAGCCATGAGGGTGTGCTGAAGCCAGCTCCTACTGGCTTATACTGGCTCATACCAGTTCATACTGGCTAATGAGAGCCAATTATGCCCATCTCTTTTTGGCTTCAGTAACATCCCACTGGTAGCCTGAAATCAGCCATGGTGCAAGGCTTTTTCCACCTTAGAAATCTGCCAACGCTACAAACCAGGGCTTTTTTTCTTTTCCAGAGAGCCATTTACGAAACATTTACCAGCACACCCCTTGAAAAGACCCAGTTCCAGCCCTCCATGAGAGCAATATCTACTTAAAGAGAACAAACTAATACATATGAAAGGATGCAAGAACAATTCAGTTCAGCATTTGTACCCACTAAAGAAGGAATCATGAAGCACGCACGGGCAGGTGGTGCGGGGTGGTGGGCAGAGAGAAATAAAAGCCTGACAAGCCCAGGTTCTACGCATCCCATGCCCGGCCACTCTCACTCAAGCTGGGGCTTAATCAATTAGGTCCCATCTGGTGTTAGTTATCATGATTAGTGATCTCCAACTATAGTTCTCAGAGGTGACATGTGACCTCAAAACTAAGCATGCTGTCAGAGATCTACAAACATAGAAGGAGCCTCAGAGAGAGAATCCAGCCAAAACCCCATTTCATTCATCCATAAAATGGGGCGTCATAAGGCAGTGATTTACCTAAGTCCTCAAACCAGTTAACAGTGAAATGGAAACTTGAATACAGTCCTCCTCTCAGCTCAGCCTGTGCTCCAGTGCCCACGTCATTTTTACATTTGTAAACAAGTGTCCCACCATGACAGCCTACCCTTTCCATGGACCCTCAGAGAACACATTTTTACAGTATTGTCCAAGACTGGCATAATCTTCCTGTCCTCAGCACTCCTGGGGAGGCCTGGTAGCCAGGAAAGGCAGCTTAGATACTGTTAACTGAATGGAAATCTACTCAACAACATATCAAAGCATCAAATCAGAAAATATGTGTGCAGACTGTCTTCTGAGGCTCCATGATAAGTTTGGCCATGGGTCCTGGGCTCAGGTTCTAGGGCCTAGGAGCAGGCTGAGAGAACATGAAAGGAGGGGGCTCTCAATATCAGCATGCAGGGATGACGGCAGAATCAAGAACCAAGTGGGTGGTTAAAGGGCCAGAAGAGGAAGACAGGTAGACAGGGAAGAACAAGATGATCTGGAATGGAGGGGAGGTAGGGAGGGACAGCCTCAAGAGTGTCCCTGGGGCCCGAGCCACATCCACTGATGTTTTCACTAAATACCGAGAGCTTCAGCTGTGGCCCCTCAGAATTTGGACCTCATGCTCCAAAACATTTTCCTAAAAAGATTTTCAGAGCTAGAAGAGAGTTGCCAACTTTTTCCTTTGACAAAGCAAGAACAACAACAACAACAAAACCTCACTAGCACCATTTCATGAAATAATAGATATTTAAACCACCAAAGTTTAGAAAGAACAAATTCTCAGAATCAAGGACATTTATTTAAATTGACGACATACAGCTTTATCAAAAACACTAGCCATGACTTTGTTCACTGTACCATGGACGGCTGCACTAGATCAGGTGGGAGGAAGTACCGAGCCAGCCTAGACATATGTGCAAATCACCCAGTTTCTATATGTTCATGTCCTTTATCTCAATTACGGTAGCTGAAGAGGGGGAGCATTCTCTGGGGTTATTTTCTCCAGCACCAGGTGGTACGCACCATTGCTAGTCTTTCCAGAATCCCTTAGGCCTCTTCCATTTACAGTATCTTGAGCCTGGCTCCCAGCGTTGCTGTGACATTCACTGCTCTCACCTTACCACCTAATATGAGAAGAAAGAAGAAACCCTAGTTCCTTTGCCTTGCGTAAGACCATCTTTGGCACCTCTCTCACCCAGGTATTACAGATTTCAAAGAAGGACAAACTAAGCCCAAAGTTAAGAGAAGGAATGAAATAACAAAAAGCAGAGAAGAAATAAATTAAAGAGACCAGAAAAACAATAGAAAAAAATCAACAAAACTAAGAGCTGATTTTTAGAAAAGATAAACAAAATTGATACACCTTTATCTAGTCTAAGAAAAAAAGAGACTCAAATAAAATCGGAAATTAAAGAGGAGCCATAACAACTAATACCACAGAAGTACAAAGGATCATAAGGGATTACTATGAACTATTTTACACCAACAAATTGGATAATCTAGAAGAAATGGGTAAATTCCTAGAAATATACAACCTTCCAAGAGTGAATCATAAAGAAATAGAAAATCTGAACAGACCAGTAATGAGTAAGAAGATCGAATCAGGAATCGAAAAATCTCCCAACAAAGAAAAGCCCAGGACCAGATGGTTTCCCTGGTGAATACTACCAAACATTTTAAGAATAATTATCACCAATCCTTGTCAAACTCTTCCAGAAAACTGAAGAGGAGGGAACACTTTCAAACTCATTTTATGAGGCCAGCATTACCCTGATACCAAAACCAGATAAAGACACTACAAGAAAAAATTACAGGCCAATATCCCTGATGAAAAAAAATTTTTAGTTCTCAACAGAATATTAGCCAACTGAATTGAACAGTACATTAAAAGAATCATAGACCATGATCAAGTGGTATTTATTCCTGAATGTAAGGATGGTTCAACATACACAAATCATTAATGTGAGATATTACATGAATAGAAAAAAG
Source organism: Lipotes vexillifer (assembly GCF_000442215.2). Taxonomy (NCBI): domain Eukaryota; kingdom Metazoa; phylum Chordata; class Mammalia; order Artiodactyla; family Lipotidae; genus Lipotes; species Lipotes vexillifer. Next base: position 388,518 of record NW_006789253.1, read on the forward strand.
CTATAAAACATATGATCATCTCAGTAGATGCAGAAAAAGCATCTGACAAAATACTTCTTTTCATAATAAAAACTCTCAAGAGGGAATTCCCTGGCAGTCCAGTGGTTAGGACTCTGGCTCTCACTGCTGAGGGCCCAGGTTCTTCCCTGGTCAGGGAACGAAGATCCCATAAGCTGCACGGTGCAGCAAAAGGAAAAAAAAAAAAGAAACACTCTCAAGAAACTAGGACAGAAGGAATGTACTGCAACATAATAAAGGACATATATGACAAGCCCACAGCTAACATTATACTCAATGGTGAAAGGCTGAAAGCTTTTTTCTAAGAAAAAGGCATTATGCTAAGGGAAATAAGTCAGGCAGAGAAAGATAAATACTATGTGGTCTCACTTAAATGTGGAATCTAAAAAAAAAAACAAACCCATAGAAACAAATAGTAGAATGGTGGTTGCTAGGGGTGGAGGGGTGGGTAAAATGGGGAGATGCTGGTCAAAGTGTCTAAACTGGATATGAGATATAAATTCTGGGGACTAATATACAGCATGGGTGACTATAGTTACTATACTGTATTATATACTTGAAAGTTGCTAAGAAATTAGATCTTAAATGTTCTCAACACAAAAAAGAAATGACAGTTATATGAGATGACAGAGGTATTAACTAACCCTACTGTGGTAATCATTTTGTAGCATGTAAATATATCAATTCATCACATTGTACACCTTAAACTTACACAATGTTAAATGTCAATTATATCTCAATCAATCTGGGGAAAAACAGTGCTAGAGATTTCATAAACAGAAAGACATTCGTTGGCTCTCTACATTTAGATGTACTAAATTCATAAAACATGACCTCAAAGCTCAAAAGGTTTCTAAAGCTTTGACTCTGCACTGTGCTGGCACCTGAGTTTAAAATTCAGACTGATGTTTCACGTCTCCCCAGTCATAGAGAGAAGGGGAAAAAATGGCACGTGAACATAATGACCCATCCTAGGTCCACAGTTGTTGGTAAGTTACAGAACCCTAAAATGTCAGTGAGAAAAGAGGTCTTTTGAATTACCTAACCCAGGACTCACAGATTGGTTTCACTGCACATATATATATATATCATCTGAGAAGGAGTGGCTGCCTGGGGTGCTGGGGAGAAATGAGGCTACATCTGAGCCCAAAGGGGAAAAAAGGCTGTGACTGAATTTATCACATCTGCCATGGGCTCTGGAAGAAGAAAGGCAGCACTCATCAGGAACTCAGGCAAACTCCCTTTGTACAATTAGAGAAACCAAGGCAACAAAGGGATGCAGCCAGCACATCCAGCTCGCCAGGGTCCGACCCTTCTCAGTTCTTGTTTGCTCGTCAATTCCCACACCTGAACCCTGTGTGACACCTGCCAGCAATTCCCCCTTCCTGGTCCTCCCCCTTCCAGGACTTGCTTTCTCCTTCTAAAACAAGCTGAAAATTCAGAGTCTACAGTGTTCTACCTGCTCCATAGGGCCCCACAGGGAGTTCTGTTTCTGGAACTTTCCACCTGTCCTACTAGAGCCATTCTTGGCTTGGCAGGTTTTTGATGTGACACACCTCATCTCCTTAACCTGAGTCCCAATCTAGGTAAAGTGCTCTTACCTAGATTGGCACTTACCACACTTAACTAGTGTTTGGGTCATAGCTATTCCTGTATTTCTAAGCCATAAGGTCCTTTAGAGAAGGGGCTAGATCTCTGTATTCTGCACAGTGCATAACATAGGGCAGGGACTTCCCTGGTGGCGCAGTGGTTAAGAATCTGCCTGCCGGGCTTCCCTGGTGGCGCAGTGGTTGAGAGTCCACCTGCCGATGCAGGGAATATGGGTTCATGCCCCGGTCCGGGAAGATCCCACATGCCGCGGAGCGGCTAGGCCCATGAGCCATGGCCGCTGAGCCTGCGCATCCGGAGGCTGTGCTCCACAACAGGAGAGGCCACAATAGTGAGAGGCCCGCGAACCAGAAGGGAAAAAAAAAAAAAAAAAAAAAGAATCTGCCTGCCAATGCAGGGGACATGGGTTCAGTCCCTGGTCCGGGAAGACCTCACATGCCCCGGAGCAACTAAGACTGTGTGCCACAACTACTGAACCTGCGCTCTAGAGCCCGCAAGCCACAACTACTGAGCCCATGTGCTACAACTACCGAAGCCCACGTGCCTGAAGCCACAACAATGAGAAGCCTGCGCACCGCAACGAAGAGTAGCCCCTGCTCACCGCAACTAGAGAAGGCCCACGCACAGCAACAAAGACCCAACGCAGCCAAAAATAAATTAATTAATTAATAAATATATGTGAAATGAGAACATGAGAGGCTGTAACTAAGTCTCCTGTTACTCTTTTGTACTTCGGAGCCTCGAGACCAAAGTACACGTTTTTAAATCTGACAGAGAAATGCATTTCACCTCCTTCCTGCTGTACAACACACCTCACCCACACCACTGAAGCTCCCGCATCATTTTTCCAGGTAGTCACCATGCTTGCCTCACAGCCCTTCACTCTCTTTTTGCTTAGTGCAGTAGTTTCCCAATTTTATTTTAGCAGCAGAACTCTTGGGTCAAACTCTTGGGTCAACTCTTTGGTGGAATACTTCACCAAACCCCGAAGATAAAATGGCAAAAAGCAGTGCAGTGAGGGTGCCCTGCTCACATCTCCCTTGCTCCTTTCAGCATCCCCACTGCACTCCCAGGGCCCCCAGATCACTAGAGTTCAGAGCATCTCTCACCAGCTTGTACCATTCTCTCCAGTATCCTATCCCCTAGCCCAGCCTCTACTTAGCTGCCAGCCTAATATTAACACTAGTCTAATCTTAACACCCCTTTCAACCTGCCATCAAGTTCACTCCTTGGTGCCATCAAGTTCAAACCCTTCCTGCTGGTTCCTCGGCAAAAACGTAACTGGACACACCTTCAACCTATGCCCCCACTTCCCTCCTCTACCTATGTCCCTCTGGCTTCAGCAGAATCTCCTATACACACCATGCTGCTTTCACTCAATAGACTTCCTTCCAGATCCAGAGCCCCCTCCTTGCCGAGACCCCCCCACCCCCGCCTTCAAGTAGCCCATTATCCTCCCCACCCCCAGCCTCTTTCAGATTCCACTGCTTGACGCCACTCTTCACTCACACCAAAATCCAGGGAGTCACCCTAAATCCTCCCTCTCCCCGACCTTGCACATCCAATGAATCACCAGTGTTGGGATCTGGCCTTGTGAATATAACTTAAACCCATACCCCTCTCCCTCCTCACTGCCATGGCCTCAATTTTAGACTCTCTTACCTCTCTTAGGGATTCTTGGAAAAGCTTCCTGACGGGTCTCCCTGCCTTGCCAATTCACCCTGTCCTAAGCCTAAGGTCATCCATCCAAATTATAGTCCCCTTCCACTGGCCCCCTTGTTTAAAATCCTTCAACAGCTCCCACCGGCTCTGCGTTAAGGTCCAAGCTCTAAGCTGAGTATAAAAGGCTATATTCATCCTCTGGCCCCCACCTACCACGCCCCCAGGCTCAGCCAGCAGTTCAGCCATCCCAAATCATCACCATTTTTCCATAGGGCCCTTTCTCTCTCACCTCAGAGAAAGTTGACGTTCCACCAACACTCACCGGGACAGACTTAGCTGTTAAATACAGAAAGACTTTTGAACAGGTTGGTAAACTGCCACTGCCCCAAACCCCCAAGTGCCTCCTGCTGTTCCAGCCATTCTGCCCCCCACTTCCAGCAATCCCAGGGTGGACGTCTGGACCAACAAGGAGGAAAGTTGTTAAACACCTTGGCTCTCACCCCTGCCTGGGGGCCTTTGCATGTACCCTCTGCCTGGACCACCCTTTACCCCAGCCCCTGGTATCCCCTACTTCTCCCCCATGACATCCCTGTCCACCACCCCCAGGGAGAGGCAGGAGACTCCTCCAGTCTCACCGTGTCGCTCCCTGCTCTGTCTCCTCGTGGAGCCTTCTTTGTGCTTCTATTATACAACCTGCCCTGTTATAGTGTGACTTCTTACTCATCTCTCCCTCTCCCACTCAACCAAGAAGCTCCCTGGGAGCTACGGCCACGTCTCATCCACATCAGAGATGCTCAATATGTGTTTGGTGAACTAGGCCTCCCAGCAGTTTAGAAAAGCCCCACCTCCTTGTAGCTCTCTACCTCCTCTCCTTCACGTAATCCCAGACTTTCACATCTCTAGGACCACCCCAGGGCTTACTTTGTGTGGAGCTAAGCGCACAGAAGGTGCTCCATAAATACTATTTCTAAGGCTGATATGTATGTACCTCCCCCCTCCAAAATGAGGACATAACAGCCCTGCTTAGCTGAAATCAAGAGATCCAGCTGGGGCCAAGTGAACCGGGTACTAGCTGCCAAAAACAGCTAAGCACACTCGTCCACGCAGCTGGCGGAGCCAAGAACCACTCGTTCCAGCTCCTCCTTGTAAAGGAGGAGCACTTTGCCCAGCACCCCCTCCCCAACCCGAGCTTTTCCTCCTGCCCTCAGTTGAGATCCCAAATAAGGCAGCCCAAAGCTGGGTTACAGCAAGATAAAGGAGGGGCTCAAACAAGCCTCTGGTTTCAGCTGTGTGGTGCTGTGTGTTTTTAAAGGAGAGAGAAAACAATCAAAAGAATGTCTTTTCTCTTTCAGAGACAACCACGGGCAAAATCACCCAGGCTTTCCCACCTTCAGCAGATTTTTTCCTAACAGGACTTAGAACACAGGGAGAGGGTGGGTGTTGTCTCATGGGCTTGGAGCAGCGAAATCTGATAAACAGAAGTGTCATCAGTGCTTCCTGGGCAGGCTGGGGGGGAGGGGAAGAAGGAAGGAAAGGAGGGAGGGAAGGGGGGGGAGGAGGGAAGGTAGCAAGGATGCAGGCTCAAAGGGGCTGATGAGGGCGGGAAGGGGGAGGGAGGGAGGGAGGGAAGGGAGGACACATGTAATCAGCAGCTACCACAGGCCAGGCACTATGCCAAGTGCTTTGCACGTGTCCTCTCCCTGAACCATGAAAACAACCCTCTGAGCTTGGTATTATTTCTATTTTAAAGCAGAGGGAACTGAGGCTTGGGGAAGTCCTTTGATGTGCCCAAGGGTAGAGGGCTAGCAAGTGGCAGGGCTGAAATCATAAGCCAACATACCTGACTGTGATTCTAACATGCTCTCTGCAGCACTGGCCCCTCTGTCCCTTCTTTTGAGTTTTCCCAAATCTCCAACAGGATCAAGCTTTGCTTGACATCACTCTCCCCGCTTTCTGCTTGACGGAGCAGGTCTACACCCGCTGTGGCTTCTCAACATCAGGGGAATTTACTCAACACCCACATGCATGCATGTGCTTTTCACAAGGTCAGAGCTAAAGATTAATAGTGGATGGGGGATTAAGGACAGCACTGTTTCCACATGCCCAAGGAAAGTGGAGTACTAGAATCGCCCCTTATTTGAGCATCTATTCAAAGTATCACCTACGCTGCAGGCCTTCCTTGGCTTCCTATCTAGTGTTCTTCTTACCCATCCCCCACTTCCCCCGCTACTGCAACACACTTATAGTTTCTCCTTTCCCCTTACCACAGTCTGGAATTACCCTTACCCACGTTTCCTTGTCCAGTATCTATCTGCCCACTAGAATGTGAAGTCCAGCTATGACAGAGGCAAAGCATGCTGTCCAGGAGTTCTGAGTCAGACCAGAACCCCAACGTCGTTTATTCCACAGGCCAAACCCCTCTACCTGGTAGGTCTCCCCACCACTCAATTCACTCAATTTACCCGGCCTGAAAGAGCTGTATATAATGTACTACCTAACATGAAGCTGGTCTCCAGCTGGATGTAGAGTCTCAAGTCTGCTGGCTTCTCTCTCTAAGAGATTCTTCCAGAAGCATCAGACTAGATCTCTTCTAGATCTTAGAAGAGCCACTGCAAAATGAGACAAGGGGTCCTCCTGAAGGATGCCTTGCTCTGGCTGCCCACACCTTGCATCAGGTTGACGGAAGCACTACCTCATGTTCCCGTGAACTGCTTGTTTGCCAGTCATAGGTATTTGGCTGTAAGTTTACAGCAGTTCCTGAAATGCCAGTCAAGTGCAGATTCCAGGGTCCTGAACTTCTGATTCTGGTATGTTGTGACTTCAAATCTTTCCTCCTTACTAGACTCCTGGAGAAAGAGAAGAGAGATTGACCCCGTCTCTGCACTTGTTACCTGTGGACAAGCCATCAGCACTGATAACTCAGAGTTCATTCATACAAATAATGGCTGGTCCAATGTTACTTTAAAACTCTTGCACTGGTGATTTTGGAGAGACCAACAGTTCAGTCACTCACCTCCACTAGGGGGACAATGTCACACAGCAATAGGTTCCCACCCATCCCCAGTCCTTCAGGCAATTTGCTATTTCTGAACACGGTCAAGATTTCCTTCTCCACTTGAAGCTCCAAAATCTGTGTGTGGATGGGGCTAAACAGTTACACTCAGTGGAGAAATCAGATCAGGCTGATAGCTACTGCTCCTGTCACTTATCTCCAGGAAGCTCTTTAGGACAAAGACCTTGAAATATCATTCAGAAAAAATCTCACCCAGCCTGTCCCTTTGCAAAGACCAAAAGCTCTGGTCTGGGGAGAAAGCATCGCCACAACGAGGTCTCTCCAGCCCCGCACACGATCCTATGCCTGACTTCTGCTGCTCCACTTCACATACTTGTTTCTCTCCAAGTGGGGAAGCTGGGTGGTACAACCTCTGTACAAAATCATCCGTGGCACAGTCGCACTTGAGAGAGAAGCCGAAGAAGCCATAAGCCACAATCACCCATTCCAAAATCCCAAACCTAAGAGAAGCCAAAGACTAAACCCTTGTGACATCACAAAATTGATCAACGGTGGTGAAATTCCATGACTCACACAGGTGCCACGGAACCTGTCTCATTGATAAGCATAGTGTGGATTCCCAGCAACTATGTTCAGAAGAGATCCCTGGTTCAAGGCTTCCTCCCACAGTGGAAGCACCTCCTCTTCCCAGATGGCTCCCATGACTCCACCCCATTCATAAACCAGAGCCTGAGCTTATGAATGAGCTCACACACAGAGCTGAGAAGTCTTACAGAGAATATGACTCCTGTCCCCCCACAATTTAATTCACCAAGTATGGTTATTGGTTTCAAGTCTACTTTTAAGTTAATTTTGCATATACTACTTCCCACTCCAAAGGAGAAAAGAACCCGAGTGCTACCCAGTCAGAGGAAACAACTCATGGAAGTCTTTCTTAGAGTTAATCAAAGGTACCCTTGCTTCTCACATAAGATATGCAAAATTAAGCAAATTATACCAAGATTGCTCTTTATTCTTTTCATTTCATCATAGGTTTGGGGTGTCACCAGAATGGCGCTATATTTCTAAATGGCATTTCTCTCCCCAGCACAAGAGCTATTTTGTCTAGCTTACACAACTGCCAGCCACAGCAGTGTCATATACTTGGCATTTCCACTCCTCTGAGTTTCACCTTTCCAGCCAAGAACTCCGGCCTTCTGTACCTGCTCCCCACTAAAAACACTCTCTTGAATGTAACTTGACAACCCAATTCAATTCAATCCACAAGCATTATACTTCCATTCAGTAAATTTGTACCTCTCAGTCCGCAATTAAGAAGGAAATATGGTCCACGTACCTCCTACATCTTACAGCAGGAAGAAAAATGTATGTATCTGGCTTAAATGAAAACTCCCAGCAAGCTAAGATTCAAAAATCAGATCCCGAGTAAAGGGTTTGCCATTCTCTAAGTGGCTTCTGAACCAGCCAAGTGTTCCTTCCCCCTGTCGCTCACACGGGGGCCCTTCCCAGCCATCCACCTTCTAATGAAGGGGAAATTCAAGGTCCAGAAGTAAGCAGTGGGTATGATTTAGTTGCAACCCTGAGCCCTAACTCCAAGACACTACCTGTCCAAATATGTTACTGCCATCCATGCATTTACCCAGAGGCTGATCTCCATCAATAGTTCTTTTGTTTGGAGTTTTGCAAACTCTACTGTCAAAGGCAGCTACCATCGGCAGATGTGAACAACAGCAGTGTTGGCTAGTGTTTCTCTGACCTAACCAATCTGCCAATTCCTCCTGCTTATAAGAAGTGCCTGAATGGCACCTCCACTGGCCAGCAATCTGCTGGGCCTCTTCTTCCAATCCTCTCCTTCCCCCACCCCCTTGTCTGGGTCATGTTTCAAGTGTTTTTGGTTACTGTGGCATGTTGCCTGTGAATGTTAAATGTTCAGCAATCTTTGGGCTCCTTAGTGCTTTTGTGCAAATAGGTTGGCTTTGGGAAAAAAAAAACAAAAAACTGATCTCAACGAAAGAGAGCAACACAGCAAGTCAACAGTTCAAATGAAGTTACAAAGGAAGAAGGCTGCCTATTCAACAAGAGGTACACACCACACAGCACAGCATGGCGAGGAACCAGCGTGTATCTTTTGGGGAGGCAGGATGCATGGGGAGTAATGACTGCCTGCCAGGAAATGAATCCTGCAAGGCCTTGGGGAAATATGAGAATCCCTGGATCTTGGTGTCCTCAAAAATGGAGAGATTTGTACCAGTCTGATGGCGCTGTTTGTGAAGATTTCATGAGGGGAGACATGTGCTTGGCTCAGTAACTGTGAGATCAGATTAGTAACTAAAACACACTGCTGAGGGGAAACCTGAAAATTATCCAAAATAAGTCTCCATCTGCAGATATTTCAAATCTGGATGTTCAAAAAGGGATGCATATGCATATGTTTTGTACACACCACACACACACACACACACACACACACACACACACACACACACACACACACACACAGTTAGCCTGTATTCTTTTTGTGTTCCTTGGAATAAACAATGATTACCATAATAATGGTAATATGGCTACCACTAATTGAACACTTACTACTTGCCAGGCACTGTTCTAAGCACTTTATCTACACTCCTTTCATCTTCAGAACAGCCTTTCTGGGGATGACTAGGGTCCCAGTTCAGACTTGAGACTCAGAGAGAAGTAAAAGACCTCTGAATACACAAGTAGTTAGTGGCAGATCCCAGAGTTCACCTTCTGGACTGCCTGACACCCATGTCCAGGTTCTTATCACTACACTTGTACAACCTCTCTTCTTAGGGAAAAAAGGCTGCTAAGTATAAAAAGGAAATGTCCAGCCAGCGGGGCCTCCTGTTTCCCAGATGCTGGGAATTATGGAAAAACTGCTAAAGCAAGCTTCGGTTCAGAGAGAGGTGGATTTCTCCTTGTTCGAGCTGCCAGTCTGTGCTGACGACCAACATGTTCCAACAGAATTACCCAAATCCCTGTCCTACCCAGTGAATCCCCCTCCCCCGTGTGGCAGCCCCAACAAACAGCCCAGGGTTGCCTAGTTCAAGGGCGTGACCTCTCTCCAGTTTGCAGAGACAGCAAATGTACCCAGGGAGCACGGGACACTCTCAAAGCACAGACACACGCCAGGCCTAATTAGCTTATTTTTACCTAAGCTGCTCCTCCCAGCAGGGTCCAATCCCTGCAGCCAAAAGGCTAAGAACCCTGCTGCCAGCATCTCTGCAGCGGCTTCTCAGAGCCTGTTCATAATTAATTTTATAAAGGGCCTTGGCTCCCCATCCCCATTCCATGTGCCTGATTCAGGTGAGATCATGACAGTAATCGTTGCCAAAGCTCTGTCCAGTGGAATATGTGCCCACTGGTATGTGTGTGTGCATGCGTGCATGTGTGTGTGTGTATGAGAGAGACAGAGATGGTGGGGCGGGGATTCTTCAACACACCAAGAAGCTAACAAACGATGCTCTCATGCTTTTCAGATCTAGGACTGGCCTGAAATTCAGGAATTTATCCAACTAATTGGTGCTTTTGTGTGTGTCAGACACTGCCCTCAGCACTGGAGATGTAGAAATGACTCAGACATAGGATCTCTGTCCCCAAGGAACTTACCATCAAATAGAGCATCTACACATGTCAATGACAAGACAGGTAGTCAGTGCTGTGAGAGGCATCAGGACAAGCTGCTACAAGACCACAGAGAGGGAACATCTCACTCAGTGTTAGGAGGTCCAGGAAGACTTCCTGAAAGCCATCAAAAACTCAGAATCAGGCTTCCCTGGTGGCACAGTGGTTAAGAATCCGCCTGCCAATGCAGGGGACACGGGTTCAAGCCCTGGTCTGGGAAGATCCCACATGACACGGAGCAACTAAGCCTGTGCACCACAACTACTGAACCTGCGCTCTAGAGCCCACGAGCTACAACTACTGAAGCCCGCGCGCCTAGAGCCTGAGCTCTGCAACAAGAGAAGCCACGGCAATGAGAAGCCGGTGCAACCGCAACGAAGAGCGGCCACCGCTCACCGCAACTAGAGAAAGCCGCGCGCAGCAACAAAGACCCAATGCAGCCAAAAATAAATAATAAATAAATAAATAAATAAATTTTTAAAAAGCAATATGCACCTGTTCCAGGAAAAAAAAAAAAAAAACTCAGAAGCTAGCACAGACCCTGGCACGATAAAGGCACTCAACAAATACTTCTGGATCAAATAAAGTGTCTTCTGTATTGACTGAAAGTTTCTCTATATTGACTCCCTGAAAACCTAATAAGAATTAGCTAGGCATATTTGTATCAGCTAGGAATGTTTTTGCCTACCTCAAGTAGTTTAAACAATTAGGGGGTTACTTTTTCATATAATAAGAAATCCAGACATAAGTGGCAGTTGGTATTGGTCCAGCATCTCAATGATGTCAGAAATGACATCTCAGTGATTCTCTTGATCTTTCCCACATGGTCACAAGATGATTTCCATAGCTCCAAACATCACATCTAACATCAAAGCACAAAAAGAGAATGAAGCATGGCACCAATTTGGCTTCTCTTTTTAAAGAAAATCTTTCTTCCAAAATCCGCACCCCACCCCCGCAGTAGGTTTCTAATCACTCCTTGGCCAGACCTTACTAAATGGCTACTCCCAGTTTCAGAGAACCCAAGAAAGTCACAGTTTTTAGGCTCCATAGTGAAGACAGGCAGTATCTTTTTGCATCTGGCTTATTTCACTTAGCATAATGTCCATTTTGTAACATGTGTCAGAATTTCCTTGCTTTCTAAGGCTGAATAATATCCTGTTGTATGTATGTACCATATTTTATTTATCCATTCATCCGTTGGTGGACATCAAGTCCTACCTATTTTTTATGCCCCCGAAATAATGCTTTCTCCCATAACCAGAACATTCTAGCCCTCAGTAACCTTTCTTAGTGTATTCACCATCTCTGTGAGAAATAAACACCTATTTTGTTTAAGCTACTGACATTCTGCATTTTCTATTAATCAAATACCTCGTTTGTCAAATGAATGTATTCACAGTACCCACCTCTGAAGGCTGATAATCATATGGTATGTAACTGTGTGACCATACCAGCTGTTAAAATACTTCCACACCAGGACTTCCCTGGTGGTCCGGTGGTTGGGACACCATGCGTCCATTGCAGGGGGTGCAGCTTCAATCCCTGGTCAGGGAACTAAGATCCCACGTGCCATGCAGTACAACCAAAAATTTTTTTAAATTTCCATATCAATAAACAGAAGTCACCTCAACACCCGGGCGAAAAAATATGAAAAATTAAGAATTGATTGAGGACTCATTGATTTTGCTTCAACTTTATAAATAGTTACAGTTAGTGGGTTTTTTTTTTTTTTCTTTCAGTAAGAACTTTTTCTCACCTCTCCCAGGACATCCATGTGCTTGTGTGCACTTTGTAGTACAGTGTTTAATTTTATCCCTCAGCAATACTAATCCTGCTCACTTGTTTGCCTAAGTAATGCCAAAACTATGGGCTTGGTTCAATGTTTCCCTCTCAGTCAGTGGTCTTGATGTTTTCCCCACCCCTGTCTTTCAGAACAAGGACTCAGCCTATGTGTCCCAAAAAAGACCTTGAATTCAAACTTGAATTCACCTGGATTCATCTTTGCTGAAACTGTGGCTTTCACACCTTTCTCTCTCTCTCTCTCTGTGCTGCTGATTAAATCTTAAAATTTCCCCCAAGATGTAAGTCAAATCGGTAGGAGAAGAAACGTTACAGAAATGATTTGGGGTGGGGAGTTTGTCAGGAGGTCTGACCAACCAAAAATGCTACATGCCAGTGAACGCATGAAGGTGGCCTCGGTGTAATAAGAACAGAGAACCTTGGGCTTAAGGGTGCTGGCTCTGCTCCCCACAGCGGTAGGCATATAAGTAGAGTGGCTGATAAAAGAACAGGGAGCCTAAAATGACCTGATAAGGAGCTGGTCCCACCGCAGAATCTTAAACAGAGCAGGAGCATGATCAGAATAGAGATGGGGACTCCGCTGCATGGGGTGGTGGACTGGAGAGGAGAGAAGCAGAAGGAAGGACAGCCAGGGCAGACACTGCAGCAATCAGCTAAGAGGAGGACGGATCCTACCTATGCTGGGTGACAGGAGGAAGAGGTGCTGCTGGGAGTCTGCAAAGGAGAAATTGCAGGGAAGGACAAGGATTTGATGACTGTCTGAATCTGGGGTACGGAAGTCACAGGAGTCAGAGTTAGAACTGCCAGATGTGTCCCCCTGAGGAACAAAGAAAGTGGTAGGGCCCAAATTCGGGCTCTTGGAAAACAACTGAATGGAAAGGGCTAAAGCCTGACATTCGAGGAAAGAAGCAGAGAAGCTCTCTGAACTCAGGTTAGTAGGAAAATAGTCTACTATTTAAGTCTAGAGCAGCAAATCTAGCCCAACCCCAGGATATAATAACAGCCTACAAGGTGATGGAACAAAAAATGGGTAAAGGTGGCCAAGACTTGCCTTAAAGTTATTGGGGTCCTGTAGCCAGCTCTTACCAGGAATGCTGCACAGCCTTTATTAAAAAATAAATTATATAAATTTACAATTAGATAATATTAAATATTAAAAACAAAGGTGATGAGGGACTTCCCTGGTGGCGCAGATGATAAGATGCTCCCAATGCAGGGGGCCGGGGTTTGATCTCTGGTCAGGGAACTAGATCCCACATGCATGCCGCAACTAAGAGTTTGCATGCCACAACTACGGAGCCCGCCTTCCACAACTAAGACCCCACACAACCAAATAAATAAATTTTTTTTTTTAAAAAGGTGACGAATATTTAAAACTCATCACTTCCTAATTATTTTACCACATTTTACTGTTACTACAGTCTATGCCCTTGAGGTCATTTACACGTGTTGTATCAACACTGTGCAAATACTATGGAATGGTGGGCTACTGCACATACCCGCCGGACTCTGGGTTTGGTGATGTCACATGAGTAGTCTTCAATCAGAAATGCTGGGATTATTTACACCATGGAAATTGGCAAGTGCTATGTACCAGCTCTTCCAGGTCAGGGCTCTGGAAAGCAGCCTTCCACTAGGGTGAAAGCTGGTGTCTCTCATTCAAGTAGGGGCAATTGACTTTGCAGCGCCTTCCCCCACCAAGGCAATACTCAGTCCTTGGAAGCCTCTTCCATCTATCTGCCTTACATCCTCTGGCTTTTGGGGTGCCAGGCTTGGGATGGCACCTAGACCTTAAATGGCCTGCATTAAAGCTTTTGGTGTCTTCAGGATCTCCAAACTCTATCCAAGTCTCTCGTTTGTTGTTTAAGAACCCTTCTCTAGGGCAGCAGCACATTTTCTGCTCTTACCCAGGCACCGACAAAGATGTAGCCTCCGGGTTAAATTAAGTTCCCAGAGATATGTTGTCAGGGCCTGCCAATCTCCTGCAGGACACTCCCCCACTACTATGCCTTGTCCGTTCACATCAAATGGTTCTCTGTCAAGAAACCTTGTTATCTATAATAGAAGAACAAAGAAAGTCACCAAAAGGCAGCTTAATGGGCCTTTTTAAAAGTTAGGTGGAGGGCTTCCTTCGTGGCGCAGTGGTTGAGAGTCCGCCTGCCAATGCAGGGGACATGGGTTCGTGCCCCGGTCCGGGAAGATCCCACATGCCGCGGAGCGGCTGGGCCCGTGAGCCATGGCCCCTGAGCCTGCGCGTCCGGAGCCTGTGCTCCACAGCGGGAGAGGCCGCAGCAGTGAGAGGCCTGCGTACAGCAAAAAACAAAAAACAAAAAACAACAACAACAAAAAAAAAAAAGTTAGGTGGAGCTGTTCCAGCCATGCAAGAGGGTTCTGGAATCCAAGCCCTTCTCCCCAGCCCCCACCATCACTACCACCCCTTCCATTCACACCCTTTATCGTCCCTGCTGCTCCGTTTCTGTAACAAACAGCTAGCTCATCTCCCTGATGCTGTTTAGTGCCCTTCTGCCCACTTCATCTGTTCTCCACATGGCAGACACCAATCCTTCCTAGATGTCAACATGATAGGAGGTCACTGCCTTCGGCTCACAGTCCGTGGCCGGGATGATCTGGTCTCCATAACCTCTCCAGCCTCCCTTCTCAGCAGCCTCCCCTGCTCCCCTCACTCCTTCCTAGAGCACCATCCCCTGGCTCCCCTGGCCTTTCTGCAAGTAGACTGCTCTCTCCATAAGGCCTCTACCCACTCCATACCCACTCCTAGCCTTTGGTCCATCTTCAGGACTCAGCTCAAGGGTCATCCTCATCCCAAGACTGGGTTGGGGGCCTCTTTTTGGGACCCCCAGCTTCCTAGGCTCCCTGCCATCATGGTACTGACCACGTGGTATTGCCACAATACCTTCTCATGCTGAAGCCATCAAACCCAACACCACATGCCCCACAGTCAGGATAGCATCTTATTCATGGTAAGACCTTATTCTGGGCATTTGGCTTGGCCTGGCACACAGTAAGCATTCGGTAAACGTTTGAATGAATAGATGGATGACATCAGAGCCTTGGTGTGCTGGCACTTACATGTATGCCATCTCAAGGGCGAAAAGGTCAGTTGTTTAAGAACACATGCTTTAGAGGGACTTGGATGCACATTCCAATCATGCCTCCCACTCACTGAGTGACCTTGGGACCATTCCTGATGTGAGTGCTTATAAGAATTCTCTATGTATTAACTCATTTAATCCTCATAATCACTCTACGAGGAACACACTGTTGTAGTTATTACTATTATTACTTTTTTAATAATAGTAATAACTATTAGTTATTAATAGTAATAACTATTACTACTAATAACAGAAGAGAAAGCTGAGGCATGAAGAACTTGCTAAGTGGGAAAATCAGCATTTGAAACCTCACACTTATCCCCTAGGCTTCACTGCACATCAGCAGCTTAACACAAGGCCAGACACGTGGTAAGTGCTCAAGAAAGGTGAGCCTCCCCCAGACCACAGCTTTGGGGAACTCCAGAACTCAAGTCAGTTTCCCATATCTAGGAGAGCACTCTCTCTGCCTGATCAATCTGTTGCTATCATCCAGGACCAAATCTTCTAACATTTGTGCCATTTGGTTCCCAGCGCCGGCACTGTTGGGAAGGTTTCTGTCCCACAAGGGAAGCAGTGTGGGTTGCCATAAAAATGACCCTGAACTAAGAAGACGGGGCAAGGCAAACTTCACATTTCTAAAGCTCAATTTCCTCATCTGTAAAATGGAGTGGAAATACAGTTGTCAACAACTTCACAGGGTTGTCCTTAAATTTAAATGGGGTATAAAATGTAAAGAATTTTATAAATCATGGAAGCTATAAAAGACATTAGTCACTAGTCACAGGGGAAGACCAAGGGGGCAGAGTGGTGGTTCAGGTGTGGGTGGGGGTGACTGTGGGGTTGTTCAGAAAGAATGACTCCTTTTCATACCCCTCTCTTTTCTCCTCCCTTGAGCCTGAGCATGGGCAGAACAGCAGCCTGCAGGTCTGTTGCTACATACAGATAAAACAGAATTTCCGTGTTGGGAGTTGCTATAGACTGAATACTTGTATCCCCCTCAAAATTTGTATGCTGCTTTCTAGTCTCCAGTGTGATGGTATTAGGAGGTGGAAATTTTGGACGATGATTAGATCACAAGGGCAGAGCCCTCATGAATGGGATTAGTGCCCTTATAAAGAGGCCCCAGAGACGTCCTTTATGCTCTCCACCATGCAAGTTTATAGCGAGAAGACAGCCACCTATGAACCAGGAAGTGGACTCATATCAGACACTGAATCTGTCGGTGCCTTGATCTTGGACATCCCAGACTCCAGAATCCTGAGAAACAAATTCCTATTGTTTACAAGCCATCCAGTCTGCGGTATTCTGTTATAGCAGCCCAAATAGACTTAGAAAGGAGTTTTGTACAAATTATTTTGAATTGACATGACTTCCAAAAGCAGATCTGCCATATAACTATTTTAGCCTCGACATAATGAAAAAAAAAGAGCTCCAAAACAACAACAGTCATAACACAAACACACACACACACACACACACACACCTCAAACCATTATTTATAACTGGAAAAAATTTCTTGATGAAGTCCAATTCATACTCATTCCGTATAGGGCTCTGTTTGTTTATTTGCAATGCAAACCATTAGTTGCTTGTTTTATAGGGTTTGAATTACTAGAAAAGCTATTACCAGCAAATAGGATTGGCAGCCTGACTTCACCAGGCAGACCTGAACATTTGCATTTTCTGGCTTTTGTATGCTTAAGTTCACAAACTAAAGTCCTCATCAACAAGCTTTTTACATTTGAATAGATTACAAAGTGTTTATAGGTCCGGGTCCTTCCAAGACAGTTAATTGGACTCACAAACAACAGCAGGAGAGTCTCATTATCCTGATTTAATGAAGGAAGACACTTCATCCATAGAAGTTAAGGGACTGGGTCCAGGCCTGAGCACTGAGTCTAATCATCATTGTCATCAGCATCATTACCGTAGTCACTAATTTTTAACATGCTAGGAGGGCACTCCAACAATCTGTCCTTGTCCTCCAGGAGCTCATAGATTAATAGACCTTTGATGTAACCATTTCTCAAAGAGCTAAGTAGGTAATAAAACAAATTGAGAGTCATGTATTGAGAATCATATTCTGATGCCTCAGACCTCCATTCTTCATTAGAAGAAGTCAAAGGAACCAACTCCAAAACCATGGGGAGGTCAGTGCTCTGCTGGGTCTCGGTTTCCGCATCTGCAGTAGAGAATCAGTACCCCCGATCATGACTTCTTTTCCTAAGGATCACCTGGCACACTTGTTAAACACTCAGATCCCCAGGCCCCTACATTGCAGGTATGGAATGGACCCAGGATCAGAGTCTAGGGAAAATACTGTTTGAACTAAGGATGCAATAGAGGACAGGACAAAAGCTTTGGGGTTAAATGTGTCCAAGGCACTGTCATTGTTCAGTGCCGCGCTCACAGCTGCTGACCCAGAAATATGGTTTATTTTTGAAGTTTAGACAAACCCAGAGCCTAAGAGATCACTTATCTCCATAGTACATAGAACTGAGTTCAGCTAAGAACGCTGAATGGCAATGATCACGCAAGTAGGACCATGATGAGGTGCCTTTTCCACAGGGCACAGTCTATCCAAGAGTAGTCAGGAGGGCATAAAAATAAGGAATGGTCCAAGGCAAAGAGTTTGGGCTCCAAGTGACCTGGAACAAGCTCTTTACCTTCCTTGAGCCTCAGTTTCCTCAGTGGTAAAGTGCGATTAATCTACAGCATAGGGCTTCCCTGGTGGCACAGTGGTGAAGAATCCGCCTGCCAAGGCAGGGGACACAGGTTCGCGCCCTGGTCCGGGAAGATCCCACATACCGCGGAGCAAATAAGCCAGTGCGCCACAACTACTGAGTCTGTGCTCTAGAGCCCGCGCGCCACAATTACTGAGCCTGCACTCTAGAGCCCACGAGCCACAACTACGAAGCCCAGAAGCCCGCGCACCTAGAGCCCGTGCTCCGCAACAAGAGAAGCCACCACGATGGAAGCCGGCGCACCGCAATGAAGAGTAGCCCCAGCTCCCCACAACTAGAGAAAGCCCGCGTGCAGCAACGAAGACCCAACGTAGCCAAAAATAAATAAATAAATAAATGTTCTTTAAATACACACACACACACACACACACACACACACACACACACACACACACACACAGCACAGATAAACCTTGAAAACATCATACTAAGTGAAAGCCGCCATTCGCAAAAGACTACATATTGTATGATTCCGTTTATATGAAATGTCCGGAGTAGGCAAATCAATAGAGGCATAAAGCAGATTAGTGGTGCCAGGGGCTGGGGAGAATGGGGAATGACTGCTTCATGGGTACAGGGTTTCCTTTGAGGGTGATGAAAATGTCCCAGAACTAGAGAGTGGTGACTGGCTGCACAACATTGTGAATGTAAATTGTACGTTTTAAAATAGTGAATTATATATTCTGTGCATTTTACCACAATCTTTTAAGAATGCAAATGACAATAACTTTGCCTCCACACTCTCTCCCCAACTAGCAGTTAGGAAGTCAGCGACCACAGAAGGGACACCCAGCCAGGCAGGCTGGAGCTACTGTGTCCTCCTCCTCATAAGCATCTTAGAACCAGACTGATCGCCTATATGCCCATGATGATATTTCCTTCTATAACCCAATTTTCCACGTGCATTACCATTCAGTCTTTTAATCTTCTAAACTGCCATACAGGAAAGCGAGGCTCAGAGCATCTAAGAGCTTGTAAGTGGGTGACGTAGCCAGATTCGAATTCAGGTCAGTCTGAGACCAAAACCTGAGCTCTTTCGATTATAATACGCTGCCTCCCAAGAGCAATGGTATTAATTTTTTATAAACATACACATACTTTGTATCCTTTTTATACTTTACAAAAGGCTTTCAAACTCGTTGCCTTTATTCTCCTCACAGCCCTGTGGAGTAGGTACTACCTCATTTTACAGCTAAGGCAAAGTGATGTGTTCTGCCCAAAGTTACTGGCCAGATCCCAAGGGTCTGCTCCTCTTCTTCCCCTGAGAGCAGTTTCCATGCAGAGAAATTAGATTACAAACAGAAATAGGGTAGGTCCCGTGAGAACTTTCTAGATCAAGGGCATGGGGGAAGAAAAAGAAAGTTTTTTTGTTTGGGGTTTGCTTTGTTTTTGTAAACCTTGTATTGCTAGTCATCTATTTTCCCATCAGATATGGAAATGCTGACCCTCCTGAGTCCCCAACTGAACTAATGTACATTAGCTCAGTTAAATGCACATTTCTTCCCTAAGAAAAATCCCAGGGGAGGAAATATGTTTAATCTGTTGCTTCTAGCATCTGAAAAAGAGCAGAAGGAAAAAAGGCAATAGACAGGAAACTCATAGAAGCATGATGTATTGACTCCTTTCATTAAACTAAAATTTACTGAGCATCTATTATGTCCCAAGCATGGTTCTAGGCAGATTTGGAACTTCCCTGGCAGTCCAGTGGTTAAGACTCTGCGTTTCCAGTACTGGGGGCTAAGATTCTGCATGTGCCTTGCGCACAGCCAAAAAAAAAAAGATGCAATGGTAGACAGGGTGGATACCTGACCTCTGATCGCTGTAGTATTTTCAATCCAACGCAGTATTACATAAACCAAACGGATCACCTAGAGAGCTATTTTAAAAACAGATTCCATGTGATTCCCTGGTGGTGCAGTGGTTAAGAATCCGCCTGCCAATTCAGGGGACACGGGTTCAAGCCCTTGTCCGGGAAGATCCCACATGCCACAGAGCAACTAAGCCTGTGCGCCACAACTACTGAGCCTGCACTCTGGAGCCAGTGAGCCACAGCTACTGAAGCCCACGTGCCTAGAGCCTGTGCTCTGCAATGAGAGAAGCCACAGCAATGAGAAGCCCACACACTGCAACAAAGAGTAGCCCCCGCCCGCCACAACTAGAGAAGGCCCGCACACAGCAACGAAGACTCAACACAGCCAAAAATAAATAAATAAAATAAAATTTTAAAACATAAATAAAAATTTAAAAAAAGAAAAACAGATTCCAGGGCCCTGTCCCCAGAGATATTAAGTGAAGCCTAGGAACCTGGATTTTGAAAAGCTTTCTCAGTGATCAGAAGCAAGAGCCAAATCTAAGAACCCAGACTAGTCCTTCTGAAACTTGCCCAGTCATAGAGGTACCTGCAGTACTTGATGAACATACAGATTCCCAGGCCTTTCTCCTAGGATGGAGCCCTAGACTCAAACTGTTTAAAACAAGCACATTGGGTAATTCATGGGATCCAGCAAGCTTCGGAAACAATGTTCTGGCAGGGTTAGAAACACCACATAACCCAAATCTCATCCCCCCAAGCACTAATCACTTCATACAGGAAGAGTAACAGTCCCACAAGGCATTATGGAGCCCCCATTATAAAATGAAACCAGTTGTCTATACCATTTGGGAAGCACTCCCTTCTCATAAGATTCTGCCCCTTTCAACAAAAATTCAAAAAGAAAGAAGACACACCTTCTATGTGTTTGTGCTATAAACCATTACCATCAAATCAACTTGAAAGAATTCTGATTTCAAATAAATTGCGCCTCTATGCTAAGCCCTGCGATGCCAAGTTAACCAGAAGGCATTTCTCTTGTAAGGCCATGAACCTGCGTGTACCTCTAATACCTTATAAATAAATAATGGATGTTAAAAATAGCAATAGTGAACTCAGAAAAATACTAGCTAATTTACACCATAATAGAAATACCCAGGGATCTTTAACTGAAGGACGGATGCCAGCCTCCCTAACAGTACACCAAACTGTAATATTCCACATGTAAGTGGAATTTCTAAATTGCAGTGTATAATTCAGGGTGTATGTTCTCTGAAAGGCAAAAAGTCTTTATATGAATGCTATTACTCAGCTGCATCATCCCCCGATGAGAAAAATCAAAGAAATTATTGGAACAATGTATTCCTTGAGACCCAGGAGCAAAATGTCTCAGAAAAAGGCTATCATTAATCTTTATACAGTTGTGGAGATAAACCAGTGCTCCGTGGCACATGAAGCACTCAGAGCTGTGAGCCTTTGTGTGAGTGGCTTCACTCCTTATACCCCCAGAGGGCTAAGAGAGCTGCCACTGCTCGACATCTGTGTCCCCAGAAAAGCCCTGTACCAAGACTGGCCACTGACTGACAACAAGAATGATGGGGTCAGCTGATGGGGTCACCACACACCAGAGTCAATTTCCCAAAACCCAAATCTGATGTCCTTTGATAAAACCTAAGTTCCTAATTTTGGCACATGGGATCCCACCAAAATCAGCCTCTACCTACCTCTGCAGCTGTATCTTTTGTCATTTGCACTCCTCTTCCCCTGCCCTTTATTTCCTTACTTCACGTCTTACATTCCAACAATTTAAGAATATTTTGAGTTTTCTGAACATACAATGGTACAGTGGTTCTCAAAGAGGGGCAATTTTACACCACACACACACACACACACACACAGTACATTTGGAAAGTCTGAAGACATTTCTGATTGTCACAAGCAGAGCTGTTCCAAGCATTTGCAGGTGGAAGTTGGGATGCTGCTAAAACGTCCTACAGTGCACAGGACACTCTCCCACAGAAAGTAATAATCCAGCCCAAAATGTCAATACTGTCACTGTTGAGAAACTCTTCCTTGGTAAACTGTATTAATGGCCCCAAATCTTCACCTGTCCCTGTATCTATACCCTCAGCCCTTTAAGTTTGCAGTCCTCACCCATCATGGGCAGGGCTTTGTTCCCCACCCCTTGACTCTGGACTCAGCCATATGACTTGCTTTTGCCAACTGAATGTAGCAGAATTGATAGAGTACACGTTTCCACTCGTTCTCTTGCACCTCAGCTGGTGCTGTGACAAAGACATGCTAGTGGTCTGGTACCAGGAGGAGAGTGAGAGGTGCATGGAGTGGAGCCAGTTCCCAACCAAGCACAGGCTAAATCCGCCATTGTACAGGAAAACCCATGAGAAATAATGATTATCATTTGACACCACTGAGTTTCTCAGTGATTTGTTACACAGTGATAGCTAACTATTACACACACGTGCTGCTTCATGCCTTTGTATACGCCGTTCCCTCTGCTTAGGAAGCCCTCTACCCTCATGCCTATTTTACTTGAAAAACTTACTAATCTCTCAAAATCCAACCTGGAGACTCCTTTTCTAGAAAGTCTTCTTGGATTCCCTGCAGAAAAGTAATCTGTCCCTTTTCTTTGACACATTTTTACTGTTGTACTGTACTATGCATATTAACTTGTCTTTCTCTTTTACTAAATAGTGAACTCCTTAAGGGCAGAGACTTTGTTTCAACTCTCTGGTCCTAAGGCAGCTCAGCACTTAGAGTGGACATTCAGGAAATATTTATGAAATGCAAAGGGATGGATTGGAAGTTTGGGGGAAGGTGATAATCACGGACATTTATCAGCTTTGGCTCTCACACTGGAATGGTGCCTGGAACATGGCCCAATCCTTGTGACAAAAGAAGAGACTGTTTGGCTACAGCCTGCAGTCTGGATTTCCCTGCCAATCAAAGTTGTCATGGAGAGGAGCAACCTCTGCCATTACGGTTTAGCACAATGAAACTGTTTAGAGGAGAGCCTTACCTTCAGGAAATTCCAATGAGCCTGTTTTATTGTTAGCCTCCAACAGTGATGACTCCTATGGGATTAAACAGAGTGTAAAGTAATTGCTAAAACATCCCCCACTGTGGACAGAGAAGGCTGAACAAGACATAATGCTCCCACTTCACTTGGGATGGAGGGGACTGGCTCATGGAAACTACGAGTGTTATTGGAGCTTTACAGGGTAGGAAGAGGTAACCAAGAGAGGAGAAGATGCATGGTGATGCAAAGGAAAGAGCCCAAACTTTGGAAGTGGACCAGCTCAGGGTGAAACCCCAACCACACCTCCCATCACTTCATGCCTCTGTATCTTGATCTGCTCTTCTGTAAAACAGGGATATAAAACACTTCTCCTCTAAAGGGTGTGATGATAAAAAAGATAATACACATGAAAATGCCTGATGCAAAGGGGCTCAATAATTTTACTTCCCTTTCCTCCTGTGGAAATTTGGAGTAAAAACATATCAGAACAAATATGCCAAAAGTATGGGATCCAGACCAAGAAAACAAAAGCTCCCAAGAGATAGTCTTACCAGAAAACTGAGTAGGAAACAACTCAGCGGGAATTGTTAGACACTAGAAACCTCCTTCCCCACCAATAGAGAGCCATGTATGTGGCTGGATTCTGGCCAGAAGGCAGCAACTCTCATCTGTCTCTCTCTTGCAAGGACGGCTTCATGAACAAATGACTTGAACAGTCATACAGGGTCCCCTGCTCAGAGGAGCCTCACACTTGGTTTAATGGTCTGCTGTTACTGTCTTGAAATTCTTTACAATTTTTGAACAAGGGGTGCCAGATTTTTATTTTGCACTAAGCCTTGCAATTAGGAAGCCAGCTCTGGGGCTTCCTTGGTGGTGCAGTGGTTAAGAATCCGCCTGCCAGGGCTTCCCTGGTGGCGCAGTGGTTGAGAGTCCGCCTGCCGATGCGCCGATGCAGGGGACACGGGTTCGTGTCCTGGTCCAGGAAGATCCCACATGCCGCGGAGCGGCTGGGCCCGTGAGCCATGGCCGCTGAGCCTGCGCGTCCGGAGCCTGTGCTCCACAACGGGAGAGGCCACAACAGTGAGGGCCCGCGTACCGCAAAAAACAAACACACAAACAAATAAAAAACAAAAAAAAAGAATCCGCCTGCCAATGCAGGGGACATGGGTCCGAGCCCCAGTCTAGGAAGATCCCACATGCTGCAGAGCAACTAAGCCTGTGTGCCACAACTACTGAGCCCACGTGCCACAACTACTGAAGCCCAAGCGCCTAGAGCCCATGCTCTGCAACAAGAGAAGCCACCACACTGAGAAGCCCAAGCACCACGATGAAGACTAGCCCCCGCTTGCCTCAACTAGAGAAATCCCACACGCAGCAATGAAGACCCAACTCAGCCAAAAAAAATGAATAAATAAAATAAAGAAAATTTTAAAAATATTTTTAAAAAGAAGCCAGCCTTGCTCTCTTGTTGTTCATTCCCTATGAATAAGGGACAGCATAGCTTTTCTCCAGGAACTCCTGTCTGCTAAAAGATATGTGTACCTCACAGGACCCAGCCCACTGGGAAATTCTAGCCTGAAAATTCATAGAGTCATCACTAGCAGAAATCCCTAGGAGAGGACACTCAAGGGTGGAAGGTTGGGGAGGATGCAGACTCCTGCACACCAGGACTATCAGATAGGGTGACTTCAGCTGCAAGTAACAGAATATGGGACCAAGAGTGGTGATAGAGACATGTAATTAGCTCATCTAAATAGAAACCTGGAAAGAAGCTCTACCAGGGTGTTTCAGCATCTCTGTGACTCTCCTTGCCATGACTTCATCATCACAATGTGACTGCAGCCATTCTAAAAACAGGTCTTCCCACAACACCACTCAGAGGACGGGAAGGAAGGGAGCCTCTTCCCATACCTATTTTTATTAGAAGAAATTATCTTTTCCAGAAGTCCCCCAGCAGACTGTCCAGTAGGTCTCATTGTCCAGAACTGGGACAGATGGTCACAGCTAGTTGTAAGGAGAGCTGTTAGGCAATACAGATCTACCATAAGGAAATGAGATGACCACAGCTGCCTTATGTCATCTGAACAAGGGGGGGTCGTGTTATCAGGGAGGAAGGAGGAATGTCAGTGGACAAATGACCTTGGATTTGGTGTCATCCCAGTCCCATACCTACTCCTCCTCTGAGGAGCTGATGGAAGCCTGCCTTCCCATCTCTTGCCATGGTTGCCCAAAGCCCCCTGCGTAGGTGTGGCAGAGGGAGTAAGGACAGTTCATCATCCCATGTGGACCACTCAACTCGTTTCAGAAACATTCAGAAGCTCTCTCATTTACCACCAGATCCATGTTCTTAGGTAATTTCTATACACCAAGCTTCAGTTTTCTCTCCTGTAAAATGGGAATAATAATGCATGCTATATAAAGGTGTAGACAGGACTAAATGAGATCACTTTATAAAACACTCAGTAAATGTTAGTTCTACCTTCCCAATGTGTTACAAGTGAAGACAGTAAGCCTCAGAGGAGTTAAAAAACTTAATGAAGTGGGACTTCCCTGGTGGCACAGTGGTTAAGAATCCACCTGCCAATGCAGGGGACACAGGTTTGAGCCCTGGTCCCGGAAGATCCTACATGCCACGGAGCAACTAAGCCCATGAGCCACAACTACTGAGCCTGTGTTCTAGAGCCCACAAGCCACAACTACTGAAGCCCGCATGCTACAACTACTGAAATCTGTGTGCCTGGAGCCCATGCTCCACAACAAGAGAAGCCACCGCAGTGAGAAGCCCACGTACCTCAACAAAGAGTCCTTACCACAACTAGAGAAAGCCCGTGAGCAGCAATGAAGACCCAACGCAGCCAAAAATAAATACATAAAATAAAGTTATTGGGGGAAAAACAAACAAACAAACAAACAAACTTAGCGAAGCCAGAGGATAGCAGAACTAAAACTTGAACCCAGGCCTTGCTGATGTTGCGTCTGTGCCACCTCTTTGCTCCTGGGGCATTTTTCCACCCAGCACATTCCAACCCTTGCCTTTGCACCTGGATGACTTTTAGGTGTTCAAGAGTTTCTTGCTAAAATGCAAATGCCCTTGGGAAAGGTATCACTATTATGAGCCATTTCCTCCTGGAAGATGGCTGTTCTCCTGACAAAGGAAGGTCTTGTGGGAGTTAAAGGCCAAGTGGGAAACAGAAAGAGTAAGAAACAGGCTGAGAGGCCGCACAGGCATATTTTCCACCTTTGCAACCTTGTTTCCAAAAATCACACCCAAAGAAGTCAGGCAGTAATCCCGGGTGTCACCACCTCAAACATGGTTGCATTTTCTTTGAGCTGACAGAACAAGGATAGAAATGTAATATAGAATTGTGTTAAGTCATATCAAATTAGGGCACTATTCAGATCCTGGCATGGAACTTTAGATAATAACAGTTTATTGATTTGTAAATTACATTCAGTCAGAATTAGGTCTGTCAGCATAAAGCTGGATTTTGGTAATGCAATTATTTTCAGCAACACAGCATTTGGATATCAATATCAATAACATTTAACTTTAGAGAAGAAAAAAAATAAACACCTACTACCATGACCATCAAGAATTATGAACCTCCCTATATAAGGCATTAGGTGGGAAGGTCCCACAGGCTGTGGCCCCCGAAGCCTGGAACATCCATCCACGGGGAAAATACAGATTCACTGATTCAGTGTCTGGTGAGAACCCACCTCCTGGTTCATAGATGGCTGTCTTCTCACCGTATCCCCACATGGTGGAAGGGGCAAGGAAGCTCTCTGGGGTCTCTTTTATAAGGACACTAATCCCATTCATGAGGGCTCTACCCCCATGACCTAATTACCTTCCAAAGTCCATGCCTCCTAATATAAACACACTGGATACTAGAATGTAGCATATGAATTTGGGGGGTGGGGGGGACACATTCTGCTGTAGCACCCCCCATCTGCCTTCATCATGATACAAGTAGCAAGAAACCCACAAGCTGTGATTTGAAGAAGCTTAAGAGACCAGTTCCTCAAACTTCATTCTCCCCTGACATCAAGCCTGGAATTCAACCCTTGATGCTGTATATTCATTCACTGGTGGCACAAATATTCTGTTCCAACCCTAACTGGTTGCTGCAATTCAATTCTGGCACAACCACCTGCAGTTAGCAAAGACCCACGAGTTAAAGGCTCAGTGCTCTGTAAGACTCTCCTCACTTCAGATGCTAACTGTGCTTCAGGGTGTCTCAGACTACCTATGCTTTTGACTGACTGACTATAAATTTGAAGGTTCCCATGACAGTCTTGAAAATTTGTTAGAATTACTCACAGAACTCCAGAAAGTGTTATACTTATGATGACAATTTTATTACAAAGCATACAAATCCAAACCAGCCAAATGAAAAGACACACAGGATGAGGTACGGGAGGGTCCCCAATGCAAATCTTCCATACCCTCTCCGTGTGGAATCAGGGCATTTCACCCTTCCAGTACATAGATGTGTTCAACAACCAGGAAGCTCCACTGAGCTCTGGTGTCCAGAGTTTTTATTGGGGTTTCACTGTGTAAACACGATTGATTAAATCACTAGCCATGTGATTAAACTCAATCTCCAATCCCCCTGCTGCCTAGAGGTCAACCTGGCCCAAAGTCGAACCCTCTAATCATAATGGTCAGCCTTTCTGGGGACCAGCTCCCATCCTGAAGCTATCTAGGGGCTAACCAGGAGTCATCTTATTAGCATAAACTCAGGTGTGACAGGGGGTTCATGAATAAAAAAGACACCCTTGGGCTTCCCTGGTGGCACGGGGGTTAAGAATTCGCCTGTCAATGCAGGGGACACGGGTTCGAGCCCTGGTCTGGGAGGATCCCACATGCCACGGAGCAGCTGGGCCTGTGCACCACAACTGCTGAGCCTGTGCTCTAGAGCCCATGGTCTGCAACAAGAGAAGCCATCGCAATGGGAAGCCCGCGCACCACAATGAAGAGTGGCCCCCGCTCACTGCAGCTAGAGAAAGCCCATGCGCAGCAACGAAGACCCAACGCAGCTAAAAATTAATTAATTAATTATTTTTTTAAAAAAGATACTCTTATCATTTGGGAAATTCCAATTTTAGAAGCTCTGTGCCAGGAACCTGAGACAAAAACAGACAAATTCTTTATTATCCAACACACATGAGCTGCCCTTGCCAGCATAAATATAGCAAGGCAGGTAAGCCGTGGGGCCCCTGAGTCTGTCATTTCCCTTTTACGAGGAGACACAAAAAGAGCTAGTTACCTTGGCTTTTTGTTTTTGTCATTTTATTTCTGTTTATTTTTCTGAACTGATATTTCTTTTCCTGATACCCTAAACCAAATTCTGGACGGCTGAAATTCTGTCTGCCCAAAGTACCAAAGTAGGACCCCTCCTCATCCCCAGATCCAACCTCCTACCACAAACACATCAGCATCAACCACTAAGTATTGCTTCAATGATATTATAAACCCACAGAAATTTTTAAATAGGATACTCATTTTGCATTCCTCACAGCCAGCACATATTAAACTGCCAAGAACTTATCTGGTGCTCAATAAACACTTGTTCAGTTTAATTAGCTGATTAATTTGAATATTAGCTATAACATATCCAATTCAGAAAACCACAAACATTTAATGAACACAAACTGTAATCCAAGCTCTTGAGAAATAACAATGAATAAAACACAGTCCCTGGTCCCAAGGAGCTGACTATGGCATAGAGAAGACAAAAAATGACAATAATAATTTCATTATAAAATTTAAATTCTGTAATAGAATCAAAGTACTATAGGAACCTTAGTAATGATTATTATTTGAGAAGCAATGTGTGTGTTGTGGCATTGGAAGGTAAGAATGCAAAAGATGGAATTCACAGAAGAGAAGACGTTTGAGCCATCTTTCATTGGAAGAGTCAGACACCAGCAGAGGAGCACAGGCAAATTTTAGGCAAAGTAAAACTGTGGAGAGGGTGAGAAGGGGGCTACAAAGGGGAAGCAAAGAGTAATTTAAGGGTGATAGCATTATTCTGTATGGAACTAGGGTAGATACATTTTTCTGTGCATTTGTCAAAAACCGTAGAGCTTTACATCACAAACGGTGAACTTCAATGTATGCAGATTTTTTTTTCTTTAAATATCAACCAGGAGATGGGAGGATCACAGGACGAAACACAGACTGTGACAAAATAATTGAAATGTTTTACAGATATATGAACAGGGTTGGAGAAAAGAATCACTCATCTAAGTAACTTTGGAAAATGTAAGGCAAGAGACAAATGGAAATCTACATAAATATGGTACTCTAGTTGGGGTACTCTAGTTGGTAAAGTTGTTTCTCACAGGGTTACAGGTTAAAAATTCTGAAACCATTTCACATGTACACTGGGACTGTACTAATGGGTAAATAGATGGTGGATTGTGGGAGCCAGGTTTATCACTATTGGTGAGGGAAATTACAGATAAGCAGGAGGGAAAGGCTAGAATAAACCACTGGGTGCTAAATTCTGAGACATTATCATGAATTCCCTTTTAGCATATTATAGACACAAGTGGACAGAAATCATTATAGATATGTGTGTAGTCATGAGTTAGTATACACACACATATTTCTCGGCTCTATCAGCTGGGAGGGCCTAGAAGCAATGACATTCCAGTAGCAATGAGCACACCATGTACCCACATCTTAATTTTTAACACCATTCCCCAATAAAAGGAACCAGGGCTCCTTGGAATATGGCTGAGTCTGAGGCTAGGGCAGGGAAGATACAAAATGAGCCCAGAACATCTTGTAGTGCCAAAAAAATTAAGTACTCAATAAACAAAAGGATAGGGACATTTAAAAAAAAAAAAAAAAAAAGAATGCAGGAGCCAATTTGAAAGATCCTCAGTAGTCAAAGCTGTAATAATTTAGTGTAGTACTGGATGTTAACCCAAAGTATACAATAAACATTCATGAGTCCATACCTATATAAACAAATGACCTAATAAATAAATCTAGGCTTAGAGACAAGGTTTCCTTACAGAAGAATTCCAAATAATTTATATAGATACTCTCCCTTCCAGAAAATGCAGCTTTGCAGCTCCATCTCCTACACACACACACACACACACACACACACACACACACACACTTCTTGAGTGTATGACGCACTTAGTGACTTGCATCTAAAGAAAAGAGTATACAAAGGGAAAAAAATAGAAGTAACTTTACAGTGAAGAAATCTGGCGAACACTTCCTTAACCAAGTAATCAAGGCTAACACCAGTAAACCATGTTAATAGTTTATACCTTTGATGTGATGTGATGAGAATGGTACTTCACCTCTATAGTCTTCTTCCCCAAAACCCACAGCACCAGCCTAACCAGGAGAAAAACATCTGACAAACCCAAACTGAGGGAATTCTACAGAATACATTCAACAGCAGCATTCCTCAAAACTGTCAAGGTTATCAAAAACAAGACTTGAAAAACTGTCACAAACCAGAGAAGACTAAGGAGAGATGACATCTAATATAATGTGGTATCCTGGATGGAACCCTTGAGTAGAAAGAAGACATTAGTGGGGAAAAAAACACAAACCCAAAATACAATAAAATCTGAAGTTTAGCTAACAGTCATATGCCAATGTTGGTTTCTTAGTTGTGACAAGGGAGCCAATCAGTCAGGTAGTCATAGAAATGAGGGTAAACAGACTAGAGACAACCTGAGCTAGAAACAATAGCACTTAGTATTTAATTAGATAGGCTAATTAGGTTGGTTTGGGACAATCAGGGAAATTGAAGATCACTGAGTATTTTTATCTTAAATAACTGAAAGGTTGGTTATGCTACAAACCAAACAGGGATTTCGGAGAAGATTAAGGGGACAGATCATGAGCGTGGTTTGAGCCCGCTGAGTGTACAGTACCTCTAGTAGACCCAGGTGCAAACATACAGCAAGAAAAATGAAGTCCAGACCTGACCTCAGGAGGGAGGTTGAGGCTGTACAGGAAGGAGTGGTCACCAACACACCAAGTGCTCTCCAGCGTAGTCCGATTCAAAGTGCCCTGGAATGGCAGTCTCCCCGTTTCTACAATCAGTTCGAAACCATTTCAAACATGATGATAGATTTATCTCAAGACAAAGCTCTTTTTAAATATGATTATGTAAAAAAAAAAAGTTTAAAAATAAAAATGATTACGTGACCTTCAAGAAATTCCATCCACCTCTCATTTCAGCCTTGAAATCCGAATATGCTCCCTCCAAATGAACTTTACATGTCCAAGGTAAAACTGACACCATGGGCTAACGATCTTATAATTTTACTCTTAAATGATGGCTGAGCAAAGCTATGTAGTATAAGTTAGTGTAAACATGAAAACTAATTAGAAATCATTTGAAGAGGCAATATAACATGGTGGTTATAAAGACAGGCATTGACAAATGATAGACTAGGTATGGATTGCAGTTTCAACACTGACTAGCAGTGTAATCTTGAGCAATTTACCAAACCTCTTACAACCTCTATTTCCGCATCTGTAAAATGAGGTTTAAAAACAAGTGTTTAGATATAGTTCCCCACAATAGGATAATTGTGAGAAATGAATGACACGCCTGGCATATACTAAGTCCTTGAATAAATGTTAACTTACAGTGGTAAAAGTATAGTAATAGTAGTAGTAATGTTTGCCTACTCAGTTTCATGTGTATCGTAATTTTGTACCATGCTAACTTTCTTGAATTATTGTAAGAATGTTTTCAGTTATATAGTCACTCATCAACTTGTTAAGACTGTAATATTTTACAGTAAATGAGTAATAAAACACTGGTCAATTCATTCTGTCACTGGTTTACAACTTTAGGAAAAAGGAGACTGGTTTAAAAGAGGCGAAAAAAGTGAGTCAGTTTTATTTTTTTATTTATAGTTTGTTTCAGATGGCTGGCATTTTGAAATCCTCATTTTGAGAGGAAAAGTCAGTCTCACAGCTGTGATTTTTCCCATCTTTGTAGAAAAACATGCCTTTCCTAACACCTGGAAGGACTCCAGAAGGAAGCTAAGGTGATACCCGTTGTGATGCCACAGACTTTCTGCAAAAACTTGATGAACATGCCAGGCCAAACAGAAAAGAATGTTGTAGGCAAGATTACAAGGTTTGTAAAACATCAGCAAAAACAAATCCCACCTATTTAAAGGATGACATTTGATGGAAGTACAATGGAATTAGCTCTCTTTATAACAAAATTTAAGCGCAGTTACCTTGCAAGAAAAGAAAGAAAATGTAATTAATTAATGCCAGTGATGGCTGACCATAATGGAAAAGACATAATGTGCCACCACTGAGCTCATGTGCATTCGATTCAGACACTTCTAATGCAAATGCATCCATTTTATTTTAAGTTATTAGTTAGGTGATAGACTGAAACCAGGAATCTTGAACATAGCAAAGAACATTTTCTTCTAGTCCTTTTTTTTTTTCTTTTTGCGGTACGCGGGCCTCTCACTGTTGTGGCCTCTCCTGTTGCAGAGCACACTCTCCAGATGTGCAGGCTCAGCGGCCACAGCTCACGGGCCCAGCCACTCCGCGGCATGTGGGATCTTCCCGGACCAGGACACGAACCCGTGTGCCCTGCATCGGCAGGCGGACTCTCAACCACTGCACCACCAGGGAAGCCCTCTTCTAGTCCTTTTTATACACGCCCAGCGTGGCGTCTTACACCTTGTGAGCAGCTAAGAACTGTTGACAATTTTGACCTTGAGATGAGTAATTAGAAGAGAAATTAATTCTAAATCTTGAGTGTCAACAAATAATTTTAAATCTTGTAATTGATTTCAGACACCAAGGACAAAACAGAGCGGGGATTAAAAGCCACTCAATAGGGACTTCCCTAGTGGCTCTGTGGTTAAGAATCCGCCTGCCAGTGCAGGGGACACGGGTTCAAGCCCTGGTCCAGGAAGATCCCACATGCCACAGAGCAACAAAGCCTGTGCACCACAACTACTGAGCCTGCACTCTGGAGCCCGTGAGCCACAACTACTGAAGCCCACATGCTACAACTACTGAAGCCCGCGTGCCTAGAGCCCATGCTCTGCAACAAGAGAAGCCACTGCAACAAGAAGCCCGCACACCGCAACGAAGAATAGCCCCCGCTCACCACAACTAGAGAAAGCCTGCATGCAGCAACGAAAACCCAAAGCAGCCAAATAAATAAACAATTTTTTTTTTTTTTAAAGCCACTCAGTAGCTGTGAAGTTGTGGGCAACTGAGTCTCAGGTTCATTATCTGCAAAGTGGGAATATAATGGCAGGGCCTACCCCACAAACTCAATCTGAGGATTAGGTGAGAGGACAGCTATCACACTCAGCACAGGGCCTACAGAGATGTCAGACATGAGTAACTAGTCCTCTTTGTAAATAATTAGCAAATACCTCTCAGTGGCTGCACTAGGGGAGGTATAATTTCTCCTCTACCCTTGTAGGGTCTCTGGCTGGGCCTAAGAATTAAATTGACATAAAACAGATCAACAGGATAAAAGCATACACATTTACTTAGTAATTTTTACATATATGTGGGAGCCTTCACGAGAAAAATGAAGACCCAAAGAAGCAGTTATGGCCCAAAGCTTATATACTAGGTTGGAAAAGAGTGGTGAACAGTGAAAATATGACAAGACAAAGGGGTGTGGGCTAGCACAGTTAACTGTGGAAAAGTAACTAAAAAAGGCTAATTGAACAAGGTCTGTTTGTACAGATTTCTCTCTGCCTTGATTCCCTGTCTCTGGTGATAATGCTTCTTTCCTCCTAGTACAGGAAGGGTACCTTGCACAGGGGCGTTTTATCTCCTGCTTTCAAGAAGAGAAAGGAAGGTCAGAGTGCCCTTTTTGCCTCTGCTATTCTTCAAAGTGCCTTTAAAGTAATCAATATGCCCAAATGGCATGTTCTGGGGTGACATATTCTGACATCCTACACTGCCTTTACACACTTGGGGCACAACCCAAATCAAAGGCAATAAAATGAGAAGTACTATCTATTTCACTGACAAGGAAATGGAGGTGCAGGAAGTTGACTTGCCCAAGGGCACACAGAGCCAGAACTGAACCCAAATTCCTTTAACTTTAGAGCAGTTCTTCACAGTGTTCAATGACTGCCTTTCTCAAAGGGGTACGAAGGTCATCGGAACACATGCTTTTTACCACCCACGAAACTTCCAAGGCAACGAAGAAGAGGTGAGTTTGGGAAAGGAACAGAGTATCAGAAGACATTTCAGAACCCTCTCCGTGAACCCCTCTCCACAAAGGCAGCTGATATGATGATCCCCATGGAATCAAAGGCTCCCAATCCCAAAGATCAATTGACCCTCAACCCCAAAGATGCACCGACAGCAATTCTTCAGAAGCTGCCCAGGACGGAGTGGAGAAGGGAGGCCCAGTAGAAAAGAACCCGGGCTGTCTGGTACTCAGCCTACTTCAAGCCTAAAGAGGGAGGGAAGGATAGTATTCCACATTGGAATAATCATTATAATACATGTATTTCATTAAAGATTTTTCTCAAGCCTTTTTTTAAATATGGTTACAAAAGTAATACATATTCATTAAAATAAACTTGGAAAACATACAAGGGAAGAAAACAAGTCACAATACTACTACCAGACACAACCACACTTAACCGTCTGATACATTAATTTGTTTTATGTAAATATGCGTATTTTAATAGCAAAAAAGGATATCATCCTGTTCTTGCTATTTTGTAACCTGCTTTTCAGTAATATTTCATTCACCTTTTCCCAAAGCATAAGTTTTCCCCTCCAAGTCCCCTGATAGCTCATTTAATGGCCGATACTCTCCTTTGTGCATTTATTAGAACTTATTCAAACAGTCTCCAATTCTGAGATGTCAAGGTGGTTTCTAGCTTATTGCTACTACAAACCATGCTTTTTGTACAAACATATTTAGCCCAGTCATGATGATCTCCCTAGTATAAATTCCTAGATGTAACTATTAGGCCAAATTATGTGCTTATTTTTAAGGCTTTTAATGAATGTTAACAAAATGACTTCCATAAAGGATGCACTGATTTATACTCCCACTAGCAATGTATGAGGACCCTCTCTTCAAAAACAAAGAACAGGGCTTCCCTGGTGGCGCAGTGGTTGAGAGTCCGCCTGCCGATGCAGGGGACACGGGCTCGAGCCCTGGTCTGGGAGGATCCCACATGCCACAGAGCGGCTGGGCCCGTGAGCCATGGCCGCTGAGCCTGCGCGTCTGGAACCTGTGCTCCGCAACGGGAGAGGCCACAACAGTGAGAGGCCCACGTACAGCAAAAAAAAAAAGCAAAAAACAAAGAACAGGGACTTCCCTGGTGCCACAGTGGTTAGGAATCTGCCTGCCAATGCAGGGGACACGGGCTCGAGCCCTGGTCTGGGAGGATCCCACATGCCACAGAGCAACTGATCCCGAGCGTCACAACTACTGAGCCTGTGCTCTACAGCCTGCGAGCCACAACTACTGAGCCCATATGCCACAACTACTGAAGCCCGTGCGCCTAGAGCCCATGCTCCGCAACAAGAGAAGCTACTGCAATGAGAAGCCCCACGCACTGCAAAGAAGAGTAGCCCCCACTCGCCGCAACTAGAGAAAGTACGCGCACAGCAACGAAGACCCGATGCAGCCAAAAATAAATAATACAATTTTAAAAAAAGAACAAAGGGTGCTCAATTACTGAATGCAAACAGTTCTGTTAATACATTTTAACAGTCAAAACATAACTAAATAAGAGCGAGAATAAGTTTATTTTGTCCTCTCTACAGGGGCCTACTCTGCCTTCCAGGAACTCCCCATCCTCTGTCTATCCTCAGCACTTCAATAGAACAGCCCTAACTCTGTCACTGGCTTATCCAGGAAACAATGGTGCCCACTCCCTATATATATTCCTGGATACTGCTGAGGTAATCCATTGACTAGATTTTATCTAACTTTGCAAATTCTTATCCTTTTAAAGACAGGATTACTTTCTGGGTTGCTGACTCAAGGGAACATTCCTTTGAAGGTAAAAGATCTATTAACATATAAAAGAACAGTACACCTTGGCAAATCACCCATCACCTCAGATAATCTGTCTTCCAGGAAAACCACTTAACACTATGTAAAAGTTCACTTCTCAAATCCCAATGGTTTTGACCTATTTGGGTTCCTTTAGTCATAAGTAAAGTTCATTGATCCTGAAAACCTAAAAAGCCTAGTAAGTAAACGAAAGATTGGAAGCTATTGATAAAATAAGTAGTTATTGGAGTTCAGGATCAATTCACTTCCAGTCTGTTGGAAAAAAGCTAATTTATGGCAGAAAACCATGATTAATCTTAGAATAAACAATATTATGATGCAAGTGAGTTATGAGTTACTGGAGATAGGAAGAATATTTAGTAGAACATGACTTATTCAGACATGTAATTCTTTCCTTAGCTTAGTAAAGCTGTGTGGCAAAAATGCCAAAAACAGCTTTGCAACTGGAATATGCAATTTAAAATAAGTAAAGATTACTCCCAGGTAGTTTATTGCTTTAACTACATGGAGCCATGTCCCTGTAACAGACTGCATAATGACTCTCATTTCATTTTTTGGGTTATGCCAAATATCTTCAGTTAGTTTTGCTTTATTGGCTTCACGCAATTTACTGCAGCACTAGAATGTGATTGTAATGCAACTAGTATTTTAGTTTTAAAATATCTTTAAAATACCTTTTTATCTTCCACTGGTAATTTTTCTTCTTTATGGTGACTATACTGTCTGCACTAATACAAGCCATAGAAATTATACAGTGTGGAACCTTGTTTTCAGCAGCTCCTTTTCTCATGAAGAGCAAAACTCCCATAACATGGGTGAGAGCCAAGTATGTGCCCGGGGGAAAGCAACAACATAAATAACAGAATTTACAACTCAGTAAAGTGATTGATTTGACTACAAATTACTAGAACGCCTAATTTCCCCATTGATTAGAAAAGAGGTGAAATGTCCTTTAAGATCTTCTATTTATAAGTAGTCTTCAAATAAATACCTGAAATGCAGACCCAGTATCCAAAGTGGTAGCTTTTGGAGAAGACTAGAACCCTTTAGATACTCTTCAAAAATATATATAGTTAGCCTGGTTTGTATTCATTAATTTGACCAACTTCCCAACATGACTGTAATCTGCTAAGAAAATTTTAAATTATTTCCAATTTCCTGAAAGTTGGCTAAGTAATGTGCTAAATATGATTTTACTTATAGTTAAACCCAATCAATAATATACAGCATTACCTTAGTGGTGGTTTTGTAAGACAGGAAGAAAGAGGACTGTATCTTCCAGTTCTAAGAGCTCCTTATTCTAGGCACCTTTGCAGAGCTGTACCAGAAAAGAAACAAATCAAGTCAGATTAGTCACTTAGGTTCAGCTGAAAACATATTTCTCAACCATTTCCTTGTATCCTGCCTAAACTTTGCTGTGAATAATTTACCCCATAGACTAAGGTATCCCACAGACTCTTTAAACAGTCTCTTGTGAAAATTCAGAATTCCAGGGAGAGGTAGCATAGCAGACTATTATCAGTCATTACTTCTTAATAAAATGAGTTTATTAAATTGATATATAAACACAGCAGAATCATAATGGAATAGCATACAGGATGGTTATATTTTGAAGGAGAAAGGGAAAGTTCAAAATATGAGTTCTGCACACAGTAATCTCAGCTAACACATTGTAATAGGGGCCAAGGGGCAGCCAGAAAAGAGCCCAGAAAACTGGGCAACAATGGACAGAAGTGCCAGGAAATCACAGGAGAGCACAGAAAGTGAAAATAAAAAGGCTTCATTAAGAACTAAGAGTAATTCAAAAATAATAACAAGCATTGGCAACTATTTGAAGAAATTGAAATCTTCACACATTACTGGTGGGAATGTAGAGTGGCACAGCCATTGTGGAAAACAGTCTGACAGTTCCTCAAAAAGACCCCGCAGGGCTTCCCTGGTGGCGCAGTGGTTGAGAGTCTGCCTGCCAGTGCAGGGGACACGGGTTCGAGCCCTAGTCTGGGAGGATCCCACATGCCGCGGAGCAACTACGCCCGCGAGACACAACTACTGAGCCTGCGCATCTGGAGCCTGTGCTCCGCAACAAGAGAGACCGCGATAGTGAGAGGCCTGCGCACCGCGTTGAAGAGTGGCCCCCACTTGCCGCAACTACAGAAAGCCCTCGCACAGAAACGAAGACCCAACACAGCCAAAAATAACTATATTAAAAAAAAAAATTTAGCCATCCTCATTAAAAAAAAAAAAAAGACCCAGCAATTCCATTCCTAAGTATACAGGAGAATCAAAAATACAAGTCCACACCAAAGTTTCTACATGAATGTTCAGAGCAGTATTATTCATAACAGCTAAAAAGTGGAAACAACCCAAATATTCATCAACTGATGAATGGATAACCAAATGTGGTATAATATATTCATAAAGTGGAGTATTATTTAGTAACAAAATGAATGAAGTACTGATATATGCTACAATATGGAAGAACCTTGAAAACATTATGCTAAGTAAAAGAAGCCAGTCACAAAAGAGCACATATTGTAAAATTCCATTTTTATGAAATGTTCAGAATAGACAAACCTATAGATACACATAGTAGGTTAGTAGTTGCCTAGGGCTGGGGGTTCAGC
>NW_006789253.1:426647-435507 GCF_000442215.2 Lipotes vexillifer
GCTAATGGGCTTGAGGCTTCTTTTGGGCAGTTGAAAATGTTCTGAAATTAGATTACGGTGATGATAGCACAACCCTGTGAATATACTAGAGAACAATGAACTAATAAGGACCTACTGTATAGCACAGGGAACTCTACTCAATACTCTGTAACGGTCTATATGGGAAAAGAATCTAAAAAAGTGGAGATATGTATATGTATAACTGATTCACTTTACTGTACACCTGAAACTGACACATTGTAAATCAACTATACTCCAATAAAATTTTTTTAAATGAACTATATACTTGAAATGAATAAATTAAATGTTATGTATATCTCAATATACCTATTTAAAAAACTAATTATACCTGGAGTTGACCCAAGTTCCTCATTCAGTCCTATTACCTATATTTCTAATTAACTTCTAACTAACTTATTCTGAAAAAGCATAGAAATGGATAACCCAACAATTAAAAATTTAAAGAACGTGAACCCCAAACCAAATAGAACTGGACTGGAATCTAAGCTTGATGAACGCTTTTTGGACCCCTGAGGTAGACAGTTTGTCCGGACCATGACTGGTTGCTCTTGCCCTGATCAAACACTGAGTACAAGCCCCCCAACCTATCTGCCATCCTATCTTGCTAAGTAAACAACTGTATTTTCAAAATAAATTCCAGATTTTAAGTTTTCATCAATAACATTCTAGGATACAAAAGTTTAAAAAAATAATAATAAAACCCAATTGCTCATTAGAGCCAGTTTAATTAAACATATTCTTGAGTGTCTTCCAACCCATCTGAACCACCAGGAGAATGATGACCTGGCCTCTTAGTTAGAATGCCAGGGAAGAAAAAATACAACCTTGACATAATTAGGTGATTGAGATCACGACTGGAACACACAGGAAGCTACATAGAAATTCAAGCTCAAAGCCTCTCATAAACAATTTCATTTGCCAAAATTTTACTTTTAATGAAATTTGGATTTAGCCTTAATAGATTTGGTGGCATAGCTGCCCACATGACTTCTGTAACTGTAGAAAAACAAGTAAGTACTGACCACTGAAAGAGCTAGTCTTTTGGAGCTTACAGTCTGAAGATGAACTCTCTAGATTTCACAGAATCCAGAATTCTCTGTATCTGCTATAGGAAACTCCTCCATAACCACATATCTCATTATCTTTAAGACAAAGTGGAGGTGTTTACCCCAGCCCTTAACAAAAATTTTACACAAAATGACTCTTTGGATTACAGATTCCCTCAGACTGAACAGAGTTTACCCCATCTTTGAAAAAAGCTTTCTGTCATCCAGCAAATGTTACAGACTCCTTAACTTGACAGATTTATTCTCAGAATTCCATATCGTCTTTCTTCTCAGCAAGCCTCTGAACCAAGCATCTTGCGTGAAGAGCAAAAAAGCTTTTGGGTACAACTTGTCCACGGGTACAACTCTACACTCTGCTTCTTACATGTGATAAATCTTCTTGAGGAGTTAGTTATGAACAACGAAGACTTCATACCACATTTATTAGTCTATCAGCCTTCGATTCTGTGGGCAGGGACTGACTTTGCACTAAACAAAATTCCAATTTTAGACAGAATAAAAGAGGGCTTTCTGAGTCCTACTTCATTTTAGGATGTACATAGTAGGCAACTTTATTCCTATTTCAGACACATGGGATGCCTGCCCTCCCACCATTGTTAATAGGAAGATGGATGAGTACTCTAGGGTGAAGCTTTTCAACAGGAAGAGCCTTAAGACCCAATTCAAACTGTAGGCTAATCACTGTCAAAAAAAAAAAAAAATCAGTTCGAATTCAACTGTGCCAAAGAGAAATGATTGATTTGGGTAGGAATCTGTCAACGGTCAAATAGACTATACTACAGAGTTCCATCCATCAAGTTACCACATGCTGTAGTTTAAGGGTGTGATTTTTTTTTTTTTAATAAATTTATTTATTTATTTATTTTTAGCAGTGTTGGGTCTTCACTGCTGCTTGCAAGCTTTCTCCAGTTGCGGCGAGCAGGGGCTATTCTTCAATGCAGTGCACAGGCTTCTCATTGCCGTGGCTTCTCTTGTTGCGAAACACAGGCACGCGGGCTCAGTCATTGTAGCTCACGGGCTCTAGAGCGCAGGCTCAGTAGTTGTGGCGCAGGGGCTTTGTTGCTCCGAGGCATGTGGGATCTTCCACAGGCTCAAACCTGTGTCCCCTGCATTGGCAGGCGGATTCTTAACCACTGCGCCACCAGGGAAGCCCCAGGGTGTGATTCTTAAATAATTCATTCTGGTGGGATATCAGAGGACTGTGCGAGATTTCAGCAGGGACTCCTCACAGGTCACTTCGTGTCCAGGAAGCCAACTGGAACCATGGCCTTCCAATTTTTCTTGCCAAAATGCTCCTTTCCTGGCTCTGTAATATAGAATTACAGGGCCTCAAATAAAAAACCTCTCTAGGCATTCAAATTGCTAGCTGCATTTTGAGGGAAATTTTTCCTTTCATACAGGCTCTGCTGTAGCTTACCACCTTGCAAACTTGAGATAACCCTTGCTTCAGGACAAAAACACAGGCTTTTACAACTTCTTTCCTGAATAAGAAAGGCATCCTTATGCAAAGGGATCTATTGCTTCCCTGGATAACATTACAATAGACCATCCTTGAAAGCTCAAACACTGAAGCTAACTCTGTATGTTCAATCGGAAAGGGAGGGACTTTCGGTTTGTTTGCTTGAGGGGTTGTCTGTTATTTTATGGATAAAGGGTAGCTCATACACTCACCAAGGTATGGAGAACCAGGTTTGAGGTTCAGCTTTCAGGAACAATGCCCAAAATCACATCACAGAACTGAGTTAGTAAGGACACCGTTAACACTGGCCCTGAGCTCTGGACCCGTCGATTGGCCTGTCGGCCTCTTTCACACCAGGAGCACCACTCTGCCACCACTGCTGCTGCCTCTTGTACTAAGAAAGCACCACATCCCTGCCTTCTTGTAACTGTGGCACCAAGTGTCGCCGACCCTTTCGAGTGGGACCTCAATGAGACCAAATTCAGTTCAGATACAAGGGAAAACTTTAGCCTATGATCAAAGAACGGAGAAGCGGGAGCTTATGCTCTAAAGTACACGTTCTCCCCGATAGGTGGTTGGCGGGGTTGGTTTACAGAGTGTGGAGGGAGGGGCAGAGTTCTCGCGGGTCCTCCGCAGGCCTGTTGCACACAGGTCTTCTCTACCCGGCCCAGCTCACCAAGCTGAAGTGTGGGGCGCAGGCTGGAAACCCTAATCCTAAATGTTAGGTGCAAGTACTCTGCACACGGCCCCCTGGAAGCAAGTGAAACTAGAGGAGGCACAAAAGGAGTTAGACATTTTTACTGACCTTTTCAAGTCGGGCTGCAACAAGGATCCTCCTGCCTGGTGTCGTTGGAGCCAATAAAATGAGAACGCGTTCGGTGCAGACGCAAAGGAAAGTTTTATTCTTTGATTAAAGAAAGGAGAAGTGCGACCTCCCGCTCTAGAGCACATACTCTCCCAACAGGCTGTGGGCAGCGGGGCTGCTTTCTAGGAATCTCGTCAGCGGGGAGGAGAGCGGGCAGAGTGCTCGCGAGACTGGCGCAGCTGTGCTGCTCACGCTCGCTCCAGATCTTAGTGCCGGGCACAGAGCTTCTGCACACGGCCCGCCGCCGCCATCTTGAATTGCGGTATCGTGCGCTGCGTTTCTGCACGCGGCCCCGCCTGGCCCACTGAGGCCTCTGTGCAGCCTGTTTGCACTCTCGGAGCTCCGGTCTGAAGGGCCGGGTGCGAGGCGTCTGCCAGCTGCACCCTATGAGCAAGCGAAACTAGACTAAGCCCAAAGGAAAGAAAAGGTAGACTTTATTTTATTACCCAGATTCTGCTGTTATTTCTTGGGAATTGTTAATGGTCTTTGCCAGTGACAAACCCCTCCTCTACCTTTTGTCCCGCTCAGGTGAGGCCTATCAGCTCTGCATTTTTGGGCAGAAGTCTCTGGGGGTCGGCTTCCTGCTTCTGTGACTCGAGTGGGAGGTTACTGTTTCCTGCCAGCCTTTTTCCCTCTCACAAAACGGCTCCCGTCCGTGAACCATTCCTTTTCGGGCGTTTGGGAGAGGCTCACTTTCTCGGTCAGATGTGACTGGAATAGACAAGGTCTGTGGTTTCTATACAATCATGCTCCAGGGGCCCTGTTTCTGTGGGTAACAGGGTGGCAGGATTCAGCTTGTGATAGGCTTTTATGGTAGTTACTGGGTTGTCTAAGAGCATAACCTGGGTTGAAACAACCTTCTGGGGGATAGCCAGTCTGTTCCCTTAGAACTTACTAAAGCCTGAACCTGGTGTGGAGTCCATATAGTGACTGGCTGACCAAACATTAACATTTTAGCCTCCTTTAGCAGGGTGGGAGTAGCTGCTACTGCCCGTAGGCAAAGAGGCCATGCAACCACTCGAGTAAGGGAGTCCCAGTGTTTGAGCTAACACCCCAGTCGCAATCCCCCTTTTCTCATGTATGTAAAGGTCCAAGGGTTTAGCTACATCTGGGAGGGCCAGGGCAGGGACCAGAAGTAATTGCTTTTTCAATTCTTTTTTTTTTTTTTTTTTGGCCACTCAGTTCCCCCACCAGGGCTTGAAGACCGGCCACAGCAGTGAAAGCCTGGAATCCTAACCACTAGACCACCAGGGAACTCTGTTGCTTTCCCAAGTCTTGAAAGGCCCCTTCACATTCTGAATTCCACTGAAAAGGATCATTATCCTTTCCTTTCAACTTTTCGTATAGAGGCCTAGCTATTAGACAAGGAAGTTAGGGATCTGGAGGCAGCAAAACCCATCCATTCCCAGGAAATCCCTAAGCTGCC
Organism: Lipotes vexillifer; assembly: GCF_000442215.2. NCBI lineage: Eukaryota > Metazoa > Chordata > Mammalia > Artiodactyla > Lipotidae > Lipotes > Lipotes vexillifer. The sequence goes on from NW_006789253.1 coordinate 431,486, forward strand.
TTCTAGTTTTAGAAGGGGTGAGGCTGCAAATGGCTTCTTTCCTTTCCTGGGATAGGTTTCCCTGACCTTCTGTGAGAATGAAGCCTAGTTAGGTCACCCTAGATTGTGATATTTGAAACTTTTTCTGGGGCACCTTAAATCCTTTATCGGCTAGATGGTTCACAGTGGTTACAGTATTTTTGTCAGAGGCCTCCTTAGTAGGGCTGGTGATCAGAACGTCATTTACATACTGGAGGAGGGTTCCTTCCTCCAGATGTAGATCTTTTAGGTCTTTAGCTAAAGTTTCACCAGAGATGGTGGGAGAATTTTTTGAACCCTTGGACCAGGACTGTCCAGCAGTGTTATTGTTGCATATTTGGGTCCTGACACGCAAAAGCAAACATTTCTTGTGACTCTGGGGCTAATGGAATACAGAAGAAGGCATGTTTTCAATCTAATACAGAATGCCAGGTCCTGGTGGACAGTAGAGTGGTCAGCAGGGTGTAGAGATTAGGGACTACTGGATGTATATCCTCGGTGGCTTCATTGGCTGCCCTGAGGTCCTGCACCTCTGGTGTTACCCACTGGGTATCTTTGTGGGGAGATTGGGGGTGTTACAGGCTGATTGACATGGTCTAATAAGGCCCTGGTCAATTAGGTACTATAACAGGGACAGTGCCCAACAAGGCCTCTCGAGGAAGAGGGTACTGTTTTCTATTGGGCCATTTATGTCCAGGTTTTAGAGGGAATATCATGGGACTGGCTCCTACAGCACATCCCATCCATCCCTGAGCCCAGACCTCAGGATTTACTCCAGGGAGGTCAACTTGCTATGTCCTGGGAGATTTGGTCTTAGCCATTAACAATATCATTTTGTGCCCTTTGTCTAAGGGGACAACAGTCTCCAGTTTGTCTCCCACTAGGTGGAGAGTAGCCCCCAGTTAATGTAAGATATCACTTCCTAGCAGGGGTATAGGGCATTCGGAGACATAGAGGAAGGAATGGAGTGAGCATGTGTTCATCCAGTTTACGTTTTTTTTTTTTTTTTTTTTTTCTGTACAAAGCCCACCCAGATTCAAGGGAAGGGGGCATGCAGCTCCCTTTTTTTGTTTTTTTTTTTTTTTTTTTGGCTGCGTCGGGTCTTCATTGCTGCACGCAGGCTTTCTCTAGTTGCGGTGATTGGGTGCTACTCTTCGTTGTGGTGCGTGAGCTTCTCATTGCTGTGGGTTCTGTTGTTGCGGAGCGCGGGCTCTAGGCGCGTGGGCCTCAGTAGTTGTGGCACACAGGCTCCGTAGTTGTGGCACACAGACCCAGTTGCCCCGCGGCATGAGGGATCCCTCCAAGACCAGGGGTCAAACCCGTGTCCCCTGCACCAGCAGCCGGATTCCTAACCACTGCCCCACCAGGGAAGTCCCCAGTTTACATTTTACATTCTTGGGCCTTCCCATAATTGTACAACTCTTGTGACTGAGTTTGCCTGATCTGGTGTTCAGAACTAAGTGGCACGGGTGTCTACTAAGAATTCACCAGGTTTTCCCCCATGTCCAATGTCAGCTGGAGCTTCTCAGGGGTCAGTTGTAGTGCCAGCTTAGGAGCCCTCTGGCCCCATCATTCTTCATCTGTTTGGACCATCTGCCTTCGAGGGTAGTAGCCTGGATCTGTCATTTCCATCCCCTTCGTGGGCAGCGAGAGCATTCCCTCTTCCAGTGTTCCTCTTATTTTACATATGGTGCACTGATTGGGTCCTAGTTTCCTTGGCTTGCTGTCCCTCAGTGGGGGCCGGGGGTCCCTCATCAGAGTCCAGGGTCTCCGTGGCCGATTATTCCAGTTTCCTGTGCCAGTGGGTGGACGTTGGAGGGCAATAGCAAGTAGGTGGGCTTGTCTCTGGACCTTTTTATCTTCTGACTTTTTCTCCTCTACATCTCTGTTATTAAACACCTAGTAGGCAACCTCGACCAGGAGAGAGGTAACGGTATCTGGTTCTATTTCCAGTTTCTGAAGTTTACGCCTGATGTCAGGGGCACTTTTGGAAATGAAATATGACCTCAGGATTGCATTCCCTTCCAGTGACTCAGGGTCAGTGATAGCATAGATTCGGAGGCATCCCCTAAGGTGCTCCAGGAATCCAGAAGGGTTTCCCTTGGCTCCTGATTGATTTCCTTTATCTTATTCCAATAGACGGGTTTCTTTCCTGCTGCCTGAATTCCCTTTAGGATCATATTTTTATAATGGGTCAGCCTCTGTCTTCTTCCCCCTTCTCCATTGTCTCTGGGTCCCAGTTAGGTTCGTTATGGGACTGCTTGAATCCCTCCTCTGAAAATAGCATGACCCACCCACGTTGTTTCTGTTCTCTTTGTCTGCTTAGTCTCGGACTTTTTGAAAAGACCTTTTCTCCCCCTGTTAGGAGTACATTGAGGAGGCTCTGGATGTCACCCCAGGTGGGGTCATGGGTCTGAAAGATTCCCCTAATCAGATTCAGAAACTCCTCTGGATCTTCCCAGAACCGTTTACTATGACTTTTCCAGTTAGACAGATCAGAAGTGGTAAATGGGATGTGTACCTGGATGAGCCCTCCTTCTCCATCGGGGACCTGCCTCAAAGGGATTACTTTTCCTAGTGGGTCCTTAGTCCTTGGCTGGTAATTAGTCCCACTTCATGTACATGCTGGACTGTGCTCAGGGGGAAGGGGCTGGTATGGAGGGGGCCCTCATGCCTGTGGCCCAAATCAGGACATATGAAGGGAGGGGGTAGGGAGAGAGAGTAGGAGGAGGGTTAGGGAGGAGACCAAGAAGATCCTCAGAGGGAGGGTCGAGGGCTGGTGTTGCCTCAGTGGAGGAGCGCCCACATCTCTCTTGAAGACCTTTGTTCTGATGTAAGGCCATAGAAAGCTAGACATAGGGAATTTCACCCCATTTCTTTTGCCTCTCACATAGCAGGTCCAATCGTAAAATGGTGTTATAATTTAGACACTCAGTAATGGGCCAACTTTCCCCATCTCCCAGCTGATATTGAGGCCAGTCTGTATTACATAGGAAGACAGACACATGAGTTTCAGTCTCTGATCCCAGCGATGCCACAGTATGGTCCCCTCAAGGGGGCTCAGTCCAGATGACTCTGGGGGCTACACTGTGAGCACCACATCCAGGTATTGGGTTGCTAGGCAGAGTTGCTCTGAATTCCCCCAAAGGCTGCAGAGTTCTACCCCATCAGAGTGGCCTCAAAGACCAAGAGTCAGTCATTCCCTTGTGAACCTCCCAAAGCCCCCACCATCCTCCTGCTGGTGCCGTGGTTGAGCCCGCTGTCTAGCGGATAGGTGCAGGCGAAAAGGCCACTGAATTGTTAATGGGCTTTGCTGGTGACATTATCACCTAGATTCCATCTTACTTTTCCCGGGACCCCACAGGCTTTGCTGGTGACACAGGGTTAAAGTGTGACATGCATATAACTGATTGGCAGAACTTATATCCCCTGCCTGAGTCCTAGCTTCAAGGGATACTAAGAAAACAAATACAGAATATTTTAGGGTCTATACAGGATAGTTTTTGCCCCAAACCAAGACTCAGAAAAAATGAGGAATTTCCTAAGCAAAGAAAGGGATTCACTTGCAACCTAGCCATAATGAATGACAAATATCTACTACAACTAGCATTCAGTACCATACTTCCAAAAGTATCATTATAATAACTAGTATTTAAGATTAAGAATTTATGCAAAGAGTAAGCTAGCTATTCTTTTAGGTAAACAATGGCAGTGGTTCCAAAACCTAATTTTTCATCAGAATGATTAGGAGAACTTTGTTCAGTTCCCATGTGTGGAGATTCTGATTCAGTAGACTGGAATCAGGGCCTTGGAATCTGTATTTTAAACAAATTCCCAGGTAATTCAACTGCAGTCAGTCTTCAGTCATTTGGAAACTACTTGTTGAAACCTTGTCCTTATACTCCTAGCCCTCGGAAAACAAACACCGGCCTACGTTAGTTTTGCTCCTAAGGTCCAGGAAGTGGCTGCATAAAGAATCCCATCTTTTTTTTTTTTTTTTTTTA
>NW_006789253.1:435671-440740 GCF_000442215.2 Lipotes vexillifer
TGGGATCTTCCCGGACCGGGGCACGAACCCGTGTCTCCTGCATCGGCAGGTGGACTCTCAACCACTGTGCCACCAGGGAAGCCCAATCCTCATATTTTATAAGTGACTAAGAAAGACACTAAATTCAAGGAAGATTAATAGGTAATGATTAAGTATGGTTTATCTATATGATGAAATGTTAGGCAGGATTTTTTAATGTTTATTACAAAGAATTTTTAATGGCATGGGAAACACCTATTATAAAATATCTAGAGAAGAAAACATAATACTTAATATTATGTTGTGTATGCGTGTGTGTATAATGTGCTCTCAACCATGTAAAATAAATGTTCACATAAGTGACAAAAGTAACATATAATGTGTGTGTTCCACACCTCCCGATCTCCACCCACTAATGGAAGAGAGGCTGGAAAAACTAGGAGGAAGATTTAAGCAAAGAAACTAAATCTGTCAACATAATTAAGAGCTGGGGGAGAGAGAGAAAAGACTCCAGTTACAAAAGAGGAAGTATCTTTTGAGAAGGATGACTGTCACTTATTACATGGGTCCAATCAGGACCTTTTCAGGGTATTCTGGAACTTAGATTATTCTCTTTTCCCTGCTAGACATAGAAGAGGAAGCATGTAGGCCAGGAACAGGATTTCCCAACCTCAGCACTACTGACATTTTAGGCTGAATAATTCTTGTGGGGAGCTGTCTGTCCTGTATATTCCTGGCCTCTACCTCCTAGACACCAGTAGCATCCTGCCCCTTCTACCCAGTTGTATCATCCAAAAATGTCTCCTGACATTGCCAAATGTCCCCTAGGGGGCAAAATTACCCCCAGTTGAGAACCACTGTCCTGGAGGTAGCTCAGTGCTAACTTGGGCAACCTTGTAGCAAACACTCCTGAGAAAAGAACCAACTCTGGGCAAGCAGAACTGAGAAATGGAGACAGGAATAGTAGTGGGTCACATTGTTTGTGCCCAGAAAAAGAATCCCATGAGACCAGACTTAACCCCAGCCTCTACAGGAGCTTATATGTCTCCCCCTTTTGTTTTTTTGTTAAACTCATTTACGTTGACTTTTTTGTTCTTTGCGTGAGAAATCACCCACTCTGGGACGTCACTGGTGGTGCAGTGGTTAAGAATCCGCCTGCCAATGCAGGGGACACAGGTTCAATCCCTGGTCCGGGAAGATCCCACATGCCATGGAGCAACTAAGTCTGTGCACCACAACTACTGAAGGCCGCGCACCTAGAGCCTGTGTTTCGTGACAAGAGAAACCACTGCAATGAGAAGCCCGCACACCACAACAAAGAGTAGCCCCTGCTTGCCACAACTAGAGAAAGCCCGCACACAGCAATGAAGACCCAACACTGCCAGAAAATAAAAAAGAAATCACCCACTCTAATGCCCTTAAAGTTTTTCAAGAGAATTAAGGTTAGTGGAGAAATAAGATAAAAGAATTGGAATCCCTCAAAACATCTTCAACTGGTTGGAGGGATCTGTCTTCTACCTAGAGTTCCAGATGTTAAAATGGTCACCTGATAGAAAACAAAATCTCAAGCTGGTGCCATTTGCAGGAGGGGAGCCCAAGTCCACAACCACTCACAGGATGAGGAACCACATACTGAAAATTCAATATATCCACTAGCCTGGAACTCATGAAATTTGAAGGGCAAACATGGGACCATCCTGTTGGGACACATTTGAAACCCAAGGCCAAAGGTCACAAAGAAAATCCATTCCCATTCAAGATGTGCACTCAGTAAAAAATTATTTAACAAGTTGAGATCCTATGTTGTTAGATACAGGGTTCCAAAGTAAGTTATGAGGCAGCTTTCCATGGAGAAATTTCAAAAGAGGTGGTCAAGAACTAGTTAGATGACTCTTAAAACCCTCAGCCAAATCAAGAAGGGGACTTGGATATTAGTGAACAATTGTTTTGGAGAGAGTTACTGGTGTGTCAAGACTCCACACAATGAGGAGAGAGAGATAGAGGAAGGTAAGGGCTGACAGCATGGACTAGTGTCTGACTCCCACCTGAGAAATCCAACGTGCAAAAAGCAGTCTGGTGGACTTCTCTGTGGACTGATGCTCTGGGATCAGCCTTCCCTTCAGAATGTGTTGGAGCAAAAGATGCATGTGTGTTTCCAGTGTCCTGGATGTGGACCACATGGAAGAGAGATCTGATGTAAGATTCACCAAGGAGTATGACCAAGTCTCAGTAGAGAGCAACTGAAGGTAACACCAGACTCCAGAAGCTGTGATAAAAGCAGAAGACAGCTGAAGTCCTCTCCATCACCCAGGTGAGGGGAACATGAGACAACTGGGAAGGGAAGTCTTGGAAGAATCCACAAACGTGCCCAAGGAAAATAATTCAACTTTAAACACTTGCCAGGCTCAGGTAGCACAAGGCCATCTAACGACAGTACCAATCAGTTAAGAACATTCCCCTCCCCTCCAGCTGCAGAGAGATAACATTCTCATTGAACTGGCAGAAAAGAACTAGGGAAGGAAAGAATCCACCATAACCCCTTTTCCAGGATAAACTTCTGCCGCAGAAGGGCAAGGTCATGGCCTTAAGGGAAAGAAAGAATCCACCATAACCCCTTTTCCAGGATAAACTTCTGCCGCAGAAGGGCAAGGTCATGGCCTTTTAATGAAAATTGAAGCGCCGATTATTACATGGGATTGGACATACATATTTGAGACTGTGATTTCAGTGTAAAGTAACTGTAGAACCTTTTATTTCCTACAAGTGAAAAATTGGCATGGGCCCTGCACAAGCTTACATCCAAAGGCAGTGGGAAAACTAATCCAACTGAGAAAATTTTAAAGGGTGGCAGATGTAAAAGTAAAACTGCTTTTTGATTACATACTGTCCAGAGTACCAGTTATCTTTACAATTTAGCTGACGAAACTAATTCCCATAAGAGAGAGAGACAACAAAGGCATCAAATTGCAGAACATACATACTTAAGTAATTTAGATGGTGGATCAATCTTTTTTTAAAAACCCTTAAAATAAGGAATAGAATTCATTAGGCAAGACTACATTATATTAAAAAAAAAACAGGAACACTTGAAAAAACTTAGGCAAATAGAAGTTTGAAAATAAAAAATATGGTCCTTGGGCTTCCCTGGTGGCACAGTGGTTAAGAATCTGCCTGCCAGTGCATGGGACACGGGTTCGAGCCCTGGTCTGGGAAGATCCCGCATGCCACAGAGCAACTAAGCCCATGCACCACAACTACTGAGCCTGTGTTCTAGAGCCTGCAAACCACAACAATTGAGCCCGTGCGCCACATCGAAGGGTAGCCCCCACTCGCCGCAACTAGAGAAAGCCTGTGTGCAGCAACAAAGAACCAACACAGCCAAAAATAAATAAATTTTAATAAAGATATGGTCCATGAAATAAAAATAATCAGAGTAGGTTAGATAGCATACTAGACACTGGGGAAAAGAAACTTAGTGAACTGGAAGGTAAATTTTAGGAAATCATCCAGAGCTTCTTTGAGCTTTTCAAAGATGCTGGCATCCCATCACCAGTGGGTTTTCTCAAGATCTACTCCCCCACATGTTTCCCCTCAGCCCCACCAATTCGTATAAGCCAGGTACTGCAACTGGAGTGGGGGGCTATGTCTTCCCAGAGCAGTGACTATATTTCCTCCCCTGGGCTGTTCTGTGACCTGATTTTAACTCTTGGTCAAGAGGAATGAGAGGCAAGACCTCAAGGAAGATAAGCCTCATCTTGTGAGGCTTTGCAGGTTTACACACAAGAGAAGGCTGCCTTCCCCTAGCAAAGCAGAAATTCTGCTTCTGCCAGTACAAAGTAATAGGAGAATCTGGGGACCCAAGATTCTCAGGCCTGTCTATCCAAATGTCCTAATGCCAGAACTCAGTCTTCTATCAGGGTGCTTCCTTTGGCATAGGGAAACTGGTGGGGTTGTACTTTCAGTCTCTTCTGTAACATTGCTATCCTTGCAATTGGTTCCTGAGCCTGGATTTCAGCACTGTCTGCCCTGCAGCTGCAGGAGATGTATCTGTTTAAAAACTGCCTTAGGGGCTTTCTAAGGTTCACAGTGTGCCTGAGTTGACAGCTGAATTAGCCTGAATTTTCTATTTTTAGGCATTCTATATCAGTCAGGGTTTGATCAGAAAAATAGAACCACTAGAAATGTTCTAGACTATGGGATTTATTATAGGGATTCGATGTTATGCAATTGTGGGAACTGGTTATACAGTCTACATACATCTGTTGCCTCTGCATCCAGTGCTAAGACTGAAGTAGGTCAGGCAGACATGTCTGATCCAGGAGTCAGAGAAGCTAGAGGAGACCTGGTGGGAGCTAGAAGAGCTGTGGGGTGGGAGCTAGAAGAGCTGTGTGCTGGCAGCTCCTTCATACCCACAAGGCAAGCCAGCAGATCAGTGACAATATCCATGAGTTGCCACAACACCATCAGTGTGATGGCATTAGGAGGTGGGACTTTTGGAAGGTGCTTAGGTCATGAGGGTGCAGCCCTAAAAAGTCTCTTATAAAAAGAATGAATGGGTCTCTAATAAAAGGACATGCAGAGCTCCCTAGCCCTTTCCACCATGTGAGAATACAATGAGACCTGGAAGAGGGTCCTCACCAGATCGTTCTGGCAACCTGTTCTTGGACTTCTGGCCTTTAGAACGATGAGAAACAAAGTTCTGTTACTTATAAGCCACCCAGTCTGTGGTATTTTGTTATAGCAACCAGATCAGACTAAGACACTTTTCTGATTGTAAAAGGAATATGGTTATCTTCCAAAGCTCACAAAAATCACGTGACTCAAGCCAAACCAGGCTATGCAGTAAAGGAAATGTAGTTCCAGCTTAGCTCAGGTGAGGCTGAACCTATGCACCACAGCTCCTAAAGCAGTTAAAAAAATTCAATCAACACTACAATTCTTATCATTACCATTGTTCCCATTATTATTCAAGTGCTACAGCTACTCCATCTGCCCCCCAGGCCACTGACAGTCTGGTAAATGGTGCTACCTGTATGTCAGGAACCTCATACCACTTACCTCGGGCAGTGAGTTCCCCATTTCCTGCTGAA
>NW_006789253.1:440750-447923 GCF_000442215.2 Lipotes vexillifer
ACCATTTCCAGCATCTACCCTGAAACTCTTATTTCCAGACCATTTTGGCCTATATTTCCCTTGGAAAACAGAATCTGAGACAGAGGCTTGTGTGCAGGCAGCTGATTGAAGAGGTGATCCCAGGGATAGGAGTGGGGAGCAGGTGAGAAGGAAACCCAAAGTGGAGGGTGAATTCTTGAGTTCCTCATCACTGTGAAAAAGTAGAACCTGATTCTGCCAGGATCTCTGAGAAGCCATGTAAAAATGCACTTCAGAATTGTCCACAGGGGAGATGGATGAAGGAATTATTTACAGATAAAGGGAGTATTTATCTACCCAACCCACATTGGACAAAGTTTGTGCCCTAGGGTGTTAACTCCCTCTCACTATCCAAGAATAAAGTAGATGAGGGGGTCTGTGGGTATCCCAGTACTGGAAGCCATGAAAGCTATGCAGGACACCTGACCCAGGGACATCAGGTTCACATGCACAGAGCTGGTGGCTACAGCAATGGCCAAAAGTAAAAGGTGAGGAACAAGGATTTCAAATGGGGCGCAAATGCTGCCCGAGACAAGGAGGAAGGGGAGAAGGGAAAGGAAGAGCATGCAGGGAGGACACAGAAATACCGAAAGTTTTGGTCCCTCGGTTAATACCTGACCAGGTGGAAATCACAGGTACAAAAGCAGACGGTCAATTTATTTCTTTATATATATTTTTTAACATCTTTATTGGAGTATAATTGCTTTACAATGGTGTGTTAGTTTCTGCTTTATAACAAAGTGAATCAGCTATACATATATCCCCGTATCTCCTCCCTCTTGTGTCTCCCTCCCACCCTCCCTATCCCACCCCTCTAAGTGATCACAAAGCACAGACCTGATCTCCCTGTGCTATGCAGCTGCTTCCCACTAGCTACCTATTTTACATTTGGTAGTGTATATATGTCCATGCCACTCTCTCACTCGTCCCAGCTTACCCTTCCCCCTCACCGTGTCCTCAAGTCCATTCTCTACATCTGCATCTTTATTCCTGTCCTACCCCTAGGTTCTTCAGAACCATGTTTTTTTCCTAGATTCCATATATATGTGTCAGCATACGGTATTTGTTTTTCTCTTTCTGACTTAACTTCACTCTGTATGACAGACTCTAGGTCCATCCACCTCCTACAAATAACTCAATTTCTTTTCTTTTTATGGCTGAGCAATATTCCATTGTATATATGTGCTACATCTTCTTTATCCATTCATCTGTCAGTGGACACTTAGGTTGCTTCCATGTTCTGGTTATTGTAAATAGAGCTGCAGTGAACATTGTGGTATATGACTCTTTTTGAATTATGGTTTTCTCAGAGTATATGCCCAGTAGTGGGATTGATGTGTTGTATGATAGTTCTATTTTGAGTTTTTTAAGGAACCTCCATACTGTTCTCCATAGAGGCTGTATCAATTTACATTCCCACCAACAGTGCAAGAGGGTCCCCTTTTCTCCACACCCTCTCCAGCATTTATTGTTTGTAGATTTTTTGAAGATGGCCATTATGACTTGTGTGAGAGGATACCTCATTGTAGTTTTGATTTGCACTTCTTTAATGATTAATGATGTTGAGCATCCTTTCAAGTGTTTGTTGGCAATCTGTATATCTTCTTTAGAGAAATGTCTCCTTAGGTCTTCTGCCCCTTTTTGGATTGGGTTGTTTGTTTTTTTGATATTGAGCTGCATGAGCTGCTTGTAAATTTTGGAGATTAATCCTTTGTCATTTACTTCATTTGCAAATATTTTCTCCCATTCTGAGGGTTGTCTATTCGTCTTGTTTTTGGTTTCGTTTGCTGTGCAAAAGCTTATAAGTTTCGTTAGGTCCCATTTGTATATTTTTGTTTTTATTTCCATTTCTCTAGGAGGTGGGTCAAAAAGGATCTTGCTATGATTTATGTCATAGAGTGTTCTGCCTATGATTTCTTCCAGGAGTTTTATAGTGTCTGGCCTTACATTTAGGTCTTTAATCCATTTGGAGTTTATTGTTGTGTATGGTGTTAGGGAGTGTTCTAATTTCATTCTTTTACATGTAGCTGTCCAGTTTTCCCAGCACCACTTATTGAAAATTCTGTCTTTTCTCTGTTGTATATTCTGGACTTATTTATCAAAAATAGCGTGACTGGGCTTCCCTGGTGGCGCAGTGGTTGAGAGAGTCTGCCTGCTAGTGCAGGGAACACGGGTTCGAGCCCTGGTCTGGGAGGATCCCACATGCCGCAGAGCAGCTGGGCCTGTGAGCCACAACTACTGAGCCTGCGCGCGTCTGGAGCCTGTGCTCTGCCACAAGAGAGGCCACAATAGTGAGAGGCCCGCGCTCTGCAATGAAGAGTGGCCCCCGCTTGCCACAACTAGAGAAAGCCCTTGCACAGAAACAAAGACACAACACAGCAAAAATAAATGAATGAGTTAATAAACTCCTACCCCCAACGTCATCTTAAAAAATAAATAAATAAAAAATAAAGTGACCATATGTGTGTGGGTTTATCTCTGGGCTTTCTATCCTGTTCCATTGATCTATATTTCTGTTTTTGTGCCAGTACCATACTGTCTTGATTACTGTAGCTTTGTATTATAGTCTGAAGTCAGGGAACCTGATTCCTCCAGCTCTGTTTTTCTTGCTCAAGATTGCTTTGACTATTCAGGGTCTTTTGTGTTTCCATACAAATTGTGAAATTTTTTGTTTTAGTTCTGTGAAAAATGCCATTGGTAGTTTGATAGGGATTTCATTGAATCTGTAGATTGCTTTGGGTAGTATAGTCATTTTCACAGCATTGCTTCTTCCAATCTAAGAACATGGTATATCTCTCTGTTTCTATCATCTTTAATTTCTTTCATCGGTGTCTTATAGTTTTCTGCATACAGGCCTTTTGTCTCCTTAGGTAGGTTTATTCCTAGGTATTTTATTGTTTTTGTTGCAGTGGTAAATGGGAGTGTTTCCTTAATTTCTCTTTCAGATTTTTTATCATTAGTGTATAGGAATGCAAGAGATTTGTGGGCTTTAATTTTGTATCCTGCTATTCTAAATTCATTGATGAGCTCTAGTAGTTTTCTGGTAGCATCTTTGACTCTCTATGTATAGTATCATGTCATCTGCAAACAGTGACAGTCTTCTTCTTTTCCGATTTGGATTCCTTTTATTTCTTTTTCTCCTCTGATTGCTGTGGCTACAACTTCCAGAACTATGTTGAATAATAATGGTGAGAATGGACAACCTTGTCTTGTTCCTGATCTTAGAGGAAATGTTTTCAGTTTTTCACCATTGAGAACGATGTTGGCTGCGGATTTATCATATGTGGCCTTTATTATGTTGAGAAAAGTTCCCTCTATGCCTACTTTCTGGAGGGTCTTTATCATAAATGGGTGTTGAATTTTGTCAAAAGCTTTCTCTGCATCTATTGAGATGATAATATGGTTTTTCTCCTTCAATTTGTTAATATGGTGTATCACATTGATTTGCATATATTGAAGAATCCTTGCATTCCTGGGTTAAATCCCACTTGATCATGGTGTATGATCCTTTTAATGTGCTGTTGGATTCTGTTTGCTAGTATTTTGTTGAACATAGAATCTATGTTCATCAGTAATATTGGCCTGTAGTTTTCTTTCTTTGTGACATCTTTGTCTGGTTTTGGTATCAGGGTGATGGTGGCCTCGTAGAATGAGTTTGGGAATGTTCCTCCGTCTGCTATATTTTGGAAGAGTTTGAGAAGGATAGGGGTTACCTCTTCTCTAAATGTTTGATAGAATTCGACTGTGAAGCCATCTGGTCCTGGGCTTTCGTTTGTTGGAAGATTTTTAATCACAGTCTCAATTTCAGTGCTTGTGATTGGTCTGTTTATATTTTCTATTTCTTCCTGGTTCAGTCTAGGAGGGTTGTGCATTTCTAAGATTTTGTCCATTTCTTCCAGGTTGTGCAATTTATTGGCATACAGTTGCTTGTAGTCATCTCTCATGATCCTTTGTATTTCTGCAGTGTCAGCTGTTGCTTCTCCTTTTTCATTTCTGATTCTATTGATTTGAGTCTTCTCCCTTTTTTTCTTGATGAGTCTGGCTAATGGTTTATCAATTTTGTTTATCTTGTCAAAGAACCAGCTTTTAGTTTTATTGATCTTTGCTATCGTTTCCTTCATTTCTTTTTCATTTATTTCTGATCTGATCTCTATGATTTCTTTCCTTCGGCTAACTTTGGGGTTTTTTGTTCTGCTTTCTCTAATTGCTTTACGTGTGAGGCTAGGTTGTTTATTTGACATGTTTCTTGTTTCTTGAGGTAGGATTGTATTTCTATAAACTTCCCTCTTAGAACTGCTTTTGGTGCATCCCATAGGTTTTGGGTTGTCGTGTTTTAATTATCATTTGTTTCTAGGTATTTTTGTATTTCCTCTTTGATTTCTTCAGTGATCTCTCGGTTATTTAGTAGTGTATTTTTTAGCCTCCATGTGTTTGTGTTTTTTACAGATTTTTTCCTGTAATTGATAACTTGTCTCATAGCGTTGTGGTCAGAAAAGATATTTGATATGATTTCAATTTTCTTAAATTTACCAAGGCTTGATTTGTGACCCAGGATATGATCTATCCTGGAGAATGTTTCATGAGCACTTGAGAAGAATGTGTATTCTGTTGTTTTTGGATGGAATGTCCTATAAATATCAATTAAACTCATCTTGTTTAATGTATCATTTAAAGCTTGTGTTTCCTTTTTTATTTTCATTTTGGATGATCTGTCCATTGGTGAAAGTGGGGTGTTAAAGTCTCCTACTATGAAATATGTTACTGTCGCTTTCCCCTTTTATGGCTGCTAGCATTTGCCTCAAGTATTGAGGTGCTCCTATGCTGGGTGCATAAATATTTACAATTGTTACATCTTCTTCTTGTATTTATCCCTTGATCATTACGTAGTGTTCTTCTTTGTCTCTTGTAATAGTCTTTATTTTAAAGTCTATTTTGTGTGATATGAGAATTGCTACTCCAGGTTTCTTTTGATTTCCATTTGCATGGAATATCTTTTTCCATCCCCCTCACTTTCAGTCTTTAGTTCTTCTAGGTCCTTGTTAAATGTTTATTGTATTTTCTCCATTATATTTCCAAGATTTTGGATCATCTTTGCTATCATTATTCTGAATGCTTTGTCAGGTAGACTGCCTATTTCCTCTTCATTTGTTAGGTCTGGTAGGTTTTTGCCTTGCTCCTTCATCTGCTGTGTGTTTCTCTGTCTTCTCATTTTGCTTCACGTACTGTGTTTGGGGTCTCCTTTTCACAGGCTGCAGGTTCATAGTTCTCAGTGTCTGCCCCCAGTGGCTAAGGTTGGTTCAGTGGGTTCTGTAGGGCTTCCTGGTGGAAGGGACTGGTTCCTGTATTCTGGTGGATGAGGCTGGATCTTGTCTTTCTGGTGGGCTGCGTCCGGTGGTGTTTTTTTGGGTTCCTGTGATTTTATTATGATTTTAGGCAGCCTCTGTGCTAATGGGTGGGGTTGTGTTCCTGTGTTGCTAGTTGTTTGGCATAGGGTGTCCAGCAGTGTAGCTTGCTGGTTGTTGAGTGGAGCTGGGTCTTAGCATTGAGATGGAGATCTCTGGGAGAGCTTTCACCATTTGATGTTATGTGGAGCCGGGAGGTTCTGGTGGACCAATGTTCTGAACCTAGCTCCCACCTCAGAGGCACAGGCCTGACACGTGGCCGGAGCACAAGTACCCTGTCAGCCACACGGCTCAGAAGAAAAGGGAGAAAAAAAGAAAGGAAGGAAAGAAGGAAGGAAGGAAGGGAGGGAGGGAGGAAGGAAGGAAGGGAAAGTTATTAAAATAAAAAAAATAAACTTATTAAAAATAGAACAATTAAAAAGTAGTACATTAAAAAAAGATAAAAGAGAGCAACCAAACCAAAAAACAAATCCACCAATGATAACAAGTGCTAAAAACTATACTAAAAAAAAAAAAAAGACAGACAGAGCCCTAGGACAAATGGTAAAAGCAAAGCTATATAGACAAAATCACACAAAGAAGCATGCACATACACACTCACAAAAAGAAAAAAAGGAAAAGAATATACATATCTTTTGCGAACTCTGAGGTCTCTGCATTTAGTAGGTGTTCTGTAGGAGTTGTTCCACATATAGATGTATTTCTGTTGTATTTGTGGGGAGGAAGGTGATCTCCATGTGTTCCTCCTCCGCCATCTTGAAGGTCTCCTCAGAGGGTCAATTTAACAAGCAGTGACCATGGACCCTCCAGCCATTCCAGCTGCAGGCTGATGACACATGGGAGATTAGTATTGCTCTTCACATACCACTCCAAAGAGTCTCCCCAGGATAACTATCCCTGTTGCTCTCCTAAATTATACTAAACTCATCCAAAGCCAAACTCCAGGTGAAAGTGACCCATGTAAAAGAAGGGTCATAATGATAAGAGCAAATACCAGATGTCTAAGTGACCCAGTTATATACATTTTATTGAGTAAGGGCTAAGAGAGGGAAATAAAGAGAGAAAGAGACAAGTCCTGCTATGAAGCAAAGGCCAGGGGGAGATTGGAGATCTAAATGCCCTCTCCAGTGAATCATGCAAGAGCAGTTCGTCATAGCTTGAACGCTTCCCTGACAAGTTCCCATTTTCGATTTTGTCCCTAAAGAACAGCTCAGGTGAAAAGGAGCGGGGCTGAGAATGGGTTTATTTGAGGATGCTGACCTATTACAGCCCACGCATAGAAAGAGTTTCCTTTATCTCCTGCAGCCACCTTAGAAATGTTTCCAGAGAACGCAACATCTCCCACAAGATGTGTAATCCTTATCAATGTGGCAAAGGGGCTATCAAAGCAGGAAAGATCACATGGCTGTGAAGATAAAGGTTTGGTATTTCCTGGGTGGGCTTATCAAGGTTTAGCAGTAAGCGATTTTGTTGCTTCGACTGCATTTAAAAAGTTCATTGATTTGTAGCTAATACCAAGTTGTTATAGTTTCATGAGTAACAGCTTGTGTGTGGTTTGCAGAATCAAAGCCTTTTCCTGAATCAATAATAGTGGATTTACTGAGGTGGCTTGAGCATCTGCAGAGAGGGGAGAAGCCAAGAAAGATGCCCTGGTAGAGAAAAGGAGTAAATGTGGTCAGACCATAAGCGGTTTATAAAAGAGGAAAAATGACACTCTCCTTCTCAAAGCAGCACCACCCTTTTGGGGGGTGGT
>NW_006789253.1:447933-468488 GCF_000442215.2 Lipotes vexillifer
AATTGAGCCTTTTAAGAATTCGAACTAACCTGTAAAGAGACTATTGTTTTGAAAACATTTACAGATTAAAAATGTGCATATACACACATATAATAAATTGACTCTAAGTGGGGGGGAAGGCCAAATTGAAGATTTTTTTTAAAAGCTCATCAATTGGTTTAATCTTCATCAAGACAGCTTTTCCACATCCTGAGCTTGGCACAACTGAGTATTTTTCTAGACCCAGCTTCTTGGAAAACATTGACCTCTACCTCTCTTTATTCCCTAGGGGGAAAATAAGCACATGCAGGTAGGCACACATGCAGACTCACACACACAAACCCATTATATTGTCCCTAACTGTACTAAGACATATTTCTAATAATATTTTAGTGTTGTGTTGGACTTTCATAGCATTTTCTCAGCCTACTCCATTTAAGCTTCATAGTATCCATGTTGGACTGAGAGAGCTGTTATTTTTATCCCCTTTTGAATAAGAAAAAAATTTAGTCTTAGAGGGAGTCAGAACATCCAGCCCAGTTTTCCTAGTGGTGCCCAAGGCAGACATCAGTAACTGATCACAGAACTGTTTCCCAAGAAGCTCAGATTAAGCCTTAGAATCCTTCTGTCAGCTGACCTCCAGGCAGCCACTATCAGTTGATAGAAGATGACATGAAAAGCAAAACCTATTTGACATCCTGGACCCAAGTGACCTGCCCGAGGTCATAGGACTACTTCATGGTAAAGCCAAGTCACACATCTCTTCTTTCTGTGCTTTCTTTATGAGGTAGAAAGCTTTTACCCCTGTGAGGTAAGTTTGCCTTTTCCACAACCAAAAGCTATGGCCACTTGGGGAATTTTACATCCTTTCATACAGCTGCCAAACCCCATTCATGCTCACTGTTTTAGAAGGCTTAAGACATTACAGAGAGTTCCTAGAAACTTTGAAATTACGTATGTGGTTCACATCATATTTCTACCAGACTATGTTGCTCTAGATAATATGTAGCTGTCAGAATCTTTAAAGCTTAATATTCTTTAATTTAAATATCTATTGAGCCCATATAATTTCTGAGAGTGATAAATGCCAAGAAAAAGATGAAGCAGAATAAAGGGCTGAAGAATGACAGTGGATGGGGATGAGGTGAGCAAATACAGATGTGGTGATCAGGTAAAGTCTCTCTAAGGAGGTGACATTGGAGCAGAAACTTGAATGAAGTGAGGGGTGTGCCATCTGAAGAGCTGGAAATAGCAAGAGGAAAGGCCTTCGAGAGGGAATAAGTTGTGCGTGATTGAGAAACAGCGTGGGAAATGTGCTAGGAGATGTCAGAAAGGCCATGGTGAGGAGTTTCCATGGTATTCTGGGCATGATGGGAAGACTGTAGAATTTAAGTCAGGTAAGTCATAAAGCTGACTCAGTTTGAAAAGATCACACAACCAAATATTTATTTTTAAAGATTACTCAGAGTAGTGTGAACAGTGTACTCAGCAGAAGGGGGAAAGAATGAAGGTGAAGCAAGAAGTTGAGGTCACTCACTGCAAAAGTCCAGTTGAAGTTGTCTAAATCAGAAGTGAGAATGACAAGCCTGATGGCCAGAGGAGAGTAATCCATAAACAGAGACTGATTGGGGGTCATTAGCTATGTAGGCTTGGGTCTTCCTAGAAGCAGACCTGTAGACAGGAGTACACATACAAGAGATTTATTGGGGGAAATGCCTGTGAAGGATAAAAAGGCATAGCCAGAGGGCTTCCCTGGTGGCACAGTGGTTAAGAATCTGCCTGCCAATGCAGGGGACATGGATTTGAGCCCTGGTCTGAGAAGATCCCACATGCCGCTGAGCAACTAAGCCCGTGAGCCACAACTACTGAGCCTGCGCGTCTGGAGCCTGTGCTCCACAACGGGAGAGGCCGTGACAGTGAGAGGCCCGCGCACCGTGATGAAGAGTGGCCTTCACTCGCCGCAACTGGAGAAAGCCCTCGCACAGAAACGAAGACCCAACACAGCCAAAAATAAATAAATAAATTTATTTTTTTTTTTTAAAAAAAGGCATAGGCAGAGAAGGCAGAGAGAGCCTTCAGACCAACGGGCAGGTCTGGCACTTGCACAGGAGAGGGGGGAAGGAAGATGGGACCAGAGGAGTCTCAGACTGCAGCACAGTTCCCAGAAAGGGTTAGCAGGGGGAAATCCTCGTGCCAAAATTGCCACAGGAATGGCCCTGCCATGCTTAGTCATTTACCAAGAACAGCCTGTGGGAAGCATGGTTTCAGCAGGGATGTGGGGGTGGATCCAGAAGGATAGCAGCTGAGGTCATCAGTCAATTATGTTTCCCACAGCAGGAGATCTGAGCAGCTGATTTTCATGGCCACCATAGCAGCCAAGAATGTGGATGGGCCCATCCTCTCCTGCCTTCTCAGGGACTTAGCTCCTACATCTTCATCCTATCCATCTCTACTCAAACAAGCTTTAGGAAGTTGCATCTTTAGAAAACCTTCTCTTGATCTCAAATCCTCCTCCAAATAATGCTTTCTCTTGTCCCCAAGAGACACATCCAATTTTCTACAAAGAGTTGTCCACCAAAGGTGCTTCTACTTTCTCGTCTCCATTCACTCTTCATTCCTCTCTTCGGCTCCTCCCCTGGCACTGATGCTTCTGTTAAAACCAGCAGCAACCTCCATCTTGCTAAATCCAATAGAGACTGAAGTTCTCTTCTTACCTGATCTTGGCAGAATTTGAAGAGGTTGATTTTTCACTCCTTAAAATAGTTTCTCTTCGCTGATTTCTGTGATGTCATGTTCACAGTGTTTTCTTTCTGCCCCTCTTATTATTCCCTGCTGGCTCCGCACTCCTCTAAACATTCTCACTCTATTTTCCTTCAGTCTGGAAGAGCCTGTTGCCTTCCTGTGTGGTGGGAAGCTGCCTTTACATCATGTCTTTCATCCGTTTTCTCTGGGGCTCAAAGTAAAAACTCTGTGCTCAGTCCTCTAAGTTTTACCTCCTAGGAAATCACAAATCATTTCTTCTCTCCACAAAATCTGTCCCTTGCAAATGAAAAGGATTTGTTTTTCCTACCCTTATTTAAAAAGTAACCTATTTTGAGAACAAGGCTAAGCCTTTGTTCTAAGCTTTGTCTGCCCTTCTCTGAAGCAGTGGAATGCCTCATTTTCAACGGTGGAGAGTCCTAGGACAAACCAAATTGCTGAGAATGAAATATCTCAGCACCAAACTGTCCATCAAGCATATCCACCTGTATATCTCAGAGGTATAACAAAATATTACATGCTTAAAACTTGTGATCCTCTCCACATCCAAATCTATACTGTCTCTAATCTCCCTCCACAAAGAGAATGGTTCCTGTGCTCATTCAGTTGCTCAGGTCATGAATCTGGGAAACAGATTCAAGTTTCCCTCTCATCCCTCCCTCTCATCCATCACCTCCAGTGGAGAACCAGATCTTGCCCATTCTGCTGCCTCAACCCCCAATTTTCTCTCCCCTGTGTTCACTTCTCTCCATCTCCACTCTACCACCCAACTCTTAGCCATCATTATATCTTCTCTGGATTACTGAAATAACCTTCCAACTGGTTTCTCTGCTTCCCTTCTTGCTTCTTTCTAATCCTGTCCCCACACAGTAGCTGAATGATCAGACAAAGCCCATCAGGTCATGTGAGCGCCCTACTCTATATTCTCTTAATGTTTTCCCAGTGCACTTGGAATAAAATACAAAATGCTTGTCGTGACCTTCAAAGCTTTACATGTTCTGTCTGCTGCCTCCATCTCTAGACTCACAGCATGCTGCTTTTTCCCCAGGCTCCAACACAGGTGTTCCCATGGTCTCTGAATGCTTCACGTACTTTCCTTTCTCTGAGACTTCACATATGTTAATCCTTTATCTTCCCAACACCCATCCTTTGCCTTCTATTTTACATCCTACCTCAGATTCCTTAAAGGGGATTTTCCTGAACTTTTCAATCCAAATTAAATCCCTAAGTTACGCTCAAGGCACCCATTTCTTTTCCTTCATGGCAATGATTGTCATCTGTAATTTAAAGTCTTTAATGAGGTTTACCTATTAAATGCTTGCAGCCCCACTAGACTTAAGGCAGGGACCATGTCATTTCTCATCAACTATCACAATCCCTAGCACATAGTAGGGACTCACTATTTGCTAAATTAAAAAATGGTCTTGTATAGGTAGAATTATAAAGGAAGAAGGAAGAAGATGGATCCTTAGAGAAAAGAGATCATGTAAAGAGGAGGCAAAGGAAGAGGAGCCAGAAAAGAAACAAAAAAAGATCAGGAAAGTAGAATCAGAAGAAAAAAGAATTTGTGATTTTAAAAGAATTACATGTTAGAAAACTGGGCAAGAGTTTTTAACTATACATCCCAGACAGAAAATACCAAATGTTGGTGAGGAACAACTGGAGTTATCACACACTACTGATACAAGTGTAAGATGGTACATGAACTGTTTGGCAATATCAGAGCTGAGCATATGCATACGTACTGTACCAGCAATTCTACTCCCAAGTTTATGCCCAAAGGAAGTATGTGCATATGTGCACCCATAAAAACATGTACAAGAATGTTTATTGCAGCACTATTTATTATAGTTAAAAATTAGAACAACCCAAATGCCCGTCAACAGTAAAACAAATAGTAATATATTCATACAATGGAATATCATGTAGCAATGAAAATGAATTAATTATACTACACACAATGACTTGGATGCATCTCACAAACTTATTGTTGTGCAAAAGTAGTTAGACATAAAAGAGTATATAGGATTTGATTCTATTTGTTTAAAATTCAAAACTAGGCAAAACTAATTTACAGTGTTAGAACTCAAAATAGTGGTTGCCTTTGGGGAGAGTATGAAGTGATGGGGCACAAGTGGGGTTTTGGGGAGCTGGTAGGTTCTGTTTCTTGATCTGGGTCTAGTTTGTGAATATTCACTGAAGTGTACACTCATGATTTGTGCATCCTATGTTTCCTATACTTCAATAAAAGTTTACTTAAAAAGACAACTTGGTAGTCTTCTATTTAAATTGCTTAGCAGCTTAGCAGTGCCTAAAATAGATTATCAGTGAATCTTTTCAGGAAATGGAAGTGTTGGCGTGTATGCCTCTGCGTGTGTATGTATGTGTGGGTGTTGAACATTGAATATCTTCAGAAATGCAGTCAGGTGAAAGGAATCATCAAATTTATTGTGCTTTCTTAAATAACTTGGCTTATGTGCCAGTGTTTCCATAAAAGATTCTCTATTCAATGAGAGTCAATCTACTTGTGTTGTTAAAAGGATCTTAGGTAACCCCAACCCCATGCCACGTCTATCAAGTTTCATTTTACCCTCTCCTTTTATTCAGTAAATCATTCAATCACTGAGCATTTTCTCTACACCAATCCCAGTGAGAGGTGGTGGGGATTCAGAGAAAACACTATATATATGTCCTTCTTATCTCTATTCTTAGGGCCTGAGAAATTCATCAGGGATGCTTGCCAAGAGTGTCTAAGCCTCAGGAACAGGGGCAAGACTGTGTGAGGTTTTCACCTAGAATAGCTGGAAATTATATAATCAAAGGGGCAAGGGAAGCCAGAGTCCACTGGGAGAGAGAAATGGTACAAAGAATCACAGATGGTAGGCAAGCTGACCTCAGGACACAGACACTAAAGAGATCAGGCACAGGTCAGGCAGTAGATGTAAAGATGTCCCAAGAGAACAGCAGAGAATCACAGATTGTAGGCAAGCTGACCTCAGGACACAGACTCTAAAGAGATCAGGCACAGGTCAGGCAGTAGATGTAAAGATGTCCCAAGAGAACAGCAGAGAATCAAGAGTGGCAGTAGGTGGGGTCCATGTCCAGTGCATCGATAAGGGGTGCATGGTCTCTAAAAATTTAAAAACAATGTGAAACTGATTAAAAGTCTAGCTGCCTTTTGTTATTACTACACATCAGCAATCCTAAAAAAATGTTTGTAAAATATTCCAGCCTCTGAATGTTCACTACAGTAGTGTTTATAACAGTGAAAAATTGGAAGCAGCCTAAATGTCCCTCACCTGAAGAATGGAGGAATGGGTCATGGTATATTCATACAGGGCAGTGGAAATAGATGACCCAGCACTCCATATATCAACCTGGGAAACTCCAAAACATAATGTTACTAGTCGCAGAAGTCTACATAGTCTAAGGCCATTTACACAAAGTTTTAAAACACATAAAATGAGAGTTACATGTGGATCCGGGTTCCAAAAGTACACAGAGTGCATGGGCCTGACCAGCACTGGGAAGGGCAGTGACCCCTGGAAGTAGGGAGGAAGGAAAGCAACCAGAAAGAATACACAGGACATATATTTGTAATTTTTTTTAAGCTTAGAAGTGGAAACCACAGTGCATAATTTTTACTGTCTGTTGTTTTTCTACATGTCAGAAATACTTCATAATACAAGTAAAATTTTGAAACACACACACACACAAAATGGTCCTGCCTGCCAGGGATGACTGTGCCTGCATGACCCTTAATACACTAGTACAGGTGAATTGATTCACAAAAAAGTTGACATATGTGAAGGTATCCAGAGCCCATTGCTATTGGTGGCAAGAGGTGGGCATGGGACCAGGGTAAAAAAAAAAACCTGGGGCTTCCCTGGTGGCACAGTGGTTGAGAGTCCGCCTGCCGATGCAGGAGACACGGGTTCGTGCCCCAGTCCGGGAAGATCCCACATGCCGTGGAGCAGCTGGGCCCGTGAGCCATGGCCGCTGAGCCTGCGCGTCCAGAACCTGTGCTCCGCAACGGGAGAGGCCACAGCAGTGAGAGGCCCGCGTACCACAAAAAAAAAAAAAAAATCTGGTTATCTCAGGAAGAGTCTTTAGCGGTGTGTTATCTGAAGACAAGATGACATGTTCTTAACACTGATGTAGGGTAAAAAGGTTAACATCCATGTGAAAACCTTCCCAGAACCACCACGTCCAGACCTTATACGTAGGCAGGCAGGCAGGGATGACTCAACTCTCAAAAGCTCCTGAGTCTGGGAAACAGCATTCCTATTAGAACCAGGTGCCATGACATTTTGGAATATGTGTTAGTAAGGTTCTCTATGTTAAGTAGCTTTACAAGTTGTTATTAGAATCACGTTAAGTGCAGCGCTAGAGCAAACATCCCACGTCCACAGATGATTCTTTCCAAGAAACCTATTGGTTTGCTTTTCTTCTCTTTTCCTTCTGAATAGCAGCTGACAGACCAAGGGGAGCTGGCCCGGGCCTTTGATGCCAGTGCCAATTGAACAATAGCCCTGCTTGTGGCAATCATCCTCTTTGTTCAGGCAAGAGAATGCTGAAGCTGTTGCTCTGGATCCTGTGTATGTGGGTGGCCAGAGCAAGGTGCATTTGGCAGCCAGATGTAGATTCTGGGTGGTACGAGCTGACTGTCCACATAGCTAAAGCTTGGGACTTGGCTGGAACTCCCCTGACCAGTGCAATCAGAGAGACCAGATGGACTCGCCTCCTGGTCCTTTGAAGATGGTGTCCTTTATTTAGCTAAAGGGAAGAGACAGCCAACCATCTGACCTGGAAAGCATTCTTGGGCAGCCGAGTTCTTTTTGTGCAAATCTAAAAGAAAGAGAAAGTGCGCTGTTGAAAGGAAATTTGGGGAGAGCCTTTGCAAGCCACTGAGGAGCTTGTAAAATCACACTTAACAAATGGGCACCAGAGGTTCTGTTAACCAGTGGGAACTTCCCATTTGTTTTCCTGGGGCAGCTCCACTTAGAAAGCAGATGACACTACAGGGAATTTGTCACCCTTTCTAGGGGTTTCCTTGCTAGTGCTGCTACAGTGCTGCTAGTGCTGCTCTGGCTCCTACTGACACCACAGCCATTTCCAGCCACTGGAGTTGCTCCTCACTTTAGACCACCCTCCTTAGGAGGACAATCTGGACATGAGTGGTAGGCTGGGGTGCAGGAGCTTTGCTTGCCACGCCCTTGTTTGTGCTGCTATCCTGTGGAGGTACTGAGATCACAGTCCCATGGGGATCCAGTTTTGATCAAGGTGGACTGTAGCATAGAGCTCCGTCCCTGCCCACACCAGGTCCTGGGATTCCTCTGAAATGTAATCCATTGGGCTAGGCCCTCTACTTAAAAACTGCATTTAGAATCAACCAACCACCTTATGTTTTGAGCTCTATCCCTCTAATCCAGTTTCCACACCGTAGCTTCATACACTCTGGCTAACACCCTTCAGATAGTCTACCTAGTTGGATGAGTGTTTCATCCCTTACCACAAACTCTTTGCCCATAGAGCCTGCCCTATTATCCTGTTCATCTGACACTTGTTGGAGTTGAGGTTTGTGTCTGGGAGTGCAGGACCACTATGCACAGTTGTATAAGTTGTTCACTGCACAAAGTCTTCCAGCCAAGATGGTGAATGGGGACTGAAATACCATTAATGGGTCCTATGGACTTATACTATCTCCATTTCATCAGTACCTACTGAGTGCAAGTGCCAGTGTTTGACACCTTTTCTTCCACTTGATTAAATAAACACACCTCTTTTTTAGAAGAGCTATTACTCTCTCAATTCCAACCTCATAGTTCTAGTGGAAGCTGGTAATCTTATTACCTAGTACCCAAACACCGGGCCTCAGGAGTGGCTGCATGACACAAGCTGGGACGGAGTCTTTTTGATGCATATGTAAATGGAATTATTTTCTTAATTTCATTTTTAATTGTTCATTGCTATTGTATAGAATAAAACTAATGTTTTTTTTTACACTGTTCTTGTACCAGGTAACCTTGCTGAATGCCTTTATTAGTTTCAATAATTCAGGATTCCTTAGGAATTTCTATATAAAAAAATCATATCGTGCAAAGAGAGAGTGTTTTACTTTTTTCTTTCCAGTCTGAATGCATTTTATTTATTTTTCTTGCTTAATTGTCCTGGCTAGAACCTCCAGTATAATGTTGAATATAGGTGGTAAAAGCAGACGTCCATGTCTTATTCCTGATCTTAGGGTGAAATTTTTCATACTTGCACCATTAAATATGATGTAAGCTGTGAGTTTTTGTATTTTATGCACTGTATCAGGTTGCGGAAGTTCCCTTTTATTCCAAGTTTGTTAAGTGTTTTTATCATGAAGGGGTGTTGGAATTTTTTCAAAAGTTTATTCTGGGTCTACTGAGATGACTGTATAGTTTTTGTCCTTTATTCTGTAAAATGGTATATTACAATGGCTGATTTTTTTTTTTTTTTTGCGGTACGCGGGCCTCTCACTGTTGTGGCCTCTCCCGTTGCGGAGCACAGGCTCAGCGGCCATGGCTCACGGGCCCAGCAGCTCCGCAGCATGTGGGATCCTCCCGGACCGGGGCACGAACCGTGTCCCCTACATCGGCAGGCGGACTCTCAACCACTGCACCACCAGGGAAGCCCACAACGGCTGATTTTTGAACTTTAAACCACCCATTCATTCTTGGGACAAATCCCACTTGGTCATGATGCATAATCACTTTTATATGTTGCTAGACTTCGTTTTCTAGTGTCTTATTGAGGATTTCTGTGTTTATACTTATGAGAGATAGAGACCTGCAGTTTTAATTGTGGTGGCTTTGCTTGTTTTGGGGTAACATTAATACTGGCTTCATAGAATGAGTTTGGAAGTGTTCCCTTCTCTCCCATATTTTGAAAAAGTTTGTGAAGATTGGTGTTAATTATTCTTTGTATGTTTGGTAGAATTCATCTTGAAACCAAGTCCAGGCTTTGTGGAAACTTTTAAATTACTAATTTAATCTCTTTATGGTAGGTCTATTCAGATTTTCTAATTCTTGAGTCAATTTCGGTAGGTTGTATTATCGTAGAAATTTGTTTATTTCATCTAAGTTATCTAACTTTGTTGGTATATAGTTGTCTATAGTATTCCCTATAATCTTTTTTATTTCTCTAAGGTAGTGATCTCACCCCTTTCATGCCTGATTTTAGTAATTTGAGTCTTTTTTTTTTCTTAGTCACTCTAGCTAAAGGTTTGTCAAATTTGTTGATCTTTTTAAAGAATCAGCTTTTGGTTTTGTTGATTTTCTCTACTGTTTTTCTATTCTCTATTTCATTAATTTCTATTTTGGTCTTTATTATTTCCTTCCTACTGCTTGCTTTAGGTTTGTTTTTCTTTTTCCATTGTCTTAAGATAGAAAGTTAGATTAGTGTTTTGAGATTGTCCTTCTTTTTAAATATAGGTATTTACAGCTATAAGTTTATCTCTAAGCACTGCTTTAGCTATAACCAACAAGTTTTGGTATGTTGTGTCTTCATTTTCGTTTTCTCAAAGTGTTTTCTAATTAGCTTTGTGACTTTCTCTTTATTTAGGAGTGTGTTGTTTAATTTCCACATATTTTTGAACTTCCCAAATTTCTTTCCGTTACCATTGTAACACTAGTAATTTTATTCCATTGTAATTGAAGAACATACTTTGCATAATCCCAATCCTTTTAAATTTACTGAAGTTCTCTTATGGCCTAGTAAATGATCTGTATCACAGGATGTTCTATGTGCTCTTGAGAAGAACATATATTTTGCTGTCGTTGTGTGGAGTGTTCTATAGATACCTCTCATCTCTATTTTGTTTATAGTGTTATTCAAGTTCTTTATTTCCTTGTTGAGCTTCTGCCTAGTTGTTCTATCCATTATTGAAAGTGGGGTATTGAAGTCTCCAAATATAATTATTGAATTTTCTGTTTCTCTATTCAGTTCTGTCAGGTTTTTGCTTCATGTATTTTGGGGCTATGTTTTTAGATGCATTTATGTTTATAATTGTTAAATCTTCCAGACGGATCAACACTTTTATCATTATAAAATTTCCCTCCTTATCTCTAGCAACATTTTTGTTTTAAAGTCTATGGTATCTGATATTAGTGTAACCCCCCCCCCCAGCTTTCTTATAGTTACTATGTGCATGATATATCTTTTTCCATCCTTTTACTTTCAATGTATTTGCATATTTGAGTATAAAGTTTGTGTCCTGTAGACAGAATATAGTTGGATCTTGTTTTTTATCCAGTATGTCAATCTCTGCCTCTTAATATTATTTAATCAATTCACATTTAATGTTATTGATACAGTTGGATTTACATCTGCCATTTTACTTTTTGTTTTCTATATGCCTCATGTAATTTTTGCTCTTCTGTCCTCCTTTACTCCTTTCTTTTGCATTAATTAACTATTTTCTATGGAATATTTAAACTCCTTTTAATGATTCTTTCACTGTATATAGTTTAGTATTTCTTAGTGGTTTCTCAATGACTTACTATATACATCTTAACTTATCAGAATCTACTTCAGATTAATTTCAGTGAGATATAAAAATGTTCCCTCTATATAGCTCTATTCCCTCCTCCACCTTTTTTTTTTGCTACAATTGATATACATATTACATCTATATATGTTACAAACCCAACAATACATTTCTATAAGTATTATGTTACATAATTTTATGTCTGTTAAAGAAGATGAGAGAAGAAATGAGAACAAGTATTTATAGTTTGTTATATTAACCTTCTTATTTGCCATTTCTGATTTTCTTGGCTTGTTTCGTGTACATTCAAAAAACCATCTGGTGTTGTTTCTTATTCCTATACAGCTTTGCTCCCACTTGTGTCTTTTGTGCTGTTACTGTCAAATATATTACACTTTTATACATTATCAGCCCAAGAATATCACATACATATTATTTTATGCAATTGCTTTTTAAATCAATCAAGAGAAGAAAGGAGAAAAATATGCATTTATATTCTCTTTTATAATTACATAATTACCTTTATTGGTGTTCCTATTGTGTGTGTGTGGATTTGAACTACTGCTTGAGTCTCTTGCTTTCAGACTTTGACTTTCAGAATTTTCTTTAGTATTTCCTATAAGAGAGATCTGAGAGCAATAAATTCTCCTGGTGTTTGTTTATTTGCAAATGTCTTTATTTCACCTTCATTTTTGAAAGATAGTCTTGCTGGATGTCAGATTCTTGGTTGACATTTTTTTTTTCTTTGAGCACTTTGAATATGTCATCCCATTTCCTTCTGTACACCATGGTTTCTGATGAGTCAACTATTAATATTGGATTTCTCTTGAAATGAGTCATTTTCTCTTGCTTATTTCAAGATTTTCTCTTTGTTTTTGTCTTTACACATGCCTGGTGTAGAGCTTCCACCCTGTAAGTGGAGGTTTGGTGGAGGAAGAAGCCCCCAGACCTCTCAGTTGCTCTTTCCTGGATTAGAGCTTCTGCAACATAGAGCTGGAGGGATGAGAAATGCTAGTGGCCTGCCCTCTTGAGGAGGCACAGGAGTCCTCAGCTGGGATGATGCTCTTGGCTCACCCACTCAGAGTGGAGCTTCTGTCACTTTGAGTTGGGGGGTAGGGAGTGGGGGCAGGGAGAGGAAGCAATTCCTGACTCAAATGTCACAGACTCTCACTGCTCTTATTGCAATTTTGTAGATTTTCTTGAATAAATGTTTCTTCATTTGCTGTGTGCCTTTAGAACAATTTCAAGATAATTCAAGTTATTGTTTGTTAATAATTTTCACCCATTATGGATGTTTCACTGGGGAAAGGACCAGCAGAGCTCCTCAGACTGCCATTCTGGAAGTTCACTCCAGAATACACTGTTTTAAAAAGCTACATAGCTTTATATATTCTTTTTCCACTTGACTTAATAATCCCCTATATTATTACAAGCTCTTCATAAATATCATTTCTAATTATTGCACAATAGTCCATCAAGTCAGATATACCAAGCTTTAATAAACTTTTTAATAGAACAGTTCTAGATTTACAGAAAAAATAGGAAGATAATACAGATTTTTGATATATATGCTATACCCAGTTTTATCTCTGTTGTCTACAATTTACTTTTTATTTCCTTCTAATTTTTCACCATTTTAAGTAATGCCATGGTGAACATCTTTGTGCATAAGTATTTTTATATTTTAGGTTACTTACATGAGGTAGATTTTTACAGAGGTTTCATTACCTGGTCACAGTATTTTAGAACATACTTGACTCTCTAAGATTAAAGTCCCAGGCTTGGGTCTATTATCACAATTCTGCTTAGCATCACAGTAGTAATTACATTATGATTTCTAGGTTAGTTCAAGTAAAAGGTGTACCTCTTAAGCATAGCCACTAGCAAAAGATGATCATGAAACTAAATAGTTTGCAAGAATTGACTGAGGTCCTAAGTATGAGGTGATCTTTACACCCCCAGGAAGACTTGTTCAAGTCTAACTATGCCAGTCACCCTTAGTGATCAGCCTAATCACGACTAAATATATAAGAGGGCAATTAGCCTTTTCAATTTGACCACAAGATAGAGAATCAAACAAAAGTTACTTATATTTGGTTCTATGTGGTAGAAAGTTGGTCAGAGCAGTCATTCTCAAAGTATGGTCCCCAGACCAGTAGAATCACTGGTCTAGAGAGAACAGATATATGAGGTAAACTTCAAGATAACCATTTGGGAGTTATCTGATATAGGAAAAAGAGGTAATAAATCACTAAAGTTATAAAACCACTTTTTGGTATTCAGGCCAGGCTGACTGTGGACGGAGGGAGGTTGCTTGGGCTCAGTGCACATAGCAGGCAAGCTCAGTATTCTCTCTGAACTGGGATTTGAGAGCAAGGTCTTGGTACAGCCTGCTCCTCTCCTGCTATGAGTAATTCCCAAGATGTAGAGAAAGGGCAAATTAGAAGGCTCCTGGAACTCTTGAAGGCTACAAAGGCTACCATACCACCTGAGTAGCCAATGGCCCACAGTGAGTGATCGGGGAACCGTGGTCACACAGGCTGGAAGAGTCATCCTCAGAGAGGGCATAACTGTTTCTGAGGCTCTGCAGAAAAACTGCACCAGTATGCTTTCTTTCACCCACCGCAGTGGTGATGAGAACATGAGTGTCATGATAACAAAAACAGGGCTTAGTTTGCATGCCTTGTATTCATTTAAAAAATCTTACAAAATCTGGGGAATTATAAATGCTTCAGAGCATAAGGGACAAAGCCAAACCCTAGCAGGCTGAGAGGTTCTCCTAGAGTTCAGGAGCTCCGACTTCTTCCTTACCCCAGTCCCTTGGAGTAAGTGATTTGCTATGGGGCAGGTAGAATATAGATGAGGCTGAAGCACAGAAACCCATGGAATGGCCCCAAATCATTCCCCCAGTCCTATGTGCTGGAGGTTGAGGCAGGGAATGGGGAAGAGAGGAGGAATGGAATTAATATCCAGATCTAAAGGAAATGGGCGGTAAAAAGAGACCTTGTCACCTGGAGGAAGACAAGGTTGGCCAGGGCCAGAGGGCGATTTGGTCCCCTTCTCTAATTAAAGGAGGGCTGACTGTCTGATCTATGAGTGAGGGGCAAGGAGGGAAGAACGTGCATCTCTAGAAGACCTCAAGTGTAGGAACCCCACTCCTAGGTGGGCAAAGTGGAAACATTAGGTCTAAAAGGTACAGTTCCCACTTCTGCTCCAGAACTTCATAATTGTTAGGAACTACCCCCAAAAGAGGGAGAAGACCCACATTTCTTATTGTAATCCCAAGTGCTTCCCAGGTCTTACCAATCTGAGGTACAAAGAATGTTACTTCTCCCAAATTTATCTAGTGCCAAATCCCCACCTGCATAATTGTCAGACCTCTGACCCTGTTGGCATTTCCCCTCCCTGTTATCCCCCTGGAGTGCCCAGAAGGTCTTCCAGTTGCTTCTGCGGGAGCCTGGCCCACCACCTGAGCCCTGCTCCAAACTGTGACCTCAGCCTTCCCTTCGGGCCAAGAGCTCTGGCAGCCTGCTCATGGCCGCCCACAAGGAAAACTGTTCTGGGACACCCTGTTACTCTACCAGAAGAAGTAAATATCTCTTTGTCACTTGTCTTGTTTGGTCTGGAGACTGGGTTAAGATATCCAGGCAAAAGAGCAATCTGGAGTTCAGAGACCAGACAGGTCAATTTGTACTGCATTTTTATGAGCACAAATACATACTATGGAAACTGGCATTTCTAATAATTGCCTCTGATAAATAGCAGTATGCTACAGTGCTCTGTGGTTTCATCATGGCTTTAAAATTAAGACACACAATATAACTTGCACATGCAATTTTTCAGTTTTTTTCCTTAATCTTCGTGGATTGTCAGAGATGATAATGATTATTGTTCACTTGGCTAGCTCTGGCCTGGCAGAAGCCTGCAGAAGGAAACAGTCTAACAGCAACATTAGCCCTTTACAGTGGGTTCAACAAGCACTGCCTCTGGCCGAGGCCGGGGTATGAGGGGATCATCATAGAAGGGCTGCTTTTGGGAAATTTGCCCACATTCCTAGAAAGAGAACATTTCAACCAATGATTAAATCCCATGGTGGTATTGGTTAACTTTTTTTTATATTAATTTATTTTTTGCTTTTTAAAACTCTACTGAATTTTTTTTTTTTTTTGCTCAAAACGTAATGCATAACTGTTTAAGCAAATCAAATAATTCAGAGACATTTAATAGTCTTTCCCTTTTTCCCTTCAGTGCCACCATTTTGAGTTTGCCATTTTCCTTACATACCTTTAAATACTTCTAAACAGGGGCTTCCCTGGTAGCGCAGTGGTTAAGACTCTGCCTGCCAATGCAGGGGGCATGGGTTCGAGCCCTGGTCTGGGAAGATCCCACATACCACGGAGCAACTAAGCCCGTGTGTCACAACTGTTGAGCCTGTTCTCTAGAGCCCGCGAGTCACAGCTACTGAGCCCACGTGCAGCAACTACAGAAACCCGCACACTTTAGGGCCTGTGTGCCGCAACTACTGAGCCTGTGTGCTGCAACTACTGAAGCCTGCGCGCCTAGAGCCCATGCTCTGCAACAAGGAAAGCCACTGCGATGAGAAGCCCGCACACCACAACGAAGAGTAGCCCCTGCTCACCACAACTAGAGAAATCCCACGCACAGCAATGAAGACCCAACACAGCCAAATAAATAAATAAAATTTTTTTAAAAAAGAAAGTATTGCCTTTATCTTCTTGTGATGCTGTTTTCTGATTTCCCTGACACTGCTTTGAAGAGTCAGTATTTGAAAAAAGAAAAACAGAAAGAAATGGTTAACCTCTTCATTGGCCTTCAGCGTGGTGGCTCCAATGAGCTGTCATGAATAGCTTTCCGTAACAAATGTGATTATAGTCCTCTTCATCATTCACCCTTTTCACCCCAGTACAGTAGCAATGCTGAGACCTTCAGGGATCACGTCAACCAAATCCCAAGGTAGAGATATTTAAATTCAGAAATCCACACTCACTTGGACCTGTTCTTTCCTGGCTACCGTGGTGCATTTGGGCTTTGCATCTAACTCCTTGAAAATTTATTTTAAAGTAAATGGAGTCTTGTTTTGAGAGTGAAAAGTTATTTCAATATGCATCCCAAATAGCATGGCCGCAAATGGAGTATAAATGCATCAGGATCCCCGCTTGAGATTTTCGTTTTAGCGCAATGCATTCAAAGCAATAATCTACATTGTGCCAAGCCAAGTAGTGAGTGACTATGCTAGGAGGATTAAAGGATTATTATTTTTTTTAATCCACTGGAACCCAAGCCATAGTCCCTCTATCAGTAACATTAATAACTATAGTGGACTAAATTCAGATACCTCTTTTCTTCAAGATTCTGAAAATGTTTTTTGCCAAATGTAATTTACCAAATCACAGATTGATTTCTAGAGCTGGAAAGATCCTTAGAGATCAACCAGACAAACTACTTATTTAAAGATGATGTTTGAGGCCCAGGGAAGACAGATGACTTGGTCCAGGTCTCTCACATCCACTTACTGACAGAGCAAAACTCAAACCCAGGCGGTCAGATTCTTAGCCTGGGGTGCTTCCTCCCACACTCTTGCTATCCCAAGTATGGTCTGTGGACTTACCACGTGGCATCACCAAGGAGCTTGTCAGAAAAGCAGAATCTCAGGCTTCACCCCAGATCTGCTGAATCAGAATCTGCATTTTAACAAGAGCCCTCCTCCAGTGTCTGTGTGCACATTAAAATCTGAGAAGCCCTGCTTTACATTTCACTGCCACTGCCCACAGCTCCATGACCTTTGCATTTGACATCACACCATTTTCTGGACATGCCCAAGAAAGTGCAGTAAAATAAGGACAATAACCCTGTGGAAAGAACACTCCTTGAGAAAAATGTTATAGTGACATCTGACCACAGCAATGAAAGAAAAAGATCAGAAGAGGATTCCCCTGGTGTTTTTGCAGCGAACTTAACCTGCGCACTTGGAAAAACAGGGTCCTTGCTCTGAACAAGCTTACAAGATAAGAGAAATCTAGGGCCCAGGGAGCAAAAATAACATTGAATTCTAAATCAGGATGCAAAGCGTTTAGGGAAAACTTCCTGTGGGACACTCCTAATTCATCCTCCTCCCTGGTGCCAGAGAGAAACTTCTAAACTGCAACGTTGACCACCTCTTGTCCTTCAGTGACCCACCACTGCCTGCAGGGTAA
The DNA here is from genome assembly GCF_000442215.2 of Lipotes vexillifer. Taxonomy (NCBI): domain Eukaryota; kingdom Metazoa; phylum Chordata; class Mammalia; order Artiodactyla; family Lipotidae; genus Lipotes; species Lipotes vexillifer. The sequence goes on from NW_006789253.1 coordinate 465,400, forward strand.
AGTCCAAAGTCCCGTGAGTTGTTCCTGTGCTTCCTGTTTAGCCTCATCACCCTCTTTCCACACCACCCCTTCTTCACACCAAGAACACTGGGCTGCTTGCAGTTCCCTAGTCTGCCATGCCGTCGTTCATCTTGGAGCCTTTGCAAGACACTCCTGCATAATGCATCCTCCCTTCCTCGTCCCTTCATATGGCTAATTGTTGCTCATCCTTATGGTCTCTGACAACGTGCCACCAAGAAACATTCTTCAAATTTTGGTTAGGTGCTCCTCCTCTGCACTCCCATTATGCCCTGAGTTATGGACTAAATGTTTATATCCTCCCAAAATTGGTATGTTGAAGCTTTAATCCCCCAGTGTGATGGTATTTAGAGGTGGGTCCTTTGGGAGGTAATTAGGTCTAAATGAGGTCATGAGAGTAGGGCCCCCATGATGGGATCAGTACCTTTATAAGAAAAGGAAGAGACACCAAAACTCTGTCTCTGCCATGTGAGGACACAGCAAGAAGGCAGCTGTCTGCAAGTCAGGAAACAGACTCTTACCGGAAACCAAAGAATCAGGCTCTTACCAGGAACCAACTCTGTCAGCACCTTGATCTTGGACTTCCCAGCCTCCAGAACCTTGGGAAATAAATGTCTTTTGTTTAAGCCATCTTGTCTCTGGTATTTTGTTATAGCAGCCTGAGCAGGCTAAGATACTCTGTGTTCCCCACTGTCGTGCTGGCTGGTTATTCCTCATTTGTCCTGCAAACAGCAGGCCCCTTGAGGGCCGGGAGCATGTTTCTCATTGTCCATCCCCAGGACATTGGGCTCGGCACATAAAACACATTCCATAAATGCTTGCTGAATGAAAAAGAAGAGTGTGTGAATAGATTTGTGCTTGCAGGAGATGGAATTTGAGCTGATCCCTGAAAGACAGATTTTAATAGCTATGGAGAGGAGGAAAGGCATGAATAGAGGCACAGGAACAAGGATGGTTATGAGCGTATGAATGAGTGCACAGAGAGAATTAGGGAAGTGAGAAGGATGGGGAAGTTCTGTCTAAGACAGTGGTGAGAGAAAATGGGGTTTGGGGTCAAGCAAAGGAATTTGATTTTCTACTGTTACTGCTGTCAATTCCACCCTCTCCCCCCTACCCACAGAAGCACGCAAGGATCTTAGTTCCTGGACCAGGGGTTGAACCTGTGCCCCCTGAAGTGGAAGCATGGAGTCTTAACCACTGGACTCCTTAACCAGGGAAGTCCCACTGCTGTCAATTTTTTGAATGTTTTTATTAAAGTATAATATAGATACAATAAAGTATATGTATCTTGAAATTATAGCTTGATGAATTTTTACATACATACACTGTTAGGGGCTGTATTGCGTCCTCCCCCCCCCATTCATATGTTTGAGTCCTGAACCTCCAGTACCTCCAAATATGATTGTATTTGGAGACAAGGTCATTAAAGAGATATTTAATGAGGCCATTAAGATGGGCCCTGTGTCCTTATAAGCAAGGGAGATTAGGAAATAGACACACATAAAGGGACCATGTAAAGACACACAGAGAAGATGGCCATCTATAAGCCAAGGAGAGAGGTCTCAGAAGGAACCAACTCAACTGGCACCTTGATCTCAGACTTCTAGCCCCAGATTCTGAGAATATAAACTTCTGTTGTCTAAGCCCCCCAGTCTATGGTATTTGTTACAGCAGCTCCAGCAGGCAAATACAGTCACTGTGGGTGCACCATCCAGACCCATGTACAAAACATTCCAGCACCCCCCCCCCAAAAATCTGAATTTGACTGCAGTGACAGAAGTCATTTTTGGTCCCTAAGCAGGTGATTCACCAAAGCAAAATGGAATTTTAGGAAGATTAGCAAAGTGATTGGATGAACTGGCAGTAGGGGTGGTGGGGATGAGTAGGGGAGAAAAGAGGGGGAAGAGGCATGGTTCACAATCTCTTGCTAAAGTCAAGGAATTGGTGAGAGGATAATGGTGAATGAAACGAAAGTGCATTTTAAAGGAATGGGGAAAAAATAATAAAGGAATGAGAAAATAGCAGTGATGAACAAGAAGGAGGAATCAAAGAAGACTCAGAAGTGTTTGTCTAGGAGACTAAAGTGAGTAAGTATCGAAGACAAGTATTGGCTACTTGGAGAAAAGAGACAGTTGGAGTGGGAAATGCCACACTGGGTTTGGGTCACGCTGGGTTTGAGGGGGTGGCAGCATATTCAAGTGGGCATGACATATCCAGAGGTGGAAATATAAGGCAGGAGCCCAAAGCAAGTGAGGATAAGAGTGTGGATGTGACTCGGGTCAGAGAAGTGGACCGTGTGTGGAGAGAAGGGAAGAAAGGCAAGAATGAATGGTAACAAAATAACGAAATAATAATAACATGATTATGTGCTTACTTCCTGAAAGGTGTGCCTTTTACATATTTAATCCTCACAACAATCCTGGAAGGAACATTCTGTCATTATCATGCCTGTTTGACCAAGGAGGAAACTGAGGCACAGAGAGATTAATTCACTTGTTTAAAGTCACACAGCTCATCAGTAGTAGATCTGGTTTCAAGCCCAGGTACCCTGACACCAGTTCACTCAAGTTAGTGTGCTTAGAGGAAAGAGGAGCCAGCAGCAGAGGAGACCATCTGAGCTCCTTTTTATCCCCCAGTCTCCAAATAAACTGGCCCAGTGCTATTCTATTCTGTAGTTTAAAATTCCTCAAGCTGTGGTGCTGATGTCTTTAGAAATGAACAAGTCTTTGCCATCAGTAAGTTCTTCCCAATGCCTAACCTCAAACACCCTGGTTGCACTTTAATAAAGGATGCTACCTTCCCTCTCTGTTCTGCTGCCTGGGGAGTTTGGATCAGCTGCCTGTCTTTATTATCTTGCATCCTTGAAGACAGTATATTTATTAGCAGTTATTCAAATTATTTAAAAATGTGAACTTCTCACACTTTTCCTGAACTCTGGCCCTTGATTCCAAGCTCCTCCTCTGTGGTCTCTTTTCTCCCGGACAGCTCAGGTTTCGTCATGAACCTGGCAAATGGAGCCCCAGTATAGCTCATAGTCGCCGCAGGTCTAGGGAAAGACCAGATTACCTTTC
>NW_006789253.1:468498-491507 GCF_000442215.2 Lipotes vexillifer
CTTCCATGCATATTTTGAAATTTCAGAGCTGTCCATAAGCCTGAAGAAATATCTTATACTGAAGCAAATAAAAGACATTGACAGGTGCAAAACTCTGAACCACCAGAATTTAGCCAAAAGGATTTCTAGGCCTTTCTCGTGAAACAATTTTGTTTCCAATTGTGCTCCAGATTTCATCTCCCTGTGTGTTATTTTTTAAATTTTTTCCTGATAATTTTGCATTTATAAAATAACACCTTATGTGCACCCGGCAAACGTGCAAACTGTTTTACAATTAAAGAGATCCCTATTCCCCAAAACCTAGCATATGTGGTTAAAACACATGATTTGCTCAGTGTTTTAATGGAATATGTGGCCAAAGGGCCAGAGCCCTACTCAGAATCACCAGCTGAAATGATGCTCAGAGCATTAACCATTATGTTTGTAGTCTTACATTGCCTTTATCATGATATATTTATTTTTGACCAAGAAAAATCCATTCCTCCTAGCAGAATTCTTTGGAAAGACGGAAAAGAGCCATTGGGGAAACAAAATGCTAAAGCTAGAAACATTCTAGATTCCTATTTGTTGGGTTTTCCCCCACCAAGTCATCTGAGAGATATTTCTTGTTCCACAGCAGTTATCTGGCCACGAACATCATAACCTAATTAATCATTGTGGCTATTTATAAGTATGACTTGCATATAGAATGTTAATTATAATCGTATCAAAATTACTATTAACAAGAATGAATTGCACATGTATTGAGCTTTATGATTTACAAAATAATTTAACTTGTTTATTTTTTATTTTTATTTTTTTTGGGGGGGGGTACACGGGCCTCTCACTGTTGTGGCCTCTCCCGTTGCGGAGCACAGGATCCGGACACGCAGGCCCAGCGGCCATGGCTCATGGGCCCAGCCACTCCGCGGCACATGGGATCTTCCCACACCGGGGCACGAACCCGTGTCCCCTGCATCGGCAGGTGGACTCTCAACCACTGCGCCACCAGGGAAGCCCTAACTATTTTATTTTTATTTATTTATTTATTTATTATAAATTTATTTATTTTTGGCTGCGCTGGGTCTTTGTTGATGCACGCAGGCTTTCTCTAGTTGCGGTGAGCAGGGGCTACTCTTCGTTGCAGTGCGCGGGCTTCTCATTGCGGTGGCTTCTCTTGTTGCGGAGCTCGGGCTCTAGGCGACCAGGCTTCAGTAGTTGTGGCATGCGGACTCAGTGTTGTGGCTTGCGGGCTCTAGAGCGCAGGCTCAGTAGTTGTGGCACACGGGCTTAGTTGCTCCACGGCATGTGGGATCTTCCCGGATCAGGGCTTCAACCTGTGTCCCCTGCATTGGCAGGCAGATTCTCTACCACTGTGCCACCGAGGAAATCCATGTTTAACTATTTTAGATTTCCCCAATGACCCTGAGATAGGCAAGGTAGATTTTACTTTATTTTATTTTTAAATTCATTTATTTTTTGCTGCATTGGGTCTTCATTGCTGAGCATGGGCTTTCTCTAGTTGCGGTGAGTGGGGCCTACTCTTTGTTGCGTTGCATGGGCTTCTCATTGTGGTGGCTTCTCTTGTTGTGGAGCACAGGCTCTAGGCACGCACGCCGGCTTTGGTAATTGTGGCTTGTGGACTCTAGAGCATAGGTTCAGTAGTTGTGGCACACGGGATTAGTTGCTCTGTGGCATGTGGGATCTTTCCAGACCAGGGCTTGAACCCATGTCCCGTGACTTGGTAGGCGGATTCTTAACCACTGTGCCACCAGAGAAGTCCCAGCAAGGTAGATTTTTGTATTCCCATTTTATAGGTAAGAACATGGAAGCACAGAAAGAGATGAAGTGAGTTTCCAAATAATATATATTTGGAGAGATAAAGCTTTGTAGGTCACATTTGCTTATAGATTGACAGGAGAATGAATATAATCTCGTGTTATGATTTATTTACAGAGTTTAAGTACTTCAGCTATCTATACCCAGTGAGTATCTATGTAGCCAAACAAATAATCTCAAGACCCAGTTAGCCATTTCCTATCTTGTAGATTATATCAGCTGAGAAACTGTCCACCACATCTATCCAAAAAGTCCAAATTTGAGACATGTAATTCTCTGGTAAGTTTCAGTTTTGAGGCTAAAACTTCTCAAACTTTCAGAACATGATACCAGGCCAATTTTGCCTCATTTAGATGATGGGGTAAAATGTTTTTAATGTATTCCTTCCATTATAAAAGTGGGTGACCCATTTCCTCCATTAACATCAATAATTCACATTAACATTTGGATAGCACCTTAGTTTGTCAAACCATATTCACTTATAGCATTTGATTCTGTCTGAGACTCTATGACCCAGGTTGGGTTCATAGTAACATTCTCATTTTCCAGACAAGAAGACGAAGGTACAGTTAATAAAATAGTCAAGTATTTAAGGCATGCCTACTATGTGGTGGAGACTACACTAGGTGATAGGGGTGATGACGATACAGATAAAAAGTACATGCAATCCCACCTCTTAATGTTTTCAGTCTAGTGCAGGGAGTAGACAATGAAATAATCACACCAACAAGTGTAAAATTTGAACTGAATGTAATAGTGTTTTCATCCACATATTCCATCAAAACATTGTGTAAACCATGTGTTTTAAAAAACATGTAAGGTGAGGGAGCTTCAAGATGGTGGAAGAGTGAGACGTGGAGATCACTTACCTCCCCACAAATACATCAGAAATACATCTACATGTGGAATAACTCCTACAGAACACCTACTGAACGCTGGCAGAACACCTCAGACCTCCCAAAAGGCAAGAACCCCCCACGTACCTGGGTAGGGCAAAAGGAAAAACAGAGAGAAAAGAATAGGGACGGGACCTGAACCAGTGGGAGGGAGCTGTGTAGGAGGAAAGGTTTTCACACACTAGGAAGCCCCTTCGCGGGCAGAGACTGCGGGTGGCGGAGGGGGGAAGCTTCGGAGCCGTGGAGGACAGCACAGCAACAGGGGTGCGGAGGGCAGAGCGGAGAGATTCACACACAGAGGATCGGTGCCGACCAGCACTCACCAGCCCCAGAGGCTTGTCTGCTCACCCGCCGGGGAGGGCGGGGGCTGAGAGCTCAGGCTCAGACTTTAGAGGTCAGATCCCAGGGAAAGGACTGGGGTTGGCTGCGTGAACACAGCCTGAAGGGGCTATTGCTAGCCGGGAGGGAGTGCGGGAAAGTCTTGAGCTGCCAAAGAGGCAAGACTTTTTCTTGCCTCTTTGTTTCCTGCTGCGTGAGGAGAGGGGATTAAGAGCGCTGCTTAAAGGAGCTCCAGAGACGGGCGCGAGTCGCAGCTATCAGTACAGACCCCAGAGACGGGCATGAGATGCTAAGGCTGCTGCTGCCACCACCAATAAGCCCGTGTGCAAGCCCAGGCCACTCTCCACACCTCCCCTCCCGAGAGCCTCTGCAGCCCGCCACTGCCAGGGTCCCGTGATCCAGGGACAACTACCCCGGGAGAACGCGTGGCGCGCCTCAGGCTGGTGCAAAGTTATGCTGGCCTCTGCCGGCGCAGGCCCGCCCCGCACTCCGTGCCCCTCCCAACCCCCGGCCTGAGTGAGCCGGAGCCCCCGAATCAGCGGCTCCTTTAACCCCGTCCTGTCTGACGGAAGAACAGACGCCCTCAGGCAACCTACACGCAGAGGCGGGGCCAAATCTAAAGCTGAACCCCAGGAGCTGTGCGAACAAAGAAGAGAAAGGGAAATCTCTCCCAGCAGCCTCAGGAGCAGCGGATTAAATCTCCACAATCAACTTGATGTATCCTGCATCTGAGGAATACCTGAATAGACAACGAATCATCCCAAATTGAGGAGGTGGACTTTGGGAGCAATGATATTTTTTTTTTCCCTTTTTCTCTTTTTATGAGTGTGTATGTGTATGCTTCTGTGTGTGATTTTGTCTGTATAGTTTTGATTTTACCATTTGTCCTAGGGTTCTGTCTGTCTGGTTTTTTTGTTTGTTTTTGTTTTTTAAGTATAGCTTTTAGCATTAGTTATCATTGGTTGATTTGTGTTTTGGTTTGGTTGCTCTCTTTTTAAAATTTTTTTATTACTTAAAACAATTTTTTAATAATATTTTAATAACTTTATTCTGTTTTATTTTATTTTATCTTCTTTCTTTCTCTCTCTTTCCTTTTTTCTTTCTTTTTTTCTTCCTTCCTTCCTTCCTCCTTCCTTCCTTCCTTCCTTCCTTCCTTCCTTCCTTTCTTTCTTTCTTTCTTTCTTTTCTTTCTTTCTTTTCTTTCTTTTCTTTCTTTTCCTCCCTTTTATTCTGATCTGTGTGGATGACAGGCTCTTGGTGCTCCAGCCAGGCATCAGGGCTGTGCCTCTGAGGTGGGAGAGCCAAGTTCAGGACACTGGGCCACAAGAGACCTCACAGCTCCACATAATATGAAATGGTGAAAATCTCCCAGAGATCTCCATCTCAGTGCCAAGACCCAGTTCCACTCAACAACCAGCAAGCTGCAGTACTGGACACCCTATGCCAAACAACTAGCAAGACAGGAACACAACCCCATCCATTAGCAGGGAGGTTGCCTAAAATAATAATAAGGCCACAGACACCCGAAAACACAACACGAGACATGGACCTGCCCCTCAGAAAGACAAGGTCCAGCCTCATCCACCAGAACACAGGCACTAGTCCCCTCCACCAGGAAGCCTACACAATCCACTGAACCAATCCTAGCCACTGGGGACAGACACCAAAAACAATGGGAACTACAAACCTGCAGCCTGAAGAAAGGAGACCCCGAACACAGGAAGTTAAGCAAAATGAGAAGACAGAGAAACACACAGCAGATGAAGGAGCAAGGCAAAATCCCACCAGACCTAACAAATAAAGAGGAAATAGGCAGTCTATCTGAAAAAGAATTCAGGGTAATGATAGTAAAGGTGATCCAAAATCTTGGAAATAGAATGGAGAAAATACAAGAAACATTTAACACGGACCTAGAAGAACTAAAGAGCAAACAAACAGTGATGAACAACACAATAAATGAAATTTAAAATTCACTAGAAGGGATCAATAGCAGAATAACTGAGGCAGAAGAATGGATAAGTGACCTGGAAGATGAAATAGTGGAAATAACTATTGCAGAGCAGAATAAAGAAAAAAGAATGAAAAGAATTGAGGACAGTCTCAGAGACATCTGAAACAACATTAAACGTACCAACATTCGAATTACAGGAGTCACCAAAGAAGAAGAGAAAAAGAAAGGGACTGAGAAAATATTTGAAGAGGTTATAGTTGAGAACTTCCCTAATATGGGAAAGGAAATAGTTAATCAAGTCCAGGAAGCACAGAGAGTCCCATACAGGATAAATCCAAGGAGAAACACGCCAAGACACATATTCATCAAACTATCAAAAATTAAATACAAAGAAAAAATATTAAAAGCAGCAAGGGAAAAACAACAAATAACACACAAGGGAATCCCCATAAGGTTAATAGCTGATCTTTCAGCAGAAACTCTGCAAGCCAGAAGGGACTGGCAGGACATATTTAAAGTGATGAAGGAGGAAAAACCTACAACCAAGATTCCTCTACCCAGCAAGGATCTCATTCAGATTTGATGGAGAAATGAAAATCTTTACAGACAAGCAAAAGCTAAGAGAATTCAGCACCACCAAACCAGCTTTACAACAAATGCTAAAGGAACTTCTTTAGGCAGGAAACACAAGAGAAGGAAAAGACCTACAATAACAAACCCAAAACAATGTAGAAAATGGTAATAAGAACATACATATCGATAATTACCTTAAATGTAAATGGATTAAATGCTCCAACCAAAAGACACAGACTGGCTGAATGGATACACAAACAAGATCCATATATATGCTGTCTACAAGAGACCCATCTCAGACCTAGGGACACATACAGACGGAAAGTGAGGGGATGGAAAAAGATATTCCATGCAAATGGAAATCAAAAGAAACCTGGAGTAGCAATTCTCATATCACACAAAATAGACTTTAAAACAAAGACTATTACAAGAGACAAAGAAGGACGCTACATAATGATCAAGGGATAAATCCAAGAAGAAGATATAACAATTGTAAATATTTATGCACCCAGCATAGGAGCACCTCAATACATAAGGCAAATGCTAGCAGCCATAAAAGGGAAATTGACAGTAACACAATCATAGTAAGGGACTTTACCACCCCACTTTCACCAATGGACAGATCATCCAAAATGAAAATAAATAAGGAAACACAAGCTTTAAATGATACATTAAACAAGATGGACTTAATTGATATTTATAGGACATTCCATCCAAAAACAACAGAATGCACATTCTTCTCAAGTGCTCATGGAACATTCTCCAGGATAGATCATATCTTGGGTCACAAATCAAGCCTTAGTAAATTTAAGAAAATTGAAATCGTATCAAGTATCTTTTCCGAACACAACGCTATGAGACAAGATATCAATTACAGGAAAAAATCTGTAAAAAATACAAACAACACATGGAGCCTAAACAATACACTACTTAATAACCAAGAGATCACTGAAGAAATCAAACAGGAAATCAAAAAACACCTAGAAACAAATGATAATTAAAACATGACGACCCAAAACCTATGGGATGCACCAAAAGCAGTTCTAAGAGGGAAGTTTATAGCAATACAATTCTACCTTAAGAAACAAGAAACATCTCAAATAAACAACCTAACCTTACACCTAAAGCAATTAGAGAAAGCAGAACAAAAATACCCCAAAGTTAGCAGAAGGAAAGAAATCATAAAGATCAGATCAGAAATAAATGAAAAAGAAATGAAGGAAACGGTAGCAAAGATCAATAAAACTAAAAGCTGGTTCTTTGACAAGATAAACAAAATTGATAAACCGTTAGCCAGACTCATCAAGAAAAAAACGGAGAAGACTCAAATCAATAGAATAAGAAATGAAAAAGGAGAAGTAACAACTGACAGATTACTACAAGCAACTATATGCCAATAAAATGGACAACCTGGAAGAAATGGACAAATTCTTAGAAATGCACAACCTTCCAAGACTGAACCAGGAAGAAATAGAAAATATGAACAGACCAATCACAAGCACTGAAATTGAAACTGATTAAAAATCTTCCAACAGGGCTTCCCTGGTGGCGCAGTGGTTGAGAGTCTGCCTGCCGATGCACGGGACATGGGTTCGTGCCCCGGTCCGGGAAGATCCCACATGCTGCGGAGAGGCTGGGCCCGTGGGCCACGGCCACTCAGCCTGCATGTCCGGAGCCTGTGCTCCGCAATGGGAGAGGCCACAACAGTGAGAGGCCCACATACCGCAAAAAAAAAAAAAAAATCTTCCAACAAACAAAAGCCCAGGATCAGATGGCTTCACAGATGAATTCTATCAAACATTTAGAGAAGAGGTAACCCCTATCCTTCTCAAACTCTTCCAAAATATAGCAGAGGGAGGAACACTCCCAAACTCATTCTACGAGGCCACCATCACCCTGATACCAAAACCAAACTAAGATGTAACAAAGAAAGAAAACTACAGGCCAGTATCGCTGATGAACATAGATTCAAAAACCCTCAACAAAATACTAGCAAAACGAATCCAATAGCACATTAAAAGGATCATACACCATGATCAAGTGGAGTTTATCCCACGAATTCAAGGATTCTTCAATATACACAAATCAATCAATGTGATACACCATATTAACAAATTGAAGGAGAAAAACCATATGATCATCTCAATAGATGCAGAGTAAGCTTTCAACCAAATTCAACACTCTTTTATGATAAAAACCCTCCAGAAAGTAGGCATAGAGGGAACTTTACTCAACATAATAAAGGCCATATATGACAAACCCACAGCCAACATCGTCCTCAGTGGTAGAAAACTGAAACCATTTCCACTAAGATCAGGAACAAGACAAGGTTGCCCACACTCACCACTATTATTCAGCATAGTTTTGGAAGTTGTAGCCACAGCAATTAGAGAAGAAAAAGAAATAAAAGGAATCCAAATAGGAAAAGAGGAAATAAAGCTGTCACTGTTTGCAGATGACATGATACTATACATAGAGAATCCCAAAGATGCTACCAGAAAACTACTAGAGCTAATCAATGAATTTGGTAAAGTAGCAGGATACAAAATTAATGCACAGAAATCTCTTGCATTCCTATACACTAATGATGAAAAATCTGAAAGTGAAATTAAGAAAACACTCCCAGGGCTTCCCTGGTGGCTCAGTGGTTGAGAGTCCACCTGCTGATGCAGGGGATGCGGGTTCGTGCCCCGGTTCGGGAAGATCCCACATGCAGCAGAGCGGCTGGGCCCGTGGGCCATGGCTGCTGAGCCTACGCGTCCAGAGCCTGTGCTCTGCAACGGGAGATGCCACAACAGTGAGAGGCCCGCGTACCCCCCCCAAAAAAAAAAAAAAAAACTCCCATTTACCATTGCAACAAAAATAATAAAATATATAGGAATAAACCTACCTAAGGAGACAAAAGACCTGTATGCAGAAAATTATAAGGCACTGATGAAAGAAATTAAAGATGATACAAATAGATGGAGAGATATATCATGTTCTTGGATTTGAAGAACCAACATTGTGAAAATGACTATACTACCCAAAGCAATCTACAGATTCAATGCAATCCCTATGAAACTTCCAATGGCATTTTTCACAGAACTAGAACAAAAATTTTCACAATTTGTATGGAAACTCAAAAGACCCTGAATAGCCAAAGCAATCTTGAGAAAAGAGAAACGGAGCTGGAGGAATCAAGCTCCCTGACTTTAGACTGTACTACAAAGCTACAGTAATGAAGACAGTATGGTACTGTCACAAAAACAGACATATAGATCAATGGAACAGGATAGAAAGCCCGGGGATAAACCCACGCACATCTGGTCACCTTATCATTGATAAAGGAGGCAAGAATATACAGTGGAGAAAAGACAGCCACTTCATTAAGTGGTGCTGGGAAAATTGGACAGCTGCATGTAAAAGAATGAAATTAGAACACTCCCTAACACCATACACAACAATAAACTCAAAATGGATTAAAGACCTAAATGTAAGGCCAGACACTATAAAACTCTTAGAGGAAAACATAGGCAGAACACTCTGTGACATAAAAACACAGCAAGATCCGTTTTGAACCACCTCCTAGAGAAATGCAATTAAAAACAAAAATAAACAAATGGGATCTAATTAAACTTAAAAGCTTTTGCACAGCAAAGGTAACCATAAACAAGACGAGAAGGCAACCCTCAGAATGGGAGAATATATTTGCAAATGAAGCAATTGACAAAGGATTCACCTCCAAAATTTACAAGCAGCACATGCACCTCAATCTCAGAAAAACAAAAAACCCAATCCAAAAATCGGCAGAAGACCTAAACAGACATTTCTCCAACGAAGATATACAGATTGCCAACAAACACGTGAAAGAATGCTCATCGTTAATCATTAGAGAAATGCGAATCAAAACTACAATGAGGTATCATCTCACACTGGTCAGAATGGCCATCATCAAAAAATCTATAAACAGGGCTTCCCTGGTGGCGCAGTGGTTGAGAGCCTGCGTGCCGATGCAGGTGACACGGGTTCGTGCACCAGTCCAGGAAGATCCCACATGCCGCGGAGCGGCTGGGCCCGTGAGCCATGGCTGCTGAGCCTGCACGTCCGGAGCCTGTGCTCCGCAACGGGGGAGGCCACAACAGTGAGAGGCCCGCGTACCGCAAAAAAAAAAAAAAAAAAAAATCTACAAACAATAAATGCTGGAGAGGGTGTGGAGAAAAGGGAACCCTCTTGCACTATTGGTGGGAATGTAAATTGATACAGCCACTATGGAGAACAGTGTGGAGGTTCCTTAAAAAACTAAAAATAGAACTACCATACGACCCAACAATCCCAATACTGGGCATATACCCTGAGAAAACCATAATTCCAGAAGAATCATGTACCAAAATGTTCATTGCAGCTCTATTTACAATAGCCAGGACATGGAAGCAACCTATATGTGCATCAACAGATGAATGGATAAAGAAGATGTGGCACATATATACAAAGGAATATTACTCAGCCATATAAAGAGATGAAATTGAGTTATTTGTAGGAGGTGGTTGGACCTTGACTCTGTCATACAGAGTGAAGTAAGTCAGAAAGAGAAAAAGAAATACCGTATGCTAACACATGTATATGGAATCTAAAAAAAAAATGGTCATGAAGAACCTCGGGGTAAGACGGGAATAAAGACACAGACCTACTAGAGAAAGGACTTGAGGATACCGGGATGGGGAAGGGTAAGCTGGGACGAAGTGAGAGAGTTTCATGGACATATATACACTACCAAACATAAAATAGATAGCTAGTGAGAAGCAGCCGCATAGCACAGGGAGATCAGCTCGGTGCTTTGTGACCACCTAGAGGGGTGGGATAGGGAGGGTGGGAGATACAAGAGGGAAGAGTTATGAGGACATATGTATAACTGATTCACTTTGTTATAAAGCTTAAACTAACACACCATTGTAAAGCAATTATACTCCAATAAAGATGTTTAAAAACAAACAAACAATAAACAACAAAAAATGTAAGGTTTTAAAAAACATGCCAGGTTTTTATGAAAAGGAGAAGTGTATATTCGTCTGGGAACCTAGAATATGGGGATATGGCTTTTTTTTTTTTTTTTGGCTACGTTGCACAGCCTGCAGGATTTTAGTTCCCAGACCAGGGATTGAACCTGGGCCCACAGCAGTGAAACTGCCAAGTCCTAACCACTGGACCACCAGAGAATTCCAGGGACTTGGCCTTTTCAAGGAGACCCAGCACAGCTTTCCTGGGGAAGTAAAATGATCTGAGAGTACAGGGGGTGAGTAAATGGAAAGAGAAGAGATTGATTTTGGAGGCAGAGAAAGAAGCCCTGTAGCGGGAAGAAGCTCAGCGTGACAGTTGGGGGTCAGTGAGATGGGATGACAGCATATGGAAGAATGCAACTCTGCCAAGCTGAGAAGATTGCCTCTCTGTGAAAGCTTTTAAACTGTCATTCTCATGACAATGAGAAGGCATTAAAGATCTTTAAGTATGGGGAAAGGGGCACAATTTGGTCTGTGGTTTGGAAAGATTATTCCAGATATGATGTAGAGAACACATTGAAGGGAGCCATTGAATAGTCAGATGACTGTTTCAGATGTCCAAGTGAAGGAGCGTGGACCATGGATTGAAGTTGGAGAGAAGATGGATTTGAGAGATTTTTAATAGGTAAATTTGATGGGATTAGATAGTAGGTTGAATATGGGGATGAGTATGAAGAAGTAAAAGGTGACCCCAACATTCCAGGCTTGTGCACATGGGTCATGGTGTACAATGGAGAATACTAGAAGTGCAGACTTGTGGCATGGAGATCATGAGTTTGGTTTGGGATGATCATAAGACATCCAACAAGAGCTCCAAGAAGAGTTGAGTTATGGAGGTGAAACATAGAGGTCTGGGCTAGGGATACAAATTTGTGAGTCATTCTCATGTAGGTGATATTTAGAGCCATAGATGTGGATGAGACAAGATCACCCAGAGAGAGATTATGAAGTGAGAAGAAAAGAGGGTCCTGGAAAGAGCCTTGGGAAATTCCAACATTTAATGGCCAGAGAGAAGGTGTGTCTATAAAGGAGAGAAGGAGTTGCCTGCAATCCAGGAGGAAGCCAGGAAGACCTGGGTTAATGGTACATAAACAGAGATTATGAAGAATAGGGGAACTGTTGAGTCAGGTGGTACAGGGAGGTTGAGTAGTGTAAGAATTGAAAAACACATCCATTGGATTTAGCAATGTGGAGGTCACTGGTGACCTTAGGAGTGGGAATCAGAAGCCAGATTGCAACGGATTGAAGAGAGTGGGAGATGAGGCTATGGAGACTGTGAACTAGGCAGCAATTTCAGAGTTGGTTTTGAAGCACACTTAGGCTCTAAGGCACGTGTGATAACAAATATAATAATAAATAATGAAAGCCAGTTTTTAGTTTGAATTTGAAAATATGGAAATAAGCAAAGTTAAAATTTGCTTTGTAGTTTGTCTCACCTTCCTCTTCTGCTGCTCTCTCCTCTAAGCATTCAGGATGCTCTCAGGATTTCCCACTCCAGCTTGACTTTCCAGGCTGACCCCATGTCCTCTGGCCCGTTGGCTCCCTGCCTGCACTACTTAGCACCCCCAACCTGCTTTTAGAAAGCTGTCGTACTGGGGAAGGACCTGGTAAACCAATTCTTACCAAGTGTGTAGTAACACTCTGGGCTAGGGGTTTGCTTTTTCACTGGGGACAATTCCATAACAAGTCTGAGGGTCTGGGCATACAGTTTAGGATGGGCAGGTATAAGCTAAGGGACTCTGATAAGGAGATCGTATTGTGGAGTGGAAGTAGCACCTACATGCTAGATAATCTCAAGTCATTTCATCTCTCTGGACCCCTCCCCCGTTTTTCATTTGTCAAATCTGGTATTGGATTATATCTCCCAGCCCTTCCAGTCCTGGCATTGTTGGTCTCTGCAGTAAACCCAGACCCAGTTGATGACATGCTCCTTGGGAAGGGGAAGAAGGGAGAGAATGGATGGAGAGAGAGAGAGAGAGAGAGAGAGAGAGAGAGAGAGAGAGAGAGACAGGCATTTCTCCTGCCTCTAGGAAGAAGGTTTAAAGTTAAGCTAGAACAGAAGCAACTGAGGTGTGTAAATCCGATCACGTTCTAAGTGCTCTGAGAAGCTGCTATTTTTTAAGAGAGCTCCTGAAGGCAATCTTCAGTAAAGTGAGAAGTTCTTTTGGGGAAGGCATAAATGCCCCTGTCTTTATCCCTTTTTAATCACCTAAATGTTCGTCTGTCAGGTTTCCATAAGCCACCAGGTACACATGTGCTTAATAACAACATGCAGTAAAGAAATGGTTGAGATGCTCTAATAAAGGTTAATGCTTGACTTCCTCTTTCGATTCTTTGCTATACTGCATTTCACATTGAAAACCACTTTTCCCTCTGCACTGTAGCTTTTGAAATATTCCTTATGAAGTCACTTTATGCAGTAGATAGTGAAGAAGATGTGCTGTTATCAGGAATGGGATGTGACGTGCATCCAAAATACCTCCCCTAATGAAGAACCGTAGTCTGGAAACAGACGGATGGTGTGTGACAGGTGAGCAGCTCTGTGTCTGAGCTGTAGTTTGGGGAAGGGGATTCCAGTAAGCTGTATGAGTGAGGCCTCTGTGTTTCTGTCCTTGTTGGCTTCCCCTCCCAAAGCAGGCTAACACTCTGGCCTCCATTTACAGTCACCACTTCGTTCATTTGGAGAAGACAAGCTGTCCAAGTTAATCCATTAGTTAGCCTTGTGCATTAACACAAAACACATGGTGCTCCATGCTTCATTAGTACAGACAAGGTGTTCCAGTCACTGTGTCCCTGCATAGAGCATTCTGTGGTGGCTGCCCCCAAATGAATGCCTTCATGCTCTGTACCTTTCCTAACACACCACCTCAGTCCGTGGCCGTTCTCTTCACTCGACGAACCTGGACAAAGCCTTTTGATCTCCTGCCAGCAGCCACTTCTGTGTTGATTAATACTTCGTCCCTCTCTGCGCCAGGCCAAACCAAGCTGGGCTTGCCTCCTCTAGTGTTTGCTGCCCATCCAGAAGAGCAAGAGAACTGCAGCTGGACAGATCTGTCGGCCCAGGGCCGGCCCTAGAGATGAGATGATTAGGGAAGATAATGATGAACGAAGGACTCACAGGTGAAAAATGACTTCTTTGGAATCCTTATTGATCGGCCAGCTGAGGCCTTTTTCATGTGGAACCTAAATTTGACATCTCAAATTGAACCTGACTCTTGAATAGCTCATGCAGTTTTAGACCTGGCAGTAATTTTAGATGGAATCTAGGGCTTTGCCTAGATGGGGAAACTGAGGCCCTGAGCATGAAAATGACTTACCCAAAATAACACAGAGGGTCAATGGCAAAGTCAGGGCTGGGACTGAGGTCTGATGTTCAGGTCACTACCACCGGCTCCAGGACCATTTTCTTATGCAGGACCCAGGTTCTGTCAATAAGCTAATGTATCCCTGCTGGTATAAAAGACAAGATCAGCCCACACTGGTCTAATCTGGACCTTGGCTCCAAAAGGGGTAGTAAAAACAAAAATGGACAGAAGGGGGCATAGTGCTTGGGGAGGGAGGAACCAATCTGATAAGGAGTAGCCAGAAAAACTCCACATAGTGTGGAGCTCTGGTCCATGGAAAACAAAGCATCACCTCATCATCCCATTCTCAGTAAAGGTTCTTGGATCCCCTTGTTAATGAGAAAGGAGAATCATTAGAGCCACACAACAAACAGTCACATTACTCATACATACCTTCAAAACAGTGTACACAATTTGCCAAGCACTGTGCTAAGCACTAGGCTGCAAAAGTGACTAAGATATAGCCCTGCCTGAGCTGGACACATCTAGTGGGGAAGACAGATGTCCACCCAGCTAACTCTAATGAAATGGGATAAGGGCTATACAAGAAGAAGGGAAATGAACTAAAATTTGCTACTAAGCTACTACGACCCAGTAACTTTCATCCATTCCTTCATTAGCTCATTCACCAGACATTTATTAAATGTCTGTAGAAGCTGTGCTAAGAATATGGAGATGAATAGAAAAGATCTTTGCCCTTGAAGAAATCACATATTACAAGGGAAAGATAAATGGATAAACAATAAGTTTAAAAAAACGTTACAGTTGCTATTTCAAAAGTCTGTGCATGCACAAAAGATGTTCAAAGGAGTCAATTTTTAAACATCTCAAAGTGTCTCAGGTTTTATATAAAAGGGTATATACTATTTGAGTCCATTTATATGAAGTTCTAGAACAAGCAAAACTAATCTACTATGAAAAAATCAGAACAGTGGTTGCCTTTGAGTGGGGTGGGTGGCACTTCCCTTGACTAGGGGTTGGGTTATACAGTTATATGCATTTTTCAAAACTCATTGAGTGGTACACAAGATTTGTACATTTCATTGCTTGTAGATTTACCTAAAAAAAGAACTCTAAGCAAATACTGAATTCTAGATAATGACATACATGATGAAGTATTTGGGGGGGGAGGTGTACCGATATCTACAACTTACTTTGAATTGCATCCAAAAAATAAGACAGACGGATAGAAGAATGCATAGATGAATGGAGATGTGTTAAAGCAAATATAGTAAAATGTCAGTTGTAGAATTTAGGTAGTAGGTATGCAGTTGTACACTGTACAATGCTTTCAATTTTTCTGAAAGTTTGAAAAATTTCAAAATAACATATTAGTGGGGAAAAATGAGTTTTTTTTTTTTTTTGGGGGGGGATAGGAGTTTATTAATTAATTTATTTATTTTTGCTGCTTTGGGTCTTCATTTCTGAGCAAGGGCTATCTCTAGTTGTGGCAAGTGGGGGCCACTCTTCATCACGGTGCGCCGGCCTCTCACTATTGCGGCCTCTCTTGTGGAGCACAGGCTCCAGATGCGCAGGCTCAGTAGTTGTGGCTCACGGGCCTAGTTGCTCCGCAGCATGTGGGATCCTCCCAGACCAGGGCTCGAACCCGTGTCCCCTGCATTAGCAGGCAGACTCTCAACCACTGCGCCACCAGGGAAGCCCCGAAAAATGAGTCTTGAAAGTAAAATAGGCACCCCCCAGGCAAACAGGATGAGAAGGGGCTAAGCTAAACCCATTTCCAATTTTCTAACCCTCATCTGCCTTTCCGCCTCCTCTACAGAGCCTAGAATAGCTAAATATTTACTTATCTCCTTGTCACTTTGGGTAGTTGTGTGGCACAGTTCTGGCCAATGAAGCATTAAGTAAACTCTGCTGGTTCTTCTGGGAAAGCTTTTGTTTAGTGGGTGCTGCCCCTTCCTGACTCAAACACAAACATGATACCTGGAGCTGCAGCAGCCTCTTGCAACCATGAAGGCAAATCTAAAAGAATAAGACTCCTGTATAGACTTTACTGAGCAGTGGAACCAGTGTGAGCAGCAGCCCATCTCCAGACTTCCTGCTGCATTAAAAAAAAAAAAAAAAAAAAGGATGGATTTGAGGACACAGGGAGGGGGAAGGGGAAGCTGGGACGAAGTGAGAGAGTGGCATGGACATATATACACTACCTAATGTAAAATAGATAGCTAGTGGGAAGCAGCCGCATAGCACAGGAAGATCAGCTCCTGTGCTTTGTGTCCACCTAGAGGGGTGGGATAGGGAGGGTGGGAGGGAGACACAAGAGGGAGGAGATATGGGGATATATGTATATGTATAGCTAATTCACTTTGTGATACAGCAGAAACTAACACACCATTGTAAATCAATTATACTCCAATAAAGGTGTTAAAAAAAAAGTCCCTTTGTGACTCCTAAGGGATAGCGAAATGAGTAAACAAAACAAAAATCATTAGTGCTCTTAGAGATATTGTTCAATTGATCAATAGGGAGGAGATATGGGGATATATGTATATGTATAGCTAATTCACTTTGTGATACAGCAGAAACTAACACACCATTGTAAAGCAATTATACTCCAATAAAGATGTTAAAAAAAAAAATCCTTGTTTGTTTTAGTCACTGTTGGTCACGTTTTCTGTTACTTGCAGCTGAAACATTATGAGCACAAAAATGTAAAACAGCCTGGTTTTCAGGTAATTACAAGCAATCTGATGGCTGGATCCAGAGTTTGGGGAGGAAAATGTGGAGTAGAAGATGTAGCTATAGAGGTTGGAATAGGCCAGACCCTGGAGGACTCAGTGCAATACTAAAGACTTTGGATTCTCTGATGGTAGTAGAGCATGGGGGTCACCTGATCAGATTGCCCTTTAGAGCAGTGGTTCTCAAACTTTTATGAATATTAGAATCATCTGGAGTTAAAAGTGCACATTCCCAAGCCCCACGTCCAGAGATTCTGATTGTCAGAGATGTTGTTGGTGCCCTGCCCATATCCTCTCTTTTATCAGCAGCTTCTGTGACCAGTTCCATGCACACAGACAGCCTCCTGTCTCAGTACCTCTGTGATTCACTGACTGATGGCTTTCTCTGGTCACAGAAGCATGCTGTGTGCACCCACGAGGCAGGCCAGAAATGTCAGGGAGTTAATGCTCCCAAGGGCAACCTTTGACCAATGAGGAATGGGAGCTGGTGAATAAATACTCCAACTTCCTCTCTTACGGGTGGGAAAATTCTGAAGTGTGTGCCTAGCAGCCTCTCAGGTCCCCTTGGGGTTGAGTTCCACTTGCCCACAGTGATAACTCTCTCATTAATATACTTTTTACTGGTTTTTCTTTCCTTCCCTGTCTCCCTTCCCCAGACCCCCACCAGTACACTGCTGGGATCACCTCTCAAACATCTGGCACCCAAATCCTTGTCTAAGGTTCTGCTTTTGCCAGAACCCAAACTAGGATGCTGATTCAGAAACCCAGGGTGGGGCCTGGGAGTGTGCATTTTAACTGTCGCCCCTCTCTAAGTATTCAGATAGTGGACTGAATCTCAGTCCTTCTACCACAAGTAACTTTCCCTGTTGCCACTGGCAGACGAATTTGTAGATTAGAGTGAAATTCTTTGGTGGCAAGCAGATTTTTCAGTTGAATTGAGACCAAGAGATTAAGCAAATTCTCTAGCTAATTCAGTTAATCTGTGAAAAGTTTCCAAACATAAGCATTTTCAAACACAAGAGCTAACTGCAAGGGCCCCAGATCAGCTTATGACGTTGCAAGAGGTAATCAGGAGATTGTCAAAACCCCCACTACATAAATAAATAAGAATAAATAAAGAATCCTGACTGTCCCTTACCTCATAACACCCAGAATAATTTTTCGTCTGAATTTATCTTTTACTGAAAAAAAGAGAGGAAAACTAGATCTTATCAGCTGAAGCAGTAATTTTATTGTGTTTAGGGGCCAGGTAAAAGCTGTCTCCTGTTGTTTTAACATGCCCTTACTAAGAAAGAGATGGGTCAAATATTTTGATACCATTTTTTGGCCTCAAATTAGGATCCTGGGAGGAGGAGCTCGTGGAGAAGAAGTGGATGCAAGAGACGCCAGATCGGGTTGTTGGGTTCCTCTGATGAGGCCATTTCACCAGCCACGAGCATCAGCTTCCTCTTCAAAAGCTCAGGTAAGGTGACCAAAACAGGAAAGGTAGTGTCCCCTTATAGTATGCTGTGGCTCATGAATTTTATTTATTTATTTATTTAGCTGCACTGGGTCTTAGTTGCAGCATGCGGGATCTTTAGTTGTGGCATGCATGCGGGATCTAGTTCCCCAACCAGGGATGGAACCTGGGCTCCCTGCATTGGGAGCGTGGAGTCTTACCCACTGAACCACAAGGGAAGTCCCTGTGGCTCATGAATTTTACAAAAGCATCATTTAAAGCCGTTTCCAAGTACTGTTCCAGGGGGTCAGTTATTCCCACAATAACTGACTGGTATTTAGACTTGCCTGAAATACCAGCACCTCATTAATGATGGTGGGCAGCCACGCCATTCCCTGTACCTCCACGCTGCCCCAGCTTTGCTTTTGGTAGGGCATCCCAGTCTCTGTGCCTTTTTTGTCAGGTGGAATCACAGCACCATTCCCTGCTGTTGTTATCAAAGGTTAGGCCTAATGCCATTGATGACAGACAGGTTGTTAGAGAGCCTTCCCATCAAAATCTTTAAGAGTTAGACAGTTCTCTTCAACTCTATCTGCTGATATCATTTCACTGGCTCTTCTGGGGGAAATGAAGATGCAAGCTGTCAGAAAAGTAAGTATGGGCAAAGCTGCAGACTGATAGAAGATAAAAGAGGAATGCAAAAATACCACCGGATCAGCTTTCCTTTAATCTTAACAGAAGGGACATAGGGAAAGTCTGCATTTCTACACCTTGGGTTAGTGTTCACTTGCTGTCTTTTTTCTGTCGTTGAAGAGTGAGTTTTCACTCCGAGGAAGCATGCAATGCCGCCTAAAAGTCTCAAGGAAAGCTTAGAAAGAGAGTCTTTGGGCACAACAGGAAGATAGGAACAATTTTACCCATACCCTGAGTTACAAGGGAAAAGGTTACTTTTTTCACTAAATCACTTTTATTGCTCGCCAATCACAACTCTTAGAAAGCCTATAAGTCCTTGCACATGCATTTCTGGGTAATACAGAGATTCCAAGAGGTAGGGGGCACAGTCTCAGCCCTGGAGAAATTCAGTGTCCTAGAAGAAAAATGACAAGATTCTAAAAGATAAATAACAATCTGAGCATGCATATGCTATGTGATAAATGGCAACAGTATGAGTCAATAATATTATTACAAGGTTCACATAGATATCTCTTAATAATAGGACAGGCATCCCCTTCCTTAGGATATGTTATTTATTGGGGGAGTACAGGGAAGGTAGGAACGTAATTGCTTAGAGTAATTTTGATGTTTGCACATAAATGCATAATGATATTATTGATCCTGAATACAAACTATCAGGAGAAGCAGTTGTGAAATCTGGTGGGAGTTTGCACCTGGCAGCCTGGTTTCGCTACTCATCAAGAAGCCGAGGAAAGAACCCAAAAGTACCTGTGGCTCCCAGGATGTGGCAGTGACCTGGAGTGCTTACCAAATGGAATTAGTACTAGAAGATGAAGAAAGTTTGAGGACAGTATACAGCAGCATCAAATAGGAAGGAGATTGCTGCTTTTATCCCCAGCCATCAAAGTGCTTCACAAAACAATATTAGAAGCTGCATTTTATAAATTACACCATCATGGGAGATTGTGAATTGGCATAAAAAAAAAAAAGAAAAATTTATCTTTTTTTTTTTTGAGAAACCTATTCATTGTGAAATTCAGGAGCTGTTATTTGGTGCCCAAATAATTGTCCACATTACAGCAATGAATACTTTATTTATTTACTATGGTTATAAGAGCAATGTCAGATTTCTTAAAAGTTTTGATTAAAGTGTTTTGCTCTAAGTTTTAATTAAAGTGTTTTAAAACACCGAAAATAACAACATCTCCCAGAAAATAGTGAGTTTCTTCCTGTTAGCTGTTGAATCATTTACTCCCATATCTGAATAGTAACAGCACATCAAAGCCAGCAGTGGTAATTAAATGATTTGTGAACATAGGTTAACAGATTAGTGCATTATGATGTCATTGTCCAATTAGGGTAAAAATGCTAGTCTTACCTAAAAGACTGACAAAATAGTAGAACAAGAAGGAACAGGTAAAAAGTATTCATGCAAAATATTAGAACGTATGTAATGTCATTTTTCTGCTTACTGCATGAGAGGGGTTATGAGCGTCTTTCAGATCTTACATATCCAAGCTATACACACCTTGGATTAGTTATGTTTTCAGGGTGAATGGGAAGCTGTCTACACGACCTCAAATAACTGAATTGTTTGTAGTTTTCATATGACAACCACCAGCAGCCCTGGCCTGTGAAGACACCTAAGGGAAAGTTCCTTTGAATTCCCATTTATGTATCAACAAGATTTTAAAAGAAAAAAACAACTCAGAGGAAATAAGGAATATTCATCTCTCACTCTTATTATAAAGAATTTTCAATTTATCAACGATTTATTCAACACATATTTACTAGGCACCTATGATATGCCCAGCAAAGCATTAGCTTTTTGAGGGGCATGAAGATGCATGAAACAGACTTCTCTCAAAGTTTTTTTTCAGTTAGAGAAATAAGGCATACAGGTTATAAGGTCATAAACATTAGGTAGAGATAAAGTGCTGTAGAATTTCAGGAGACGGATTGATAACTTCCACCTGGGGAAATCAAGATGCAGTGTCAAGAAATTGGTATTAACTGATGGGAAGTGATGGGGGGTGAAAGGCTTTGCAGACAGAGCAAATGGCAAGCACAAAGGCACATGTAATTTACTATTCTGCCACCAGTTGGGAAGTTTAATCCTAATTACATCCCAGAAAAGAAGCCAATTCTGTGCTTATTTCTACTGGCAGTGGAAGTGTTGGGCAGCTGAAAAAAATTTACCCTCACAACAGCCAGTAAGTTAGTGACCCAGCAGGGGTTTGGAGGCTCCAGAATTCTTTTAATCCCCAGTGATCATTTAAACAACTGAGCCCCCTAAATATATACAAATCTTGTATTTGAACGGATTTGGAAAAATAGAGAGGCCTGTGAAACGCACACACCACTCTTTCAAGTCTCTGAGCAATGCTTGCAATATTGTAGGACACTTTGGGTCCTAGCGATAGCTTTTGGCAGCAGGGAAAGTCCTCCATCCCACCTTTGTTGGTGTCCACTCCACTGATATGTCCTCCCTGCAGCCTTGGGAAACAGCCTCAAGTGACTGGCTAAACACACAGTAAGGATATGTTGAAGGAAGTTTCCTGCTTTCCCTATTAGTTGCAAGAATTGTGTATATAAGTGTAAATGTTATAGCAAAGATCAAGCTGGTTATTAATCCAAGTCAGGGCAAAGAGGAAGAAACTATCAGCAAAGAGAAGTGATTTCTTTTTAGGCTTTTGCTTTGAAGGCTAGAATTTGTTTAATTAAATGAGACCTTCTGCCCTATTACTGACACGAGGACCTTTTCACTTCACACTAGGGACCTCAGGGCAAGTGAGCCATTAACACTCTGTCTCAAAGCCTAAGCCTGCCATCATTTCCGTTTTCCTTGCTCATTCACACCTTGTCTTCTGGCCACTGTTGTTCATCTCTTAAACTTAATATCATCAGCCAGTTTTTCTTTTTAACTTTTACCAAAAAAAAAAAAATTTAGGCACACCTTTAGAAGAGTGTATTTTCTGACATGAGTTACGTAGTAAAGAGAGATGTGAAGACCTTGGAGGTGATTCAGATGGGAGCCATGACGGCTGAAAGTTTGTAAAATAAAAAAGTTTCTTTCATGTGAAAGAAACTGGCTCAGGAAGACTGGAAGGGAAAGACAGGCATGATCCAACACTGTTCTTCAGAGGTAAGGAATGTCTAGAGCAGACGTGGCTGTTAGCTCCCATCACTGTAACTGCTGCTTTTATAGCTTGCTGATGCGATCTGGCTTGTAGGGCCTCACAAGGTGTCCCCCAGAAATCAAACACTCATTTGGAAAGGCGGGACCTTGCTTTGGTGAAAGAACTATTGTCATTATTGCAGGCAGGAGTGGTAGACTCCCCGCCCTGCTCAATCTCCAGCTTGCTGTGGTAGATCTTGTGAAGGTCATGGAATTTACCCAGTCTTCAATTCTTGCCTTTCTACGATGAGAATATTGGACTAAATGAGCTCTAAAAAGGGAGACCATATAATTTATTATAAAAAAGAATGGGACATTTCTGCTAGGACAAATTGTCCGGTCAAACTGGACAACATGTCTGCATGACAAACCAGCACGCATGGGCACACCATCTCAGAAGTGCCCTTGCATGCTGGAGTCTGTGATTCCCAAGGTCCTCCTCTAAGAGGGACCCCAAAACTTCCAATGACACTCTCAAATTCAAAGGGAAAACAGACACAGTAGCATGGTAAAAACAACAACAACAACAAAAAAAACCCAGCTACTTTGGAAAAAATATTTTAAATGCAATTTCACTGTTGCTGTAGAAGTAAGAGGCAGAAGCAACCTCATGCCAGAAATTAAGAATCATTTGAAATAATTTGTTTAGGAAGGGGTATTGAATTCTCTCCCAGAATCTTCTGAGACTAAAAAAAATACAAAGAGAAAGATATATTCTATCATCTACCAAACTAATCTGTACATAAATTTGGCTGAAATCAAGATAAAATTTCTGTAATAAGCAAAAATAAACTAAAATATTGTCAAAGAACAAAGCAAGAATAATTAGCCCAAACTACGGTAAATTAGGAATTTTAAACTCATTTTCAAAATGTTTTCTATTAAATTTCTAGTCTATAACATAAATTCTGTTACTATTAATTCTGACACAACTTTTAAAAACTTCAGCTTAAGACAATCTAAGATTCTCTAGGCTGAGAATCTATAAATTTATTTATTTAGTTAGTTTTGGCTGTGTTTGGTCTTCGTTTCTGTGCGAGGGCTTTCTCCGGTTGCGGCAAGCGG
>NW_006789254.1:0-11925 GCF_000442215.2 Lipotes vexillifer
TTGTGTCTTCTAATAGTCTTTATTTTAAAGTCTATTTTGTCTGATATGAGAATTGCTACTCCATCTTTATTTTGGTTTCCATTAACATGGAATATCTTTTTCCATCCCCTTACTTTCAGTCTGTATGTGTCTCTAGGTCTGAAGTGGGTCTTTTGTAGACAGCATATATATGGGTTTTCTTTCTGTATCCATTCAGCCAATCTCTGTCTTTTGGTGGGAGCATTTTTTCCATTTACATTTAAGGCAATTATCCGCATGTATGCTCCTATTCCAATTTTCTTAATTGTTTTGGGTTCGTTATTGTAGTTCTTTTCCTTCTCTGGTCTTTCTTGCCTAGAGAAGTTCCTTTAGCATTTGTTGTTAAGCTGTTTTGGTGGTGCTGAACTGTCTCAGCTTTTGCTTGTCTGTAAGGTTTTAGTTTCTCCATCAAATCTGAATGATATCCTTGCTGCTTAGAGTAATCTTGGTTGCAGGTTTTTCTCCTTCATCATTTTAAATATGTCCTGCCACTCTCTTCTGGCTTGCAGAGTTTCTGCTGAAAGATCAGCTGTTAACCTGATGGGGATTCCCTTGTGTGTTTTCGTTGTTTTTCTCTTGCTGCTTTTAATATGCTTTCTTTGTATTTAATTTTTGACAGTTTGATTAATATGTGTCTTGGTATATTTCTCCTTAGATTTTTCCTGTATGGCACTCTCTGTGCTTCTTGGAGTTGATTAACTATTTCCTTTCCCATATTAGGGAATTTTTCAACTATAATCTCTTCAAATATTTTCTCAGTCCCTTTCTTTTTCTCTTCTTCTTCTGGAACCCCTATAATTCGAATGTTGGTGCATTTAATGTTGTCCCAGAGGTCTCTGAGACTGTCCTCCATTCTTTTCATTCCTTTTTCTTTATTCTGCTCTGCAGTAGTTATTTTCTCTATTTTATCTTCCAGGTCACTTATCCGTTCTTCTGCCACAGTTATTCTGCTATTGCTCCCATCTAGAGTCTTTTTCATTTCACTTATTGTGTTGTTCATCATTGTTTGTTTCATCTTTAATTCTTTTAGGTCCTTGTTAAATGTTTCTTGAATTTTGTCTATTATATTTGCAAGATTTTGGATCATCTTTTCTATCATTATTCTGAATTCTTTTTTAGGTAGACTGCCTATTTCCTCTTCATTTGTTAGGTCTGGTGGGTTTTTCTCTTGCTCTGTCATCTGCAGTGTGTTTTTCTGTCTTCTCATTTTGCTTATCTTACTGTGTTTGGGGTCTCCTTTTTGCAGGCTGCAGGTTCATAGTTCCTGTTGTTTTTGATGTCTGTCTCCAGTGGCTAAGGTTGGTTCAGTGGGTTGTGTAGGCTTCCTGGTTGAGGGGACTAGTGCCTGTGTTGTGGTGGATGAGGCTGGATCTTGTCTCTCTAGTGGGCCGGTCCACGTCTGGTGGTGTGTTTTGGGGTGTCTATGGACTTATAGCAATTTTAGGCAGCCTCTCTGCTAATGGCTGGTGTTTTGTTCCTGTCTTGCTAGTTTTTTGGCATACGGTGTCCAGCACTGTAGGTTTCTGGTTGTTGAGTGAAGCTGGGTGCTGGCGTTGTGATGGAGATCTCTGGGAGATTTTTTACCATTTGGTAATATGTGGAGCTGGGAGATCTCTTGTTGACCAGTGTCCTGAAGTTGGCTCTCTCACCTCAGAGGCACAGCACTGACTCCTGGCTGAAGCACCAGAAACCTTATCTCCACACAGCTCAGAATAAAAGGGAGAAAAAGTAGAGAGAAAGAATTAGTAGAAGTAGGAAGAAAGAAAGAAAAGGAAGGAAGAAAGAAAGAAAGAAAGAAAGAAAGAAAGGAGGGAGGGAGGTTGGGAGGAAGGAACGGAGGAAGGAGGGAAGGATGGAAAAAAGAAAGAAAGAAGGTAACAATAAAATAAAGTAAAATATAATAAAGTTATTAAATTAAAAAATAATTATTAAGAAAATAAAAAAAAAAAGGACGGATAGAATGTTAGGACAATTGGTGGAAGCTAAGCTATACAGACAAAATCTCATACAGAAGCATACACATACAAACTCACAAAAAGAGGAAAAGGGGAAAAAAATCTTAAATCTTGCTCTCAACATCCACCTCCTCAATTTGGGATGATTTGTTGTGTAAAGGAGGGAAGGAAGGAAAGAAACAAAGAAATAAAGAAGATAAAGTAAAGTAAAATAAAATTATTAAAATAAAAAATAATTATTAAGAAAAAAATTAAAACAACAAGAACAACAAAAATGGACGGATAGAACCCTAGGACAAATGGTGGAAACATAGCTATACAGACAAAATCTCACACAGAAGCATGAATATACACATTCACAAAAAGAGGAAAAGGGGAAAAAATCATCAATCTTGCTCTCAAAGTCCACTTCCTCAATTTGGGATGATTCATTGTCTATTCGTGTATTCCATAGATGGAGGGTACATCAAGTTGATTGTGGAACTTTAATTGGATGCTTCTGAGGCTGCAGGGAGAGATTTCCCTTTCTCTTCTTTGTTTTCACAGCTCCCGGGGCTCAGCTTTGGATGTGGCCCTGCCTCTGCGAGTCCGTCGCCGGAGGGCGACCGTTTTTCGCTCAGACAGGACGAGGTCAAAGGAGCCACTGATTTCGGTGCTCTGGCTCACTCAGGCCAGGGGGGAGGGAAGGGCACGGAGTGCGGGGTGAGCCTGCAGTGCCAGAGGCCAGCGTGAGGTTGCACCAGCCTGAGGCTCGCCGTGCGTTCTCCCGGTGAAGTTGTCCCTGGATCCCAGGAACCTGGCAGTGGCAGGCTGCACAGTCTCCCCGGAAGGGAGGTGAGGATAGTGACCTGTGCTTGCACACAGGCTTCTTGGTGGCAGCAGCAGCAGCCTTATCGTCTCATGCCCGTCTCTGGGGTCCATGCTGTTAGCCATGGCTCGCGCTCGTCTCTGGAGCTCCTTTAAGCAGCTCTCTTAATCCCCTCTCTGCGCGCACCAGGAAACAAAGAGGGAAGAAGAAGTCTCTTCCTCTTTGGCAGCTTCAGACCTTTTCCCAGACTCCCTCCCGGCTAGCCGTGGTGCACTAATCCCTTCAGGCTGTGTTCACGCCGCCAACCTCAGTTCTCTCTCTGCAGTCCGACTGAAGCCCGAGCCTCACCTCCCAGCCCCACCCGCCCTTGTGGGTGAGCAGACAAGCTTCTCTGGCTGGTGAGTGCCGGTCGGCACCGATCCTCTGTGTGGGAATCTCCCCGCTTTGCCCTCCGCACCCCTTTTACTGCACTCTCTTCTGCGGCTCCAAAGCTTCCCCCCTCCACCACCTGCAGTCTCCGCCCACAAAGGGGCTTTCTAGTGTGTAGAAACATTTCCTCCTTCACAGCTCCCTCCCACTGGTGCAGGTCCCGTCCCTATTCTTTTGTGTCTGTTTTTTCTTTTGCCCTACCCTGGTACGTGGGGAGTTTCTTGTCTTTTGGGAGGCCTGAAGTCTTCTGCAAGCGTTCAGTAGGTGTTCTGTAGAAGTTTTTCCACGTGTAGATGTATTTCTGGTGTATTTGTGGGGAGGATGGCGATCTCCGCATCTTACTCTTCTGCCATCTTCCCCTCTGATCATGTGGATTTTATTCTTCTGTTTGTTAAAGTAGTGTATCTTACTGAGTGATTTGCAGCTATTGGAAGCTCCTTGCATCCCAGGGATAAAACCCATTTGATCAAGGTGTATAATCCCTTTAATGTATAGTTGGTTTTGGATTCCTAGTATTTTGTTGAGGATTTTTGTATCTGTGTTCATCAGTGATATTGACCTGTAATTTTCTTTTTTATGGTATCATTGTTGTGTTTTGGTACCAGGTTGTACTGATCTCATAGAATGAGAATGGAAGTGCTGCGTCTTTGCAATTTTTCAGAATAGTTTCAGAAGAATAGGCTAATTCTTCTCTAAATGTTTGATATAATTCTCCTGTGAAACCATCCGATCCTGGACTGTTGTGTTTGGTTTTTTGTTTGTTTGTTTGTTTTTGTTTTTAACATCTTTATTGGAGTATAACTGCTTTACAAAATTGTGTTAGTTTCTCCTGTACATTAAAGTGAAGCAGCAATATGTATACATATATCCCCATATGCCCTCCCTCTTGAGCCACTCTCCAACCCTCCCTTTCCCACCTCTTTAGGTCATCACAAAGCATAAAACTGATCTTTCTGTGCTATGCACCAGCTTCCCACTAACAATCCATTTTACATTTGGTAGTGTATATATGTCAATGCTACTCTCTCACATCGTCCCATCATCCCTTTCCTCCACTGTGTCCTCAAGTCCATTCTTTACGTCTGTGTCTTTATTCCATCCCTGCCACTAGGTTCATCAGTACCATTTATTTAGATTCCACATATGTGCATTACCATCTGGTATATATGTACCACACCATTTTTTTAAAAACATCTTTATTGGAGTATAATTGCTTTACATTGTTGTGTTAGTTTCTGCTGTATAACAAAGTGAATCAGCTATACATATACATATATCCCCACATCCACTCACTCTTACATCTCCCTCCCACACTCCCTATCCCACCCCTCTAGGTGGTCACAATCTACCGAGCTGATCTCCCTGTGCGATAAGGTTGATTCCCACTAGCTATCTATTTTACGTTTGGTAGTGTATATAAGTCAATGCCAGTCTCTCACTTTGTCCCACCTTACCCTTCCTCCTTCACATATCCTCACGTCCATGCTCTACATGTGCACTGTTATTCCTGTCCTGCCCCTAGGTTCTTCATAACCACTGTTTTCATTTTTAGATTCCATATATATGTGTTAATATACAGTATCTGTTTTTCTTTTTCTGACTTACTTCACTCTGTATATCAGACTGTAGGTCCATCCACCTCACAACAAATAACTCAGTTTCGTTTCTTTTCATGGTTGAGTAATATTCCACTGTATGTATGTGCCACATCTTCTTTATCCATTCAGTTCTCGAGGGACACTTAGGTTGTGTTCATGTCCCGGCTATTGTAAATAGAGCTGCAATGAACATTGTGGTGCATGACTCTTTTGGAATTATGGATTTCTCAGGGTATATGCCCAATAGTGGGATTGCTGGGCCATATGGTAGTTTTATTTTTAGAGTTTTAAGGAACCTCCATTATATTCTCCATAGTGGCTGTATCAATTTACATTCCCACCAACAGTGCAAGAGGGCTCCCTTTTCTCCACAACCTCTCCAGCATTTATTGTTTGTAGATTTTTTGATGATGGCCTTTCTGACAGGTGTGAGGTGATACCTTATTGTAGTTTTGATGTGTTTTTCTCTAATGATTAGTGATGTTGAGCATCCTTTCATGTGTTTGTTGTCACTCTGTATATATTCTTTGGAGAAATGTCTATTTAGGACTTCTGGCCATTTTTGGATTAGGTTGTTTGTTTTTTTGATATTGAGCTGCATAAGCTGCTGGTATATTTTCGTGATTAGTCCTCTTTCAGTTGTTTAATTTGCAAATACTTTCTCCCATTCTGAGGGTTGTTTTCTCGTCTGTTTATGGTTTCCTCTGCTGTGCACAAGCTTTTAAGTTTTATTAGGTCCTATTTTTTTATTTTTGTTTTTATTTCCATTTCTCTAAGAGGTGGGTTAAAAAGGATCTTGCTGTGATTTATGTCATAGAGTATTCTGCCTATCTTTTCTTCTAAGAGTTTTTCAGTGTCTAGCATTACATTTAGGTCTTTAATCCATTTCGAGTTTATTTTTGTGTATGGTATTAGGGAGTGTTCTAATTTCATTCTTTTATGTGTAGCTGTCCAGTTTTCCCAGCACAACCTATTGAAGAGGCTGTATTTTCTGCATTGTATATTCTTACCTCCTTTATCAAACATAGGTGATCCTATGTGTGTGGGTTTATCTCTGGGCTTTCTATCCTGTTCCATTGATCTATATTTCTGGTTTTGTGCCAGTACTATACTGTCTTGATTACTGTAGCTTTGTAGTATAGTATGAAGTCCAGGAGTCTGATACCTCCAGCTCCGTTATTCTTTCATAGGATTGCTTTGGCTCTTCAGGGTCTTTTGTGTTTCCATACAAATTGTGAAACTTTTTGTTCTAGTTCTATGAAAAGTGCCATTGTCGTTTGATAGGGATTGCATTGAATCTGGAGATAGCTTTGGATAGTATCGTCATTTTCACAATGTTGATTCTTCCAATCCAAGAACATGGTATATCTCTCCATCTGTTTGTGTCATCTTTCATTTGTTTCATCAGTGTCTTATTTTTTTTCTGCATACAGGTCTTTTGTCTCCTTAGGTCGGTTTATTCCTAGGTATTTAATTCTTTTTGTTGCAGTGGTGAATGGGAGTGTTTACTTGATTTCTCTTTCAGATTTTCATCATTAGTGATAAGAATGCAAGAGATTTCTGTTCATTAATTTTTTATCCTGCTACTTTACCAAATTCATTGATTAGCTCTATTAGTTTTCTGGTAGCATCTTTAGTATTCTCTATGTTTGGTACTATGCCATCTGCAAACAGTGAAAGTTTTACTTCTTCTTTTCCAATTTGGATTCCTTTTATTTCATATTCTTCTATGATTTCTGGGGCTAAAACTTCCAAAATTATGTTAAATAATGTTGGTGAGAGTGGGCACTCTTGTCTTGTTCCTGAAGTTAGTGGAAATATTTTCAGTTTTTCACCATTGAGCACAATTTTGGCTGTGGATTTGTCATATATGGCCTTTTTTATGTTGAGGTAATATCCCTCTATGCATACTATCTTGAGAGTTTTTATCATAAATCACTGCTGAAATTTGTCAAAAGCTTTTTCTGCATCGATTTAGATTATCATATGGTTTTTATCCTTCAGTTTGTAAATATGGTGTATCACATGGATTGAATTGCGTATATTGAAGAACACTTGCCTTCCTGGGATAAAGTGCACTTGATCATGGTGTATGGTCCTGTTAATGTGCTGCTGGATTTTGTTTCCTAGTATTGTGTTGAGGATTTTTGTGATATTGGCCTGTAGATTTCTTTGTGAATCTTTTTCTGGTTTTGGTATCAGGGTGATGGTGGCCTCATAGAATGAGTTTGAGAGTGTTCCTCCCTCTGCTATATTTTGGAAGAGTTTGAGAAAGATTGATGTTAGAACTTCTCTAAATGTTTGATAGAGTTTACTTGTGAATCCATCAGGTCCTGGGTTTTGTTTGTTGGAAGATTTTAAAATCACAGTTTCAATTTCAGTGCTTCTGATTAGTCTGTTTTTTTATTTTTTATTTTTAAATAATATAAAATAATATATTTTATTTAACTCAATATAGACAAAATAGCATTTCCACGTGTAATCAATATGAAAATTATTGAGATTATTTTTTACATCTTTATTGGAGTAAAATTGCTTTACAATGGTGTGTTTGTTTCTGCTTTATAACAAAGTGAATCAGTTATAAATATACATATGTTCGCATATCTCTTCCCTCTTGCATCTCCCTCCCTCCCACCCTCCCTATTCCACCCCTCCAGGTGGTCACAAAGCACCAAGCTGATCTCCCTGTGCTATGTGGCTGCTTCCCACTAGCTATATACCTTACGTTTGGTAATGTATATATGTCCATGCATCTCTCTCACTTTGCCACAGCTTACCCTTCCCCCTCCCCATATCCTCAAGTCCATTCTCTAGTAGGTCTGTGTCTTTATTCCTTTCTTACCCCTAGGTTCTTCATGACATTTTTTCCCCTTAAATTCTACATATATATGTGTTAGCATATGGTATTTTTCTTTCACTTTCTGACTTACTTCACTCAGTATGACAGACGTTAGGTCTCTCCATCTCATTACAAATAGCTCAATTTCATTTCTTTTTATGGCTGAGTAATATTCCATTGTATATATGTGCCACATCTTCTTTATCCATCCATCCAATAATGGACACGTAGGTTGTTTCCATCTCCGGGCTATTGTAGAGCTGCAATGAACATTTTGGTACATGACTCTATTTGAATTATTGTTTTCTAAGTGTATATGCCCAGTAGTGGGATTGCTGGGTCATATGGTAGTTCTATGTGTAGTTTTTTAAGGAACCTCCATACTGTTCTCCATAGTGGCTGTACCAATTCACATTCCAACCAGCAGTACAAGAGTGTTCCTTTTTCTCCACACCCTCTCCAACATTTATTGTTTCTAGATTTTTTGATGATGACCGTTCTGACTGGTGTGAGATGATATCTCATTGTAGTTTTGATTTGCATTTCTCTAATGATTAATGATGTTGACCATTCTTTCATGTGTTTGATGGCACTCTCTATATTTTCTTTCAAGAAATGTCTATTTACATCTTCTGCCCATTTTTGGATTGGGTTATTTATTTTTTGTTATTGAGCTGCATGAGCTGCTTATAAATTTTGGAGATTAATCCTTTGTTAGTTGCTTCATTTTCAAATATTTTTTTCCCATTCTGAGAGTTGTCTTTTGGTCTTGTTTATGATTTCCTTTGCTGTGCAAAAGCTTTGAAGTCACTTTAGGTCCCATTTGTTTATTTTTGTTTTTATTTCCATTTCTCTAGGAGGTGGGTCAAAAAGATCTTGCTGTGATTAATGACATAGAGTGTTCTATGTTTTCCTCTAAGAGTTTGAACATTTCTGGCCTTATAATTAGGTCTTTAATCCATTTTGAACTTATTTTTGTGTATGGTGTTAGGGAGTGATCTAATCTCATATCTTTACATGTACCTGTCCAATTTTCCCCGCAACACTTATTAAAGAGGCTGTCCTTTCTCCACTGTACATTCCTGCCCCTTTATCAAAGATAAGTTGACCATATGTGCGTGGGTTTTTCTCTGGGATTTGTATAGTGTTCCACTGATCTATCTTTCTGTTTTTCTGCCAGTACCATACTGTCTTGATTACTGTAGCTTTGTAGGATAGTCTGAAGTCAGGGAGCCTGATTCCTGCAGCTCAGGTTCTCATTCTCAAGATTGCTCAGGTTATTCTGGGTCTTTTGTATTTCCATACATGTTGTGAAATTTTTGGTTCTAGTTCTGTGAAAAATGCAAGTGGTAGTTTGATAAGGGTTGCATTGAATCTGTAGATTGCTTTGGGTAGTAGAGTCATTTTCACAATGTTGATTCTTCCAATCCAATAACATGGTATATCTCTCCGTCTATTTGTATCATCTTTCATTTTTTTATCAGTGTCTTATAATTTTCTACATCCAGGTCTTTTGTCTCCTTAAGTAGGTTTATTCCTAGATATTTTATTCTATTTGTTGCAGTGGTAAATTGGAGTGTTGTGTTGATTTCACTTTCAGATTTTTAATCATTAGTTTATAACAATGCCACAGTTTTCTGTGCATTAATCTTGTATCCTGCAACATTACCAACTTTATTGATTAGCTCTAGTAGTTTTCTGGTAGCATCTTTAGGATTCTCTCTATATAGTATCCTGTCATCTGCAAACAGTGACAGCTTTACTTCTTCTTTTCCGATTTGGATTCTTTTATTTCCTTTTCTTGTCTGATTGCTGTGGCTAAAACTTCCAAAACTATATTGAATAAGAGTGGTGAGAGTGGGCAACCTTGTCTTGTTCCTGATCTTATTGGAAGTGCTTTTAGTTTTTCACCGTTGAGGACAATGTTGGCTGCGGGTTTGCCATATATGGCCTTTATTATGTTGAGGAAAGTTCCCTGTATGCCTATTTTCTGCAGTTTTTATCATAAACCAGTGTTGAATTTTGTCGAAAGCTTTCTCTGCATCTATTAATATGATCATATGGTTTTTCTACTTCAATTTGTAAATATTGTTTATCAAATTGATTGATTTGCGTATATTGAAAAATCCTTGTATTCCTGGAATAAACCCCACTTGATCATGGTTTATGATCCTTTTAATATGCTGTTGGATTCTGTTTGCTAGTATTTTGTTGAGGATTTTTGCATCTATGTTAATCAGTGATATTGGCCTGTAGTTTTCTTTCTTTGTGACTCCCTTGTCTGGTTTTAGTGTCAAGGTGATGGTGGCCTTATAGAATGAAATTAGGGGTGTTTTTCCCTCTGCTATATTTTGGAAGAGTGTCAAAAGGAAAGGTGTTAGCTCTTCTCTAAATGTTTGATAGAATTCGCCTGTGAAGCCATCTGGTCCTGGGCTTTTGTTTGTTGGAAGATTTTTAATCACAGTTTCAATTTCAGTGCTTGTGATTTGTCTGTTCATATTTTCCATTTCTTCCTGATTCAGTCTTGGCAGGTTTTGCATTTCTAAGTATTTTACCATTTCTTCCAGGTTGTCCATTTTATTGGCATAGAGTTGCATTTTGTAATCTGTCACAGTCTTGTATTTCTGCAGTTACAGTTGTTACTTCCCCCTTTTCATTTCTAAATCTATTGATTTGAATCTTCTCTTTTTTTTTCTTGGTGAGTCTGGCTAATGGTCTATCAATTTTGTTTATCTTCTCAAAGAACCAGATTTTAGTTTTATTGATGTTTGCAATCGTTTCCTTCATTTCCTTTTCATTTGTTTTTGATTGGATTTTTATGATTTCTTTCCTTCTGCTAACTTTGTGGGTTTTTTTGTCCTTCTTTCTCTAATTGTTTTAGGTATAAGATTAAGTTGTTAATTCGAGGTGTTTCCTGTTTCTTAAGCTAGGATTCTATTGCTGTAAACATCCCTAGTAGGACTGCTTTTGCTGCATCCCATTGGTTTTGGGTCATTGTGTCTCCATTGTCATTTGTTTCTCTGTGTTTTTTGATTTCCTCTTTGATTTCTTCAGGAAACACTTCGTTATTAAGTAGTGTATTGTTTAGCCTTCATGTGTTTTAATTTTTTACAGGTCTTTTCCTGTAATTGGTATCTAGTGTCATAGCATTGTGGTCAGATGTGATACTTGATAAAATTTCAATTTTCTTAAATTTACAAAGGCTTGATTTGTGACACAAGATATGATCTATCCTGGAGAATGTTCTTTGACCACTTGATAAAAATGTGTATTCTGTTGTTTTTGGATGGATTGTCCTAAAATTTTCAATTAAGTCCACCTTGTTTAATGGATCATTTAAAGCTTGTATTTCCATATTTATTTTCATTTTGGATGGTCGGTCCATTAGTGAAAGTGGGGTGTTAACGTCCCCTACTATGATTGTGTTACTGTTGATCTCCCCTTTTATGGTTGTTATTATTTGATTAAACAGTTCCTTTCCCATTTTAAGGCAGTTTTCACCTATAAGCTCTTCAAATATTTTCTCAGTTCCTTTCTTTTTTTTCTTCTTTTGGAACCCCTATAATTCGAATGTTGGTGTGTTTAATGTTGTCCCAGAGGTCTCTGAGACTGTCCTAAGTTCTTTTCATTCTTTTCTCTTTATTCTGCTCTGCAGTAGTTATTTCCACTATTTTATCTTCCAAGTCACTTATCCGTTCTTCTGCCTCTGTTATTCTGCTATTGATCCCATCTAGAGTCTTTTTCATTTCATTTATTGTGTTGTTCATTGTTGTTTGTTTCTTCTTTAGTTCTTCTAGGTCCTTTTTAAATGTTTCTTGCATTTTGTCTCTTCTATTACCAAGATTTTGGATCATCTTTACTGTCATTATTCTGAATTCTTTTTCAGTTAGGCTGCCTATTTCCTCTTCATTTGTTAGGTGTGGTCGGTTTTTATGTTTCTCCTTCATTTGCTGTGTGTTTTTCTGTCTTCTCATTTTGCTTATCTTTCTGTCTTTGGGGTCTCCTTTTTGCAGGCTGCTGCTTCATAGTTCCTGTTGTTTTTTGTGTCTGTCCCCAGTGGCTAAGGTTGGTTCAGTGCGTTGAGTAGGCTTCCTGGTGGTGGGGACTAGTGCCTGTGTTCTGATGGTTGAGACTTTATCTTGTCTTTCTGGTGGGCATGACCACGTCTTGTGGTGTGTTTTGTGGTGTCTGTATCCTTATTATGATTTTTGGAAGCCTCTCTTCTTTTTTTTTTTTTTTTTTTTTTTTTTTTTTTTTTTTTTTGGTTCAGCTGCC
>NW_006789254.1:12020-70374 GCF_000442215.2 Lipotes vexillifer
GCTGCTCTGCAGCATGTGGGATCTTCCCTGACCGGGGCACGAACCTGTGTCCCCTGCATCGGCAGGCAGACTCTCAACCACTGCGCCACCAGGGAAGCCCTGGAAGCCTCTCTTCTAATGGGTGTGTTTGTGTTTCTGTCTTGCTAGTTATTTGTCATAGAGTGTCCAGAACTGTAGCTTGCTGGTTGTTGAGTGAAGCTGGGTGCTGCTCTTGAGATGGAGATCTCTGTGAGATTTTCGCCGTTTGATATTATGTGGAGCTGGGAGGTCTCCTGTGGACCAGTGTCCTGAATTTGGCTTTCCCATCTCAGAGGCACAGCTGTGACTCCTTGCTGCAGCACCAAGAACCTTTCATCCACATGGCTCCTCAATTTGGTATGATTTGTTGTCTATTCTTGTATTCCACAGATGCAGGGTACATCAAATTGATTGTGGAACTTTAATCCACTGATTCTGAGGCTGCTGGGAGAGATTTACCTTTCTCTTCTTTGTTCACACAGTTCCCAGTGGCTCAGTTTTGGATTTGGCCCCGCCTCTCTGTGTAGGTCACTGGAGGGAATCTGTTCTTTGCTCAGACAGGATAGGGTTAAAGGAGCAGCTGCTTTGGGGACTCTGGCTCACTCATGCCGGGGGAAGGTAGGGGCTCGGAATGCAGGGCATGCCTGCTGTGGCAGATGCCGGCATGACATTGCATCACCCTGAGTTGATCGGTGCATTCTCCCGGGGAAGTTGCCCCTGGATCCTGGGACCCTGTCATTGGCGGGATGCGCAGTCTACCCGGAAGGGCGTTGTGGATTGTGACATGTGCTTGCATACAGGCTTCTTGGTGGTGGAAGCAGCAGCCTTTGCATCTCATGCGCCTCTCTGGGGACCGTGCTTTTAGCTGCAGCTCACGCCCATCTCTGGAGCTCCTTTAAGCAGCACTCTTAATCCCCTCTCCTCATGCTCCAGGAAACAAAGAGGGAAGAAAAAGTCTCTTGCCTCTTCAGCAGATCCAGACATTTCCCCAGACTCCCTCCCGGCTCGCCGTGGCACACTAACCCCCTCCAGGCTGTGTTCATGCGCCAACCTCAGTCCTCTCTCTCTGCGCTCCGATCAAAGCCCGAGCCTCAGCTCCCATCCCCGCCCGCCCCAGCAGATGAGCAGACAATCCTCTCTGGCTGGTGAGTGCCAGTTGGCACCAATCCTCTGTGTGGGAATCTCTCCACTTTGCCCTCTGCACCCCTGTTGCTCTGCTCTCCTCCATGGCTCCGAAGCTTTCCCACTCCGCCACCTGCAGTCTCCACCCGTGAAGGGGCTCCTGGTGTGTGGAAACATTTCCTCATTCACGTCTCCCTCCCACTGATACAGGTCCCGTCCCTATCCTTTTGCCTCTGTTTATTCTTTGTTCTTTTGCCCTACCCAGGTATGTGGGGAGTTTCTTGCCTTTTGGGAGGTCTGAGGTCTTCTGCCAGCGTTCAGTAGGTGTTCTGTAGGAATTGTTCCACGTGTAGATGTATTTCTGGTGTATCTGTGTGGAGGAAGTTGATCTCCGTGACTTACTCTTCCACGATCTTCCCCTCGTCTCTCGATTGGTCTATTTATATTTTGTATTTCTTCCTGTTTGTGTCTCAGAAGGTTTGCTTTTCTAAGTATTTGTCCATTTCTTCCAGGTTGTCCATTTTATTGGCATATAGTTGCTTGTAGTAATCTCTCCGAATGTTTGTATTTCTGCAGTGTCAGTTGTTACTTCTCCTTTTCCATTTCTAATTCTGTTGATTTGTCTTTTTTTCTTGATGAGTCTAGCTAATGATTTATCAATTTTGTTTATCTTCTAAAATAATCAGCTTTTAGTTTTATTCATCTTTGTTATCATTTCCCCCATTTTTTTCATTTATTTCTGATGTGACTTTTTGATCTCTTTCTTTCTGGGAACTTTTGCTTTGTTTTGCACATTTCTCTAATTGCTTTAGGTGTATGTTTAGGTTATTTATTTGAGATGCTTCTTATTTCTTGAGATTGGATTGTATTGCTATAAACTTCCCTCTTAGAACTGCGTTTGTGTCCTCCCGTAGGTTTTGGGCCATTGTGTTTTCATTGTCATTTGTTTCCAGAATTTTTTTGATTTCATATT
This sequence comes from Lipotes vexillifer, assembly GCF_000442215.2. Taxonomy (NCBI): domain Eukaryota; kingdom Metazoa; phylum Chordata; class Mammalia; order Artiodactyla; family Lipotidae; genus Lipotes; species Lipotes vexillifer. Next base: position 14,134 of record NW_006789254.1, read on the forward strand.
TCATTTCTTCAGTGATCTCTTGGATATTTGATAGAGTATTGTTTAGCCTTTTGTGTTTGTATTTTTACAGTTTTTTAAAAATTTTTGACTGCCTGTAAGGTTTTAATTTCTCCTTTGAATCTGAGTGAGATCTTTGCTGGGTAGAGTAATCTTGAGTGTAGCTTTTTCCCTTTCATCATTTTAAATATGCTGTCCCGAGTCCAGGGCAAAGTTTGGACCTGCTGAAGAGGCAAGAGAGTTTTTCTTCTCTCTGTTTCCCGGTGTGCAAGGAGAGGGGATTAAGAGCACTGCTTAAAGGAACTCCAGAGTCCAGCGCAAGCCGCAGCTAAAAGCGCAAACCCCAGAGACGTGCATGAGATGCTAAGGCTGCTGCTGCCGCCAACAAGAAGCCTGTGTGCGAGCATAGGTCACTATCCACACCCCCCTTCCTGGAAGCCTGTGCAGCCCGCCACTGCCAGGGTCCCAGTATCCAGGGACAACATTCCCGGTAGAACGCATGGTGCGCCTCAGGCTGGTGCAATGTCACACTGGCCTCTGCCACCGAAGGTGTGCTGCACATTCCATGCCCCTCCCTATCCCAGCCTGAGGGAACCAGAGTCCAGAAAGCAGCTGCTCATTTAACCCCCTCCTGTCTCAGCAAACAACAGATGCCCTCCAGCTACCTACACGTGAGGCGGGGACAAATCCAAAGCTGAGCCGCGGGAGCTGTGTGAACAAAGAAGTGAAAGGGAAATCTCTCCCAGCAGCCTCAGGAGCAGTGGATTAAAACTCCACAATCAACTTGATGCACCCTGCATGTGTGGAATATATGAATAGACAATGAATCATCCCAAATTGTGGAGGTGGACTTTGAGAGCAAGACTTATGATTTTTTCTCCTTTTCCTCTTTTTGTGAGTGTGTATGTGTATGCTTCTGTTTGAGATTTTGTCTGTATAGCTTTGCTTCCACCATTTGTTCTAGGGATGTATCCATCTGTTTTTTTGTTTAATTCTTAATAATTATTTTCTATTTTCATAACTTAGTTATACTTTACATTACTTTATTTTATTTTATCTTCTTTCTTTCTTTATCTTTTTCCTTCCTTCACTCCTTCCTTCCTTCCTTCATCCCTCCCTCCCTTCATTCTTTCTTTCCTTCTTTCTTTCTTTCTTTCTTTCTTTCTTTCTACTTCTAGTAATTCTTCCTTTCTACATTTTCTACCTTTTATTCTGAGCCGTGTGGATGAAAGGCTCTTTGTGCTGCAGCAAGGAGTCAGTGCTGTGCCTTTGAGGTGGGAGAGCCAACTTCAGGACACTGGTCCACAAGAGAACTCCCAGCTCCACATAATATCAAATGGCGAAAATCTCCCCAAGATCTCCATCTCAACACAAGCACCCAGCTTCAGTCAACGACCAGTAAGCTACAGTGCTGGACAACTTATGCCAAACAACTAGCAATACAGGACACAACCCCACTCATTAGCAGAGAGGCTGCCTAAAATCATAATAAATCCACAGACATCCCAAAACACACCACCAGACATGGACCTGCCCACCAGAAATAAAAGATCTAGCCTCATACACCAGAACACAGGCAGTATTCCTCTCCACCAGGAAGCGTACACAACCCACTGAACCAACCTTAGCCACTAGGGACAGACACCACAAACAACGTGAACTACGAACCTGCAGCCTGAAAAAAGGAGACCCCAAACTAACTAAGATAAGCAAAATGAGAATACAGAAAAACACACAGCAAATGAAGAAGCAAGATAAAAACCGACCACACCTAACAAATGAAGAGGAAATAGGCAGCCTACCTGGCAAATAATTCAGAATAATGATAGGAAAGATGATCCAAAATCTTGGTAATAGAAGAGACAAAATGCAAGGAACATTTAACAAGGACCTAGAAGAACTAAAGATGAAACAAACCACGATGAACAACACAATAAATGAAATGAAAAAGATTCTAGATGGGATCAATAGCAGAATAACTGCGGCAGAAGAACGGATAAGTCACCAGGAAGGTAAAATAGTGGAAATAACTACTGCAGAGTATAACAAAGAGAAAAGAATGAAAAGAGAGGATGACAGTCTCAGAGACCTCTGGGACAACATTAAACACAGCAACATTCGAATTATAGAGGTTCCAGAAGAAGAAGAGCAAAAGAAAGGGACTGAGTAAATATTTGAAGAGATTATAGTTGAAAACTTCCCTAATATGGGAAATGAAATAGTTAATCAAGCCCAGGAAGCACAGAGAGTCCCATACAGGATAAATCCAAGGACAAATACACCAAGACACATATTAATCAAACTGTCAAAAATTATACAGAAAGAAAACGTGTTAAAAGCTGCAAGGGAAAAACAACAAATAACACCCAAGGGAATCCCCATAAGGTTAACAGCTGATCTGTCAGCAGAAACTATGCAAGCCAGAGGGACTGGCAGGACATATTTAAAGTGATGAAGGAGAAAATCCTGCAACCAAGATTACTCTACCAAGCAAGGATCTCATTCAGATTTCATGGAGAAAATAAAACCTTTACAGACAAGCAAAAGTTGAGAGTTCAGCAACACTAATCCAGCTATACAACAAATGCTAAAGGAACTTCTCTAGGCAAGAAACACAAGAGAAGGAAAAGACCTACAATAATGAACACAAAACAATTAAGAATATGGGAATAAGAACATACATATCAATAATTACCTTATATGTAAATAGCCTAAATGCCTCCACCAAAAGACACAGATTGGTTGAATGAATACAAAAACAAGACCCATATATATGCTCTCTACAAGAGACCCACTTCAGACCTAGAGACACATACAGACTAAAAGTAAGGGGATGGAAAAAGATATTCCATGCAAATGGAAACCAAAAGAAAGCTTGTGTAGCAATTCTCATAGTGGACAAAATAGATTTTAAAATAAATACTATTAGGAGAGACAATGAAGGACACTACAAAATGATCAAGGGACCAATCCAAGAGGAAGATGTAACAATTGTAAATATTTATGCACCCGACATAGGAGCACCTCCATACATAAGGCAAATACTAACAGCCATAAAAGGGGAAATCGACAGTAACACATTCATAGTAGGGGACTTCAACACCCCACTTTCTCCAATGGACATATCGTCCAAAATGAAAATAAATAAGGAAACACAAGCTTTAAATGACACATTAAACAAGATGGAGTTAATTGATATTTATTGGACATTCCATCCAAAAACAACAGATTACACATTTTTCTCAAATGCTCATGGAACATTCTCCAGGATAGATCATATCTTGGATCGCAAATCAAGCCTTGGTAAATTTACAAAAATTGAAATTGTATCAAGTATCTTTTCTGACCACAATGCTATGAGACTAGATATCAATTACAAGAAAAGATCTGTAAAAAGTTCAAACACATGTTGGCTAAACATAACACTACTTAATAACGAAGTGATTACTGAAGAAATCGAAGAGGAAATCAAAAAATACCTAGAAAGAAATGACAATGGAGACAAGATGACCCAAAACCTATGGGATGCAGCAAAAGCAGTTCTAAGAGGGAAGTTTATAGGAATACAATCCTACCTTAAGAAACAGGAAACATCTCTAATAAACAACTTAACCTTGCACCTAATGCAATTAGAGAAAGAAGAACAAAAAAACCCCCAACGTTAGCAGCAGAATAGAAATCATAAAAATCAGATCAGTAATACAAGGAAAAGAAATGAAGGAATCGATAGCAAAGATAAATAAAACTAAAAGCTGGTTCTTTGAGAAGATAAACAAAATAGATAAACCGTTAGCCAGACTCATGATGAAAAAAAAGGGAGAAGACTCAAATCAATGGAATTAGAAATGAAAAAAGAGAAGTAACAACTGACACTGCAGAAATACAAAAGATCATGAGAGATTACTACAAGCAACTCTATGCCAATAAAATGGACAACCTGGAAGAAATGGACAAATACTTAGACAAGCACAACCTACCAAGACTGAATCAGGAAGAAATGGAAAATATGAACAGACAAATCACAAGCAATGACATTGAAACTGTGATTAAAAATCTTCCAACAAACAAAAGCCCAGGACCAGATGGCTTCAGAGGTGAATTCTATCAAACATTTAGAGAAGAGCTAACATCCATCCTTCTCAAACTCTTCCAAAATATAGCAGAGGGAGAATCACTCCCAAACCTATCCCAAACCCATTTTGCTTAACTTACTGTGTTTTCGGTTCCTTTTTCATAGGCTGCACGTTCGTAATTTGTGTTGTTTTTGGTGTCTTCCCCCAGTAGGTAAGGTTGGTTCAGTGGCTTGTGTAGGCTTCCTAGTTGAGGGGACTGGTGCCTCTGTTCTGGTGTGTGGGGCTGGGTCTTATCTTTCTGTTGGGCAGTGCTACATCTGGTGTTGTGTTTTGAGGTGTCTGTGAACTTAGTATGATTTTCAGCAGCCTCTCTGGTAATGGTTGGGGTTGTGTTCCTCTCTTTCTAGTTGTTTAGCATGGGACGTCCATTAATCGTGCTTGCTGGCCGTTGGGTGGAGCTGGAGCTTAGCCTTGAGACAGAGAACTTTGGGAGCTCTCTTGCCAATTTATATTATGTGTGGCTGGGAGGTTTCTGGTGGTCCAATGTCTTGAACTTGGCTCTCCCACCACAGAGGCTTAGGCCAGAAATCAGGCTACAGCACCAAGACCATGTCAGCCACACAGCTCAGAAGAAAATGGAGAAAAAATAAAGACATAATTATAATAAGTAAAATAATTAAAATTTAAAAATTATAAAAATAAACAATTTTTAAAAAATAGAGTAACCAAATCAGTAAACAAATCCACCAATGATAGCAAGCACTAAAATCTATAGTAAAATAACCATAAAAATCAGAAACAAGTCAGTCGCAGATAGGAAACTGGAAGTCTACAGTTGCTCCTAAAGTCTGCTGCCTCAAGTTTGGGTTGATTCTTTGTCTATTCAGGTATTCCACAGATGCAGGGTACCTCAAGTTGCATGTGGGGATTTAATCTGCTGCACCTGAGGCTGCATGGAGAAATTTCCCTTTCTCTTCTTTGTTCACACAGCTCCTGGGGTTCAGCATTCATTTTGGCCAAACGTCTGCGCGTAAGTTACCCTCAGGCTTCTGTTTGCACCCAGACAGGATGGGGTTAAAGCAGCGGCTGATTAGGGTGCTCTGGCTCACTCATGCTGGGGGATGGGAGGAGTACGGTAGTTATAATTGGCATGTGGGGTGAACCTCCTGTGGCAGAGGCCTGCATGACTTGTAACAGCCTTAGGCACACCATGTGTTCTCCCAGGGAATTTCACCCTGGAACACGGGGCCTGGGCTGTGGCAGGCTGCACAGGCTCCTTTGTGGCGTGGGGGGGCGGGTTGTTCTTGTGGACACTGACCTGTGCTTTCACACAGGATTCTTGGTGGCTGCAGAAGCTGCATTAATGTTTCATGCCTGTCTCTGGGGTCTGAGCTAATAGCTGCACTTCATGCCTATCTCTGGAGCTTCTTTAGGTGGTGCTCCGCCTTTTGTGGGCAGACAGGGAAGGAATCCCCTCTCCTCGTGCACTCTGAAACAATAGTCTCTTGTCTCTTAGGCAGGTTCAGACTTCTTCCTGGATTCCCTCCTGGCTAGCTGTGGCCTACTAGCCCACTTCAGGCTGTGTTTAGATATCAATCCCAGTCCTCTCACTGGGGTCTGACCTCCAAAGTTCGAGCTTCAGCTCCCAGCCCGCACCTGCCCCGGCTGGTGAGCAGACAAGCCTCTTAGGCTGGTGAGTGCTGATCGGCACCAATTGTCTGTGTGGGAATCTCTCTGCTTTGCCCCCTGAACCCCTGTTTCTACACTCTCCTCCATCGCTCTGGAGCTTTCCCCCCACCCACATCCCTGTCTCTGCCAGTGAAGTGGCTTCCTAGTGTGTGGAAACTTTTCCTCCTTCACAACTCTCTCCCAGTGGTGCAGGTCCTGTCCCTATTCTTTGTCTCTGTTTTTTTCTTTTTTCTTTTGCCCTACTCAGGTACGTGGAGATTTTCTTATCTTTTGGGAAGTCTGAGGTCTTATGCCAGTGCTCAGTAGGTGTTCTATAGGAGTTGTTCCACATGTAGATGTATTTTTGATGTATTTATGGGGAGGAAATGATATTCACATCTTACTCTTATGCCGTCTTGAAGGCCTCCCTTGGACTTTTGTATTTGGGTAGTTTTAATTTTTTTAAAATTTTTTGGCTGCCTCGGGTCTTAGTTGTGGCATGCAGGAACTTTCATTATGACATGCGGGATCTTTTGTTGTGGTACACGTGTTCTTCATTGCAGTGCATGTGTTTCTCTCTAGTTGCAGTGCTTGGGATTCTCTCTAGTTACGGTGCATGGGCTGCTCTCTAGTTGTGGCATGTGGGCTTCTCTCTAGTTTTGGTGTGTAGGGTTTCTCTCTCTCTAGTTTTGGCATGTGGGGTCCATAGTGTATGGGCTCTGTGGTTGTGTCACATGGGCACCAGAACATGTGGGCTTTCTAGTTTATACCATGCAGCCCCTCTAGTTGAGCCACATGAGCTCAGCTGTTTTGTCACACAGGCTGAGTTGCCCTGCAGCATGTGGAATCTTAGTTCTCTGCCCAGGGATCAAACCTGCATCCCCTGCATTGGAAGGCAGATTCTTTACCACTGGACTACTCAGGAAGTCTATCCTGAGAGTATTTAAATCACAGATTTATCTTCAGAACTTCAAATTAGTCTGTTTATATTTTCTATCTCTTCCTGTTTAAGTCTTGGGAGATTGTACCTTTCTAAGAATTTGTCCATTTCTTCTAGGTTGTCCATTTTATTGGAATATAGTTGCATGTAGTAGTCTCTCATGGTCCTTTGTATTTCTGTGGTGACAGTTGTAACTTCTCCATTTTCACTGAGACTTTTTTGATTTAGGCCTTCTCCCTTTTTTTCTTGATGAGTCTGGCTAAGGGTTTATCAATTTTGTTTATCTTTCCAAAGAACCAGCTTTTAGTTTCTTTATTTTTTATAATTTTTTCTCTCTATTTTATTAATTTCTGCTTTGATGTCTATGATTTATTGTCTTCTATTACATTTGGGTTTTGTTTGTTCTTCTTTCTGTAGTTGCTTTATGTGTAATGTTAGGCTGTTTATTTGAGGTTTTTCTTTCTTCCTGAGGTAGGCTTGTATTGCTATAAATTTCCCTATTAAGAACTGCTTTTGGGATGTGGAGGAGACATTCAAGATGGCAGAGGAGTAAGATGTGGAGATCACCTTCCTCCCCACAAATACATCTGAAATACATCTACATGTGGAACAACTCCTACAGAACACCTACTGAACGCTGGCAGAAGACCTCAGACTTCCCAAAAGACAACAAAACCCCTATGTACCTGGGTAGTGCAAAAGAGAAAAGAAAAAAAATGTGACAAAAGAATAGGGACAGGACCTGCCTCTCTGGGAGGGAGCTGTGCAGGAGGAAAAGTTTCCACACACTAGGAAGCCCCTTAACTGGTGGAGATGGGGAGGAGGCAGGGGGGAAGCTTCAGAGCTATGGAGGAGACCGCAGCAACAGGGGTGCAGAGAACAAAGTGTAGAGGTTCCCACACAGAGTATCAGTGCCAACCAGCACTCACCAGCCTGAGAGGCTTGTCTGCTCCCCCGCCGCTGTGTGTAGGGGCTGCGAGCTGAGGCTCTGGCTTCAGAGTGTAGAATCCAGGTAGAGGACTGGGGTTGGCTGCGTGATCACAGCCTGAAGGGGGCTAGTAAACCACAGCTAGCTGGGAGGGAGTCCGGGAAAATGTCTGGAACTGCCTAAAAGGCAGAAGACCATTGTTTTATGGGCAAGAGGAGAGGGGATACAGAGCACTGCCTAAACGAGCACCAGAGATGGGCACGAGCCATGACTTTCAGCAGAGACCAGAGACGGGCATGAAATGCTAAGGCTGCTGCTTCAGCAACCAAGAAGCCTGTGTGTAAGCATAGGTCACTATCCACAACTCCCTTTCCAGCAGCCTGTGAAGCCCACGACTGCCAGGGTCTGGAGATTCAGGGACAACTTCCCCAGGAGAACACATGGCATGCCTCAGGCTGTTGCAACATCATGCTGGCCTCTGCCACCACAGGCTCGCCCTGCATTCCCTACCCCTCCCTCCCCACCAGCCTGAGTGAGCCAGAGCCCCCTAATCAACTGCTGCTTTAATCCCATCCTCTCTGAGCAAAGAACAGACACCCTCAGACGACCTACACTCAGAGATCGGGCCAAATACAAAGCTGAACACCAGGAGCTGTGTGAACAAAGATGAGAAAGGAAAAATTCTCCCAGCAGCCACAGGAGCAGGGGATTAAATCTCAATGATCTAACTGAGGTACACTGAATCTCTGGAATACCTGAATATACAATGAATCATCCCAAAATTGAGGCAGTGGACATTGTATGATTTTGTCTGTGTAGTTTGTTTTTACAATCTGTCCTAGGCTCCTGTCTGTCCATTTTTTTTTTCTACTTTTAGTGTGTTTTTTTACCACTTGCTATCATTGGTAGATTTGTTTTTTAGTTTGGTTGCTCTCTTCTTTCCTTCTATTTTTGAATTACTTTTTAAAATGTTTAATAATATTTTATTTTAATAATTTTATTTTATTTATTTTTCTTTCTTTATTTTTTCTGCCTTTTCTTCTGAGCGATGTGACTGATAGGGCCTTGGTGCTCTGGACAGATGTCAGACCTGTGTCTTTGAGGTGGTTGAGCTGAGTTCAGGACATCGGTCCACCAGAGACCTCCAAAATCCACACAATATCAAATGGCTAAAGATCTCCCAGAGACCTCCATGTCAATGCTAAGACCAGGTCCACTCAATTACCAGCAAGATGGTGCTGAACACCCTATGCCAAACAACTAGCACGACAGGAACAAAACACCACCCATTATGCAAGAGGCTGTGTAAAATCATAATAAGGTCACAGACACCCCAAAACACACCACTGGACACGGTGCTGCCCACCAGAAAGACAAGATCCAGCCTCATCCACCAGAACACAGGTACTAGTCCCCAGCACCAGGAAGCCTACACAACCGACTGAACCAACCTTAGCAACTGGGGCCAGACACAAAAAACGATGGGAACTACAAACTGCAGCCTGCAAAAAGGAGACCCCAAACACAGTAAGTAAAGCAAATGAGAAGACAAAGAAAAACAGAGCAGATGAAGAAACAAGGTAAAAACCCAGCAGATCAAACAAATGTAGAGGAAATAAGCAGTCTACCTGAAAAAGAATTCAGAATAATGATAGTAAAGGTGATCCAAAATCTTGGAAATAAACTGGAGAAAATACCTGAAACTTTTAACAAGGACCTTAAAGAACTAAAGAGCAAACAAACAATGATGAACAACAGAATAAAAGAAATTAAAAATTCTCTAGAATGAATAGCAGAATACCTGAGGCAGAAGAATGGATAAGTGACCTGGAAGATAACATAGTGGAGAAAACTACTGCAGAGCAGAATAAAGAAAAAAGAATGAAAAGAATTGTGGACAGTCTCAGAGACCTCTGGGTAAACAGTAAACGCAACAACATTCGAATTACATAGGTCCCAGAAGAAGAAGAGAAAAAAAAGAGTGAGAAAATATTTGAAGAGATTATAGTTGAAAGCTTACCTAATATGGGAAAGGAAACAGTCAGTCAAGTCCAGGAATCGCAGAGTCCCAAACAGGATAAATCCAAGGAGAAACATGCAAAGGCACACATTAACCATACTATTAAAAATTAAGTACAAGGAAAAAATATTAAAAGCAGCAAGGAATAAACAACAAATGATATACAAGGTAATCCCCATAAGGTTAAGAGCTGATCTTTCAGCAGAAACTCTGCAAGCCAGAAGGGAGTGGCAAGCCATATTTAAAGTGATAAAAGGGGAAAACCTACAGCTAAGATTACTCTACCCAGCAAGGATCTTACTCAGATTCAACAGAGAAATCAAAATCTTTACAGACAAGCAAAAGCTAAGAGAATTCAGCACCACCAAACCAGCTTTAAAACAAATGCTAAAGGACCTTCTCTAGGCAGGAAACACAAAAGAAGGAAAAGACCTACAATAACAAACCCAAAACAATTAAGAAAATGGTAATAGGAACATACGTATTGATAACTACCTAAAATTTAAATGGATTAAATGCTCCAACCAATATACACAGACAGGCTGAATAGATAAAAACAAGCCCCATATATTTGCTGTCTACAAGAGACCCACTTCAGACCTAGGGACACATAAAGATTAAAAATGATGGGATGGAAAAAGATAGTCCACGCAAATGGAAATCAAAAGAAAGCTGGAGTAGCAATTCACATATCAGTTAAGATAGACTTCAAAATAAAGACAATTACAAGAGACAAAGACAGACACTATGTAATGATCAAGGGATCGATCCAAGAAGAAAATATAACAATTGTAAATATTTATGCACCCATTATAGGAGCACCTCAATACATAAGGCAATTACTAAAAGCCATAAAAGGGGAAGTCAACAGTAACACAATCATAGTAGGGGACTTTAACACCCCACTTTCACCAATGGACAGATATCCAAAATGAAAATAAAAATGGAAATGCAAGCTTTAAATGATACATTAAACAAGATGGACTTAATTGATATTTATAGGACACTCCATCCAAAAACAACAGAATACACATTTTTCTCAAGTGCTTATGGAACATTCTCCAGGATAGATCATATCTTGGGTCACAAATCAAGCCTTGGTAAATTTAAGAAAATTGAAATTGTATCAAGTATCTTTTCCGACCACAACGCCATGAGACTAGATATCAATTACAGGAAAAAATCTGTAAGAAATACAAACACATGGAGGCTAAAAAACACAATACTTAATAACGAAGAGATCACTAAAGAAATCAAAGAGGAAATCAAAAAATACCTAGAAACAAATAACAATGAAAACCTGATGACACAAAGCCAATGGGATGCAGCAAAAGCAGTTCTAAGAAGGCAGTTTATAGCAATGCACTCCTACCTCAAAAATGAGAAATATCTCAAATTAAAAACCTAAACTTATACATGAAGAAATCAGAGAAAGAAGAACAAAAATCCACAATGTTAGCAGAAGGAAAAAAAATCATAAATATCTGATCAGAAGTAAATGAAAAAGAAATGAAGGCAACAATAGCAAAATCAATAAAACTAAAACCTGGTTCTTTGAGAAGATAAAGAAACTTTATCAATTATTAGCCAGACTCATCAGGAAAAAAAGGGAGAAGACTCAAATCAATAGAATTAGAAATGAAAAAGGAGAAGTGACAACTGACACTGCAGAAATACAAAGGATCATGAGAGGGTACTACAAGCAAATCTATGCAAAATAAAATGGACAACCTGGAAGAAATGGACAAATTCTTAGAAAAACGCAACCTTCCGAGACTGAAGCAGGAAGAAATAGAAAATATGAACAAATGAATCACAAGCACTGAAATTGAGACTGTGAAGAACAATCTTACAACAAACAAAAGCCCAGGAGCATATGGCTTCACAGGCAAATTTTATCAAACATTTAGAGAAGAGCTACTACCTGTCCTGCTCAAACTCTTCCAAAATACAGCAGAGGGGGAAACACTCCAAAACTCATTCTACGAGGCCACCATCTCACTGATACCAAAACCATACAAAGATGTCACCAAGAAAGAAAACTACAGGCCAATGTCACTGATGAACATAGATGCAAAAATCCTTAACAAAATACTAGCAAACAGAATCCAACAGCACATTAAAAGGTCATACACCATGATCAAGTGAGGTTTATCCCAGGAATGCAAAGACTCTTCAATATATGCAAATCAGTTAATGTGATAAACCATATTAACAAGTTGAAGGAGAAAAACCATATGGTCATCTCAATAGATGCAAAAAAGCTTTTGACAAAATTCAACACTCATTTTTTATAAATATCCTCCAGAAAGTAGGCATAGAGGGAATTACCTCAACATAATAAAAGCCATATATTACAAACTCACAGCCAACGTCATTCTTAATGGTGAAAAATTAAAACCATTTCTTCTAAGATCAAGAACAACACAAGGATGTCCACTCTCACCACTATTATTCAACATAGTTTTGGAAATTTTGGCTTCATCCATCAGTGAAAAAAGAAGAAATAACAGGATCCAAATCAGAATAGAAAATGTAAAGCTGCCACTGTTTGCAGATGACATGATACTATTCATAGAGAATCCTAAATATGCTACCAGAAAACTACTACTGTTAATCAATGAATTTGGTAAAGTAGCAGGATACAAAATTAATGCACAGAATTCTCTTGCATTCTTATATACTAATGATGAAAAGTCTGAAAGAGAAATTAAGGAAACACTCCCATTTACCATTGCAGCAAAAAGAATAAAATACCTAGGAATAAACCTACCTAAGAAGGCAAAAGACCTGCACGCAGAAAACTATAAGACCCTGATGAAAGAAATTAAAGATGATACAAACAGATGGACAGATATACCATGTTCTTGGATTGGAAGAATCAACATTGTAAAAATGACTATACTACCAAAAGCAATGTACATATTTAATGCAATTCCTATCAAACTACCAGTGGCATTTTTCACACAACTAGAACAAAATATTTCACAATTAGTATGGAAATATAAAATATCCCGAATAGCCAAAAGAATGTTGAGAAAGAAAAACGGAGCTGGAGAAATCAGGCTCCCTGACTGCAGGCTATACTAGCAACCTCCAGCAATCAAGAGAGTATGGTACTGGCACAAAAACAGAAATACAGATCTATGGAAGAGGATAGAAAGCCAAGCACTAAACCCAAGCACCTATGGTCACCTTATTTTTTAAAGGAGGCAAGAATATACATTGGAGAAACGACACCCTATTCAATAAGTGGTGCTGGGAAAACAGGACAGCTACATGCAAGTGAATGAAATTAGAACACTCCCTAAAACCATACCCAAAAACAAACTCAAAATGGATTAAAGACCTAAATGTAAGGCAAGACACTATAAAACTCTTACATGAAAACACAGGCAAAACACTCTATGATGTAAATCACAGCAAGATCCTTTTTGACCCACCTCCTAGAGAAATGTAAATAAAAATAAATAAATAAAAATATGGGACCTAGTGAAACCTAAAAGCTTTTGCACAGCAAAAGAAAACTTGAATAAGACAAAAAGACAACCCTCAGAGTGGGAGATAATATTTGCAAATGAATCAACTGACAGAGGATTAATCTCCAAAATATACAAGTATATCATATAACTCAATATCAAAAAACAAACAACCCAGTCCAAAAATGGGCAGGAGACCTAAATGGACATTTCTCTGAAGAAGATATATGGATTGGCAACAAACACATGAAAGGATGCTCAACATCACTAATCATTGGAGAAATGCAAATTAAAACCACAATGAGGTATCACCTCACAGCACACAGAATGGCTATCATTGAAAAATCTACGAACAATAAATGCTGGAGAGGGTGTGGAGAAAAGGGAACACTCTTGCACTCTTGGTGGGAATGTAAATTTATACAGTCACTATGGAGAACAGTATGGAGGTTCCTCAAAAAACTAAAAATAAAACTACTGTACGACCCAGTAATTCCAATAATGGGCATTTACCCTGAGAAAACCATTGTTCAAAAAGGGTCATGTACCACAATGTTCATTGCAGCTCTATTTACAATACCCAGGACATGGAAGCAACCTAAGTGTCCATTGACAGATGAATGGATAAAGAAGATGTGGCACATATATACAATGGAATATTATTCAGCCATAAAAAGAAACAAAATTGAGCCATTTGTAGTGAGGTGGATAGACCTAGAGTCTGTCATACATAGTGAAGTAAGTCAGAAAGAGAAGGACAAACACCGTATGCTAACACATATATATGGAATTTAAAACAAAATGTTATGAAGAACCTAGGCATAAGACAGGAATAAAGACACAAACCTACTGGAGAACGGACTTGAGGATATGGGGAGGGGGAAGGGTGAGCTGTGATAGGGCGAGAGAGAGACATGGACATATATATACTAACAAACATAAGGTAGATAGCCAGTGGGAAGCAGCCGCATGGCACAGGAATACCAGCTCGGTGCTTTGTGACCACCTGGAGGGGTGGGATAGGGAGGGTGGGAGGGAGGGAGACGAAGAGGGAAGAGATATGGGAACATATGTATATGTATAACTGATTCACTTTGTTATAAAGCAGAAACTAACACACCATTGTAAAGCAATTATACCCCAATAAAGATGTTAAAAAAAAAAGAAACGATATTGAGTTATTTATGGTGAAGTTGATGGACCTAGAATATGTCACACAGAGTGAAAAGTGAGTCAGATAGAGAAAAACAAATATTGTATGCTAACACATATATATGGAATGTAAAAACAAACAAAAAAACATGACGATTGAAACCTATTGAATGCAGCAAAAGCAGTTTTTTTTAAACATCTTTTTTGGATTATAATCGCTCTACAATGTTGTGTTAGTTTCTGCTTTATAACAAAGTGAATCAGCTATACATATACATGATATGAGGTTTTGATATAGCAGTATATATCAATCATATATATATGTGTGTGTGTGTATATATATATATATATATATATTTGTGTGTGTGTGTGTGATTGTTTTAAATTTCCGATCTCTTCATTTCAAATGCAATTCAAGTATCCTGAATTTGTACTCTTCTCTCATGATTACTGATTCAGATATCATGTTTTTTTGTGGATGGTTTTCTATGTTTATTTTTGCCTTACTGGTGTGCTTACTGATTTCTTAATTTTCTTATTTCAGGTTGTGCTTTTTTCTTTTCCACCTAAAGACGTTCCTTTAACACTTGTTTTAAATCTGGTTTGGTGGTGCTAAATTCTTGTAGCTGTTGCTTGTGTGTTAAACTTCTGATTTCTCTATCAAATCTGAACAGGAGCCTTGCTGGGTAGAGCATTCTTGCTTGTTAAATTTTTCCATTTCATCACTTTATATACATCATGCCACTCCCTTCTGGCTCTTAGAGTTTCTGCTGAAATATCAGCTGATAACCTTATGTGGATTACATTATATGTTATTTGTTTATTTTCCCTTTTTACTTTTAATATTTTCTTTGCCTTGAATTTTTGTTAATTTGATTAATATGTGTCTTGGCATGGTCCTCTTTGGGCTTACCTTGTATGGGACTCTCTGTGCTTCCTGGACTTGAGTGAATGTTTCCTTTCCCATGATAGGGAAGTTTTTGACTATTATCTCTTCAAACATTTTATCAGGCTCTTTTTCTCTCTCTTCTACAAATGGTATCCCTATAATGGGAATGTTGGTGTATTTAATGTTGTCCCAGTGGTCTCTTAAACAGTCCTCATTTCTTTTCATCTTTTCTCTTTATTCTGTCCCACAGCAGTGATTTCCACCAATCAGTGTTCTAGCTGACTTATTCATCCTCTTGCTCATTTATTCTACTCTTGATTCCTTGTAATTTATTTTTCATTTAACTCATTATATTGTTCATCTTCGTTTGTTCCTAAAATATTCTTGTGCTTTTTGAAACATTTCTTGTATCTTCTCAGTGTGTACCTCCATTCTTTTTCTGAGCCCTTATATCGTCTTTTTTTTTTTTAAACTTTATTGGAGTATAATTACTTTACAATGGTGTGTTAGTTTCTGATTTATAACAAAGTGAATAAGTTATACATATACATATGTTCCCATATCTCTTTCCTCTTTCATCTCCCTCCCTCCCACCCTGCCAATTCCACCCCTCTAGGTGGTCACAAAGCACCGAGTTGATCTCCCTGTGCTATGCAGCTGCTTCCCAGTAGCTATCTACTTTACGTTCGGTAGTGTATATATGTCCATGCCACTCTCTCACTTTGCCACAGCTTACCCTTCCCCCTCCCAATATCCTCAAGTCCATGCTCTAGTAGGTCTGTGTCATTATTCCTTTCTTACCCTTATGTTCTCCATGATATTTTTTTCTTAAATTCCATATATATGTGTTAGAATATGGTATTTGTCTTTCTCTTTCTGACTTACTTCACTCTATATGACACACTCTAGGTCCATACACCTCATTACACATAGCTCAACTTGGTTTCTTTTAATGGCTGAATAATATTCCATTGTATATATGTGCCATGTCTTCTTTATCCATTCATCTGATGATGGACAGTTAGATTCCTTCCATCTCTGGGCTATTGTAAATAGAGCTGCAATGAACATTTTGGAACATGACTCTTTTTGAATTATGGTTTTCTCAGGGTATATGCGCAGTACTGGGATTGCTGGGTCATATGGTAGTTCTATTTGTAGTTTTTAAAAGAACCTCCATACTGTCCTCCATAGTGGCTGTACCAATTCACATACCCGCCATCAGTGCCAGAGTGTTCCCTTTTCTCCACACCCTCTCCAGCATTTATTGTTTCTACATTTTTTTATGATGGCCATTCTGACTGGTGTGAGATGATATCTCATTGTAGTTTTGATTTTAATTTTTCTAGTGATTAATGATGTTGAGTATTCTTTCATGTGTTTGTTAGCAGTATGTATATCTTCTTTGGAGAAATGTCTATTTAGGTCTTTTGCCCATTTTAGATTGGGTTGTTTGTTGTTTTTGTTATTGAGCTGCATAAGCTGTTAATAAATTTTGGAGATTAATCCTTTGTCAATTGCTTCATTTGCAATTATTTTCTTCAATTCTGAGCATTGTCTTTTGATCTTGTTTATGGTTTCCTTTGCTGTGCAAAACCTTTGAAGTTTCTTTAGGTACCATTTGTTTATTTTTGTTTTTATTTCCATTTCTCTAGGAGGTGGGTCAAAAAGAATCTTGCTGTGATTTATGTCATAGAGTGTTCTGCCTATGTTTTCCTCTAAGAGTTTGATAGTTTCTGGCCTTACATTTAGGTCTTTAATACGTTTTGAGCTTATTTTTGTGTATGGTATTATGGAGTGATCTAAACTCATACTTTTTCATGTACCTGTCCAGTTTTCCAGCACCAGTTAGTGAAGAGGCAGTCCTTTCTCCACTGTACATTCCTGCCTCCTTTATCAAAGATAAGATGACCATATGTGCGTGGGTTTATCCCTGGGTTTTCTATCTGGTTCCATTGATCTATCCTTCTGTTTTTGTGCCAGTACCATACTGTCTTGATTACTGTAGCTTTAGACTGAAGTCAGGGAGCCTGATTCCTCCAGCTCCGTTTTTCCATCTCAAGATTGCTTTGGCTATTTGGGGTCTTTTGTGTTTCCATACAAATTGTGAAATTTTTTGTTCTAGTTCTGTGAAAAATGCCTGTGGTAGTTTGATAGGGATTTCCTTGAATCTGTAGATTGCTTTGGGTAGTAGAGTCTTTTTCACAATGTTGATTCTTCCAATCCAAGAACATGGTATATCTCTCCATCTATTTGTCTCATCTTTAAATTCTTTCATCAGTGTTTTATAATTTTCTGCATACAGGTGTTTTGTTTCCTTAGGTAGGTTTATTGCAATGGTAAATGGGAGTGTTTCCTGTATTTCACTTTCAGATTTTTCATCATTAGTTTATAGGAATGCCAGAGATTTCTGTGCATTAATTTTTACGCTGCTACTTTACCAAATCCATTGATTAGCTCTAGTAGTTTTCTGGTAGCATCTTTAGGATTTTCTATGTATAGTATCATCTCATCTGCAAACAGTGAATGTTTTACTGCTTCTTTTCTGATTTGGATTCCTTTTCTTCTCTTATTGCTGTGGCTAAAACTTCCAAAACTATGTTGTAAGAGTGGTGCGAGTGGGCAAACTTGTCTTGTTCCTGATCTTAGTGGAAATGCTTTCAGTTTTTCACCATTGAGGATTATGTTGGCTTTGGGTTTGTCATATATGGGCTTTATTATGTTTAAGACAGTTCCCTCTGTGCCTACTTTCTGCAGGGTTTTTTTTATCATAAAAGGGTGTTGAATTTCATCAAAAGCTTTCTCTGCATCTATTGAGATGATCATATAGTTTTTCTCCTTCAATTTGTTAACATGGTGTATCATGTTGATTGATTTGCATATATTGAAGAATACTTTCATTCCTGGAATAAACCTTACTTGTTCATTGTGTATGATCCTCCTAATGTGCTGTTGGATTCTGTTTGCTAGTATTTTGTTGAGGATTTTTGCATTTATGTTCATCAGTGATATTGGCCTGTAGTTTTCTTTTTTTGTGACATCCTTGTCTGGTTTTGGTATCAGGGTGATGGTGGCTTTGTAGAATGAGTTTGGGAGTGTTCGTCCCTCTGCTATATTTTGGAAGAGTTTGAGAAGGATAGGTGTTCGCTCTTCTCTAAATGTTTGATAGAATTCGCCTGTGAAGCCATCTGTTCCTGCGCTTTAGTTGGAAGATTTTTAATCACCGTTTCAATTTCAGTGCTTGTGATACTTCTGTTCATATTTTCTATTTCATCCTGATTCAGTCTTGGGTAGTTGTGAATTTCTAAGAGATTTTCCATTTCTTCCAGGGTGTCCATTTTATGGGCATAGAGGTGCTTTTCGTAACTCTTATGATATTTTGTATTTCTGCAGTGTCAGTTGTTTTTGTCGTTTTTCATTTATAATTCTATTGATTTGAGTCTTCTCCCTTTTTTTCTTGATGAGTCTGCATAATGGTTTATCAATTTTGTTTATCTTCTCAAAGAACCACCTTTTAGCTTTATTGATCTTTGCTATCATTTCCTTCATTTCTTTTTCATTTATTTCTGATCTGATTTTTATGATTTCTGTCCTTCTACTAACTTTGGGGTTTTATTTTTTGTTCTTCTTTGTCTAACTGCTTTAGGTGCAAGGTTAGGTTGTTTATTCAAGATGTTTCCTATTTCTTAAGGTAGGATTCTATTGCTATAAACTTCCCTCTTAGAAATGCTTTTGCTGCATCCCATAGGTTTTGGGTCATCGTGTCTCCATTGTCATTTGTTTCTAGATATTTTATTTTTTCCTCTTTGATTTCTTTAGTGATCAGTTCGTTACTAAGTAGTGTATCATTTAGACTCCATGTGTTTGTATATTTTACAGATCTTTTTCTGTGGTTGACATCTAGTCTCTAGCGTTGTGGTCGGAAAAGATACTTGATACAATTTCAATTTTTGTAAATTTACCAAGGCTTGATTTGTGACCCAAGATATGATCTATCCTGGAGAATGTTCCATGAGCACTTGAGAAAAATGTTTATTCTGTTGTTTTTGGATGGAATGTCCTATAAATATCAATTAAGTCCATCTTGTTTAATGTATCATTTAAAGCTTGTGTTTCCTTATTTTCATTTTGGATGATCTGTCCATTGGTGAAAGTGGGGTGTTAATGTCCTCTACTATGAGTATGTCGATCTCCCCTTTTATGGTTGTTATTATTTGCCTTATGTATAGAAGTGCTCCTATGTTGGGTGCATAAATATTTACAATTGTTATAACTTCTTGGATCAATCCCTTGATCATTATGTAGTGCCTTTGTCTCTTCTAATAGTCTTTAGTTTAAAGTCTATTTTGTCTGATATGAGAATTGCTACTCCAGCTTTCTTTTGTTTTCCATTTGCATGGAATCATTTTTCATCCCCTTACTTTCAATCTGTATGTGTCTCTAGGTCTGAAGTGGGTCTCCTGTAGACAGCATATATACGAGTCTTGTTTTTGTATCCATTCAGCCAATCTGTGTCTTTTGGGAACATTAGTTCCGTTTACATTTAAGGTAATTAGCAATATGTATGTTCCAATTCCCATTTTCTTAATTGTTTTGGGTTCGTTATTGCAGGTCATTTCCTTCTCTTGTATTTCTTGCCTAGAGAAGTTCCTTTAGTATTTGTTGTAAAGCTGGTTTGGTGGTGCTGAACTCTCTCAGCTTTTGATCATCGGTAAAGGTTTGAATTTCTTCACCAAATCTGAATGAGATCCTTGCTGGGCACAGTAATCTTGGTTGAAGGTTTTCCTCCTTCATCACTTTTATTATGTCCTGCAAGTCCCTTCTAGCTTGCAGAGTTTCTGCTGAAAGATCAGCTTTTAACCTTATGGGGATTCCCTTGTGTGTTATTTGTTTTTTCCCTTTGCTGCTTTTAATATATTTTTTTGTATTTAATTTTTGACAGTTTGATTAATATGTGTCTTGGCGTATTTCTCCTTGGGTTTATCCTGTATGGGACTCTCTGTGTTTCCTGGACTTGATTAACTATTTTGTTTCCCATATTAGGGAATTTTCAACTATAATCTCTTCAAATATTTTCTCAGTCCCTTTCTTTTTCTCTTTTTCTTCTGGACCCCTATAATTCGATTGTTGGTGCTTTTCATGTTGACCTAGAGGTCTCTGAAGCTGTCCTCAGTTCTTTTAATCCTTTATTCTTTATTCTGCTCTGCAGCAGTTATTTCCACTATTTTATCTTCCAGGTCACTTATGTGTTCTTCTGCCTCAGTTATTCTGATATTGATCCCATCTAGAGTATTTTTAATTTCATTTATTGTTTTGTTCATCGTTGCTTGTTTCTTCTTCTGTTCTTCTAGATCCTTGTTAAATTTTTCTTGCATTTTCTGTATTCTATTTCTAAGATTTTGGATCATTTTTACTATCATTAATCTGAATTCTTTTTCAGGTAGACTGCCTATTTCCTCTTCATTTGTTAGGTCTGATGGGTTTTTATCTTGCTTCTTCATCTGAGGTGTTTATTTCTGTCTTCTCATTTTGTTTATCTTACTTTGTTTGGGGTCTCCTTTTTGCAGGCTGCAGTTTAGTAGTTCCCATTGTTTTTGGTGTCTGTCCCCAGTGGCTAACCTTAGTTCAGTGGGTTGTGTAGGCTTCCTGGTGGAGGGGACTAGGTCCAGTGTTATGGTGGATGAGGGTGTATCTTGTCTTTCTAGTGGGCAGGTCCACATCTGCTGGTGTGTTTTTGTGTGTCTGTGGCCTTACTATGATTTTAGGAAGACTCTTTGCTAATGGGTGGTTTTGTGTTCCTCTCTTGCTAGCTGTTTGGCATAGGGTGTCCAGCACTGTAGCTTATTGGTCATTGACTGAAGCTGGGTGCTGGTGTTGAGATGGAGATCTCTGGGAGATTTTTGCCATTTGATGTTATGTGGAGCTGGGAGGTGTCTTGTGGACCAGTGTCCTGAAGTTGGCTCTCCCTCCTCAGAGTCACTGCACTGACTGCTGGCTGCAGCACCAAGAGCCTTTCATCCACACAGCTCAGAGTAATAGGGAGAAAAAGTAGAAAGTAAGAAAGACAGCAAGAAAGAAAGAAAGAAAGAAAGAAAGAAAGAAAGAAAGAAAGAAAGAAAGGAAGGAAGGAAGGAAGGAAGGAAGGAAGGAAGGAGGAAAGAAAGAAAGAAAGAAGGAAAGAAAGGAGGGAGGGAGGGAGGGAGGAAGGAAGGAAGGAGGGAAGGAGGGAAGGAAGGAAGGAAAGACAGACAGAAAGAAAGAAGATAAAATAAAATAAAATTAAGTAAGATAAAATAAAACAAAGTTATTAAAATAAAAAATAATTTTTAAGAAAAAAATTTTTTAAAAAGAGAAAAAACCCAAAATGGATGGATAGAACCCCAGGACAAATGGTGGAAGCAAAGCTATACACACATAATCTCACACAGAAGCATACACATATACATTCACAAAAAGAGGAAAAGGGGAAAAATTAATATATCTTGCTATCAAAGTCCACCTCCTCAATTTGGGATGATTCATTGTCTATTCATGTATTCCCCAGATTCAGGGTACATCAAGTTGATTGTGGGGCTTTAATTAGCTGATTCTGAGGCTGCTGGGAGAGATTTCCCTTTCTCTTCTTTGTTTGCACAGCTCTTGGTGCTCAGCTTTGGATTTGGCCCCGCCTCTGCCTGTAGGTCGCTGGAGGGCATCTGTTCTTCGCTCAGACAGGATGGGGCTAAAGGAGCAGCTGCTTCGGGGACTTTGGCTCACTCAGTCCTGGCGGAGGGAGGGGCACAGAGTGGGGGGCGAGCCTGTGGCGGCAGAGGCCAACAGAACATTTCACCAGCCTGAGGTGTGCCGTGCTGCATTCTTCCGGGGAAGTTGTCCCTGGATCCCCGGACCCTGGCAGTGGCGGGTTGCACAGGCTCCCCGGAAGTGGGTGTGGATAGTGGCCTGTGCTTGCACACAGGCTTCTTGGTGGTGGCAGCAGCAGCCTTAGCGTCTCATGCCCGTCTCTGGGGTCCGCGCTGTTAGCCGTGGCTCGCGCCCGTCTCTGGAGCTCCTTTAAGCAGCGCTATTAATCCCCTCTCCTCGCGCACCAGGAAACAAAGAGGCAAGAAAAACTCTCTTGCCTCTTCTGGAGGTCCAGACTTTTCCCGAACTCCCTCCTGGCTAACCGTGGTGTGCTAACCCCCTGCAGGCTGTGTTCACGCCGCCATCCCCAGTCTCCTCCCTGCGCTCCAACCGAAGCCAGAGCCTCAACTCCCAGCCCTGCCCATCCCTGTGGGTGAGCAGGCAAACCTCTCGGGCTGGTGCGTGCCTGTTGGCACCGATCCACTGTGCGGGAATCTCTCCACTTTGCTCTCCGCACCCCTGTTGCTGTGCTCTCCTCCGCGGTTCCGATGTTTTCCCCCTCTGCCACCCACAGTCTCCGCCCGCGAAGGGGCTTCCCAGTGTGTAGAAATCTTTCCTCCTTCACGGCACCCTCCCACTGGTACAGGTCCCCTCCCTATCTTTTTGTCTATGTTTATTCTTTTTCTTTTTCCTTACCGAGGTTCGTGGGGACTTTCTTGCCTTTTAGGAGGTCTGAGGTTTCTGCCAGCGTTCAGTAGGTGTTCTGTAGGAGTTGTTCCACGTGTAAATGTATTTATGTTGTATCTGTGAGGAGGAAGTTGACCTCCGTGTCTTAGTCTTCCACCATCTTCCCTTCCAGCCTTAGATCATCTTTACTATTATTACTTTGAATTATTTTTCAGGCAGATTGCTTATCTCCATTTTACTTTGTTGTTTTTCTGGAGTTATATTTTGTTCCTTTGTCTGGAATATAGTTCTCTACCTTCTCAATTTCTCTAACATTGTTTGTGATCTCTGTTTCTCCAGCTGAAAATTTGTAGTTCCTCTTGTGTCTGTTGTTTGCCCCATGGTGGGTGATGTTGGTCCAGGGGCTTGTGCAGGGTTCTGGTGAAAGGGAGTGGTCCCTCCCCACTCTTGGGTGCAGCTGGGTTTTCTCCCTCTGTTGTTCAGGCCCGTTTCACAGGGTGTGTGTAGAGGCAGCTTTGCACTCAAGATGCCTTTAGACAGCCTGTCTGCTGATGCGTGAGGCTGTGTCCCCACTCTGTTGTTTGTTTGGCCTGAAGTGTCCCAGCTCTGGATCCTCCAGGCTGTTTGGGGACCAAAATGGCAACCTATGAGAGATTCATGCCAATGAATATTCCCTGGGGCCTCCACCACCAGTGTCCTTGCCCCACAGTGAACCACAGCCAATCCCTGCCTCCCATGAGACTCTCTAAGACCTGCAGGTAGTTCTAGTCCTGGTTCCTGTGGAGTCACCACTTTGCCCTAGGTCCCATTGCATGTGAAAATTTGTGTGTACCCTCCAAGCGTGGAGACTCTGTTTCCCCCAGCCTCATGCAGCCCCTGCACTCAAGCCCTGCTTGCCTTCAAAGCAAAATGCTCTGGGGGCCCCTCCTCCCAATGCTAGATCCCCAGGCTGGAGAGTCTGATGTGGAGCTCAGAACTCTCACTCCTATGGGAGAGCCTCTGCAATATAATTATCTTCCGGTTTGTGGATCACCCACCCAGCATGTATGTGATTTGATTATATTGCAAAGCATGCCTCCTACCATCTCATTGTGGCTTCTTCTTTGTCTTTGTATATAGAATATCTATTTTGGTAGTTTCCAATATTTTTGTTGTTGTTGATGGTTGTTCCCCAGTTAGTTGTGAATTTGTTGTTTTCATCAAAGAGGTGAGTTCAAGTCCTTCTATTCCTCCATCTTCTTGTCTCCTCTCCCTTGTAAATATTTTCAACTGTCAGAGAGGCACATGCATTATGAGTAATGGTGCTTGTTTAATAAGATGAGTGAAAAGCCTCAAGATTTCTGTTAGGAAGGTAAAGAGAACTATTGATGGCATCAAATGAACACGTTTTGGAGCAAAGAATAGAATCTGTGATACAAGTTAGGACACTCCTCATTAAAAGTAAGAACAGACTTGTTTCTTCGTATACTTGTTTGGGAGCTCAAATATTCTCTAAATTGGTTATGGCATATCTTCAAAAGTGTTATTTCATTCTCATAGTTATCCTTCTGCTCTAATCTTAATTTTCTCATCCAATGTTATTTTATTCTCATAGTATCCTTTGGCTCTAATCTCCATTTTCTCATCCAATGTTTTTAATGCTAGAAAAATCTTTCTAAAACCTGACCCAAATTATGTTACCTTCCTCCTTAATTTGTTTATTTGTCCACACTTCTTAGCTTAGCATTTTAACTTTTTATAATAACCCCACCTATACAACTTTATTTCCTAATGTTCTTCATATATACTCCACTGCAGCTTATATGCTGTTGCACTCTTCCAGGAACACATCACATTTAATTCCATGCCCTACATTGGTTTACTGTTGCTACTTCAGCCTTGAAAGCCCCTTTTCTTCCTCTGATTTATCAACAAAATTATCTTTATCCCTGAAGACCTAACCTAATTTCTGGTTTCTCTCTGAAGCCTTTTCTAACTCCTCCAATCCTTATGGGTATTGATTCTTTTCTGGAAACATATTATACTAAGTTTATCCTGAGAGACTTGTTTTTTGTTTGTTAGTTCTGTTTCTCCAATTAGACAGTAAGCTCCTCGGGTACAGAAAGTATGGCTTAATCTTTTAAAATTTTCTCCCATGGCACTGTGAGGATGTGGCTCCCTGTGTATCAGTGGATTACCAAACTCAGGTTTGTGGGTCAAACGATTAGGACTGGTGAGTAAAGGAAAGGGAGAGATCAAAGGTGACATCGAGGTTCATATGCTGGAGGAACTGTAACAGTAATGTGACTATCTGCCAGAAAATGTACAATCAGTACATATTGAGTTAAGTGGTGCTTACTTCCAAGTAGAATATTATTTGGGAAAGGTAAACTAGCTAGATACAGGGAGATCTTCTTTTCCTTCTCTTTCTACCACAATATTCCACCTCATTTTTTTTTGACCTCTTTGCTTCTGTCCTTTCTGTCTTATACCAAGTGGAAAAGTTTAAACCAATCCTTAGGTCCCAACAACAGCAAAGGGTTAAAGTAAAATCATTTGTTTTCCACAACTTTGTAACCACAGACCTTGTAGGTCTTTTTCCCACTCTATTCAAAAACAATTATATTTTTCATTGCCTATATTTTTAGTGATCACTTTTCAACTATGTTCAGCAAAATTCTCCAAATAGCAACATCACGTTTATGGTGTGAGTACTCTTTTGGGTAGATTAAATACAAGTTGGCCTGGGAAACCTTTTTCAACCTATAACCTGGATCAATTCTTTCCTGCTCCTCTCTGCAGGTGAAAAGCCATGTAAATGAACGTGGGATGGATGTTACTGGCATTTTTCCTGTTCTGGTGATTTCACCAGGTGTTACCAGAACCAGAAGTACACTGGGGCTAAGCCCTCTGATGTCCAGCTTGTGTGGCTTCTGCTTTTCCTGCTCTGATCATCTGGCACTATACATGAAAAGCCACTCCAAATAAGTGGTTCACCTTCTGCCTTTCCCACCCCTTGGGACTGCTAATCCTGATTATATATATATATATATACATATACATACACACACATACATATACACACCAGTGCTAAATGGACTCAACACCCAGCCCCAGAACTGACCTATTTTTTGTTCATTAATGCCATGTCCCTCTTTGTCCTGCTATGTGTGCATTTGTCAAAAAGACAATCAAGACTATTGAGTGGGAAATAGTTCATTTACTCAGAGTCAAATCTTTTTAACCAATAAAGCTTTTATATTCAGAGCACCAATATTTTATTTCTTCTTTTTAGATCAATCTTTTGTTTCACTTAAGCTATTATTGACTGTATTTTCCATAGCCAACAGCAATAATTGGCCTCAAGGTAGGGTTGCCATATTTAGCAAATAAAAATATAGGGCATAAAGTTAAATTTGAATTTCAGATAAATAAATAATTTTTATTGTGAGTATTTCCCATGTAATTGTTTGGAAATGTTTATACTAAAAATTATCTGACTGGGCGAGCTCTACTTTATCTGGCAACCCTACCTCTAAGGTGGGTCCAGATTGCTTCTCATATCTCATTTCACTCTGCCTATGAACACTTGGTAAGTTCCCAAAAGGAGAAGCAGTAGCATAAATAAATTTAGAGATGTATTCACATAGACAAATCTTGACCCTTGATCCAGTTTCTAAGCTTTCAGTACAGGGCCAGAGATAGAGAAAAATCAAATTTTCTCAAGAAATAATAATTATTATGGGTAATTTGTATATGGCATAAGGGTACATTCATAGGTGGCTAATTTCTCTTTTAAAATGTTCCTTTCTATCACTTATATCTGAGTTTTAAATTGTTTTCTTTCAATTTCTCTGAAGTCACTTGGAAAGAAACAAGGAAGGGAAAATTAATTTTTTATAATCATCTAATGAAATACACATGGGCCAAATTGGCCCTTAATTAAGCCTTTGCTGCTCCTAGGCCAAGAACATGGAAACCATTCTTCCAGTGTGATGCAGATAGGTACATTCCTTTTTGAATTTGTTGAAGCAATGAGAGGATAGGAAAGAAATAGAGATGAAAGTATTCCTAGGTTGAAGAGCCTGGAACAAAGCCATGTATTTCCCATAACTGGCAAATAGGCTGTGGGACACTTCTAAATCTGTGGCACTTTTTGAGATGTTTTAAGGTAGGGAGGGAATAAAAAACACAGGGAGAAAATCTAAACAGCTTAGAAATGAGAGATTCTTTGAGTCTCAAAATGTCTTGCTCCTCTTCTCTCCTGGAAAAGAATTGCAACGTCACATGTGCCACTTTTTCCTATACTGTAGTTTGCAGCTGTTCAGAGCACCATCACTTTTTGGCTGCCAAATTGGTAAATCTAACACCTGCCTAATAGGCTGATTCAGACGAATTGGATCTCATATGAGCTTTTGTTTGTCTTCCCATATATGGGATCTTCAACCTGATTGCATCTGTTTCTAACAAGGTTGAAGGCAAATGAAAACCATCAGATGAAATAATGTTAAAGATAATCTCATGAATTTGTACCATCTGATTAAGGATCTGCATAATCCAGAACCAGACTGGGATGAACTTTACTGCTATAGTATATATGGTAAAAGTTTGTTAAGGAAATGCATACTATAAATAATTGTGCAAGAGTAGGTATTTAACAAGCTATGGAAAAGGACATATTTTCAAGCCTTTAGAAGCACCCATCTAGAAACACAATTAATGCACATGGTATAAATGCTTCTCTGTCAGGTCCCAATGTTTTTATAAGTCAACTCTTCATTATCCAGTCAGGTTATTGTATTTCTTTGAAATAAGTTACTCTTGCATCACTTTAAATATTAGACATGTCACTAGTTTGAACTGCTTTTCTCACATATGCTAAAATTAGAAAGGTTTGACTGTTTCAAGAAATCAAAAAGTCTGTTTTGGACATAAAGGGAGAAACTGATAGGAATACAATAATAATAGGAGGCTTTAACATCCCACAGATATCAATGGACAGATCACCCAGACAGAAAATCAATAAGGCAACAGAGGTCCTAAATGACATAATAGACCAGTTGGACTTAATTGATATCTACAGGAGACTACATCCCCCCAAAACAGGAAAACATTCTTTTCAAGCATGTATGAAACATTCTCTAGGTTATACCACATAGTAAGTCACAAAACAAGCTTCAACGTATTTAAGAGAATAATTATCTCAAGCATCTTTTCTGAACAAATTTGTATGAAACTAGAAATCACCTACAGAAAGGAAAATGAGAAAAGAATGAACACATTGAGATTAAACAACATGCTACTAAAAAAAACAATGGGGAGGATAACCGTCAAGATGGTGGAGTACAAATGGGACCTAATGAAACTTCAAAGTTTTGAACAGCAAAGGAAACCATAAACAAGACCAAAAGACAACCCTCAGAATGGGTTAAAATATTTGCAAATGAAGCTACTGACAAAGGATTAATTTCCAAAATTTACAAGCAGCTCATGCAGCTCAATAACAAATAAACAAACACCCCCAATCCAAAAATGGGCAAAAGACCTAAATAGACATTTCCCCAAAGAAGATATACAGACTGCCAACAAACACATGAAAGAATGCTCAACACCATTAATCATTAGAGAAATGCAAATCAAAACTACAATGAGATATCATCTCATACCAGTCAGAATGATCATCATCAAAAAATCTAGAAACAATAAATGCTGGAGAGGGTGTGGAGAAAAGGGAACACTCTTGCACTGCTGGTGCAAGTGGCACCAGCTGAATTGGTTCAGCCACTATGGAGAACAGTATGGAGGTTCCTTAAAAAACTACAAATAGAACTACCATACGACCCAGCAATCCCACTACTAGGCATATACCCTGAGGAAACCAGAATTCAAAAAGAGTCATGTAGCAAAATGTTCATTGCAGCTCTATTTACAATAGCCCAGAGATGGAAACAACCTAAGTGCCCATCATCAGATGAATGGATAAAGAAGATGTGGCTCATATATACAATGGAATGTTACTCAGCCATAAAAAGAAATGAAATTGAGCTATTTGTAATGAGGTGGTTAGACCTAGAGTCTGTCATACAGAGTGAAGTAAGTCAGAAAGTGAAGTAAGTCAGAAAGAGAAGGACAAATACCGTATGCTAACACATATATATGGAATTTAAGAAAATAACATGTCATGAAGAACCTAAGGGTAGCACAGGAATAAAGACCCAGACCTACTAGAGAATGGACTTGAGGGTATGGGGAGGGTGGAGGGTGAGCTGTGACAAAGCGAGAGAGAGGCATGGACATATATACACTACCAAACGTAAGGTAGATAGCTAGTGGGAAGCAGCCACATAGCACAGGGAGATCAGCTCGGTGCTTTGTGACCGCCTGGAGGGGTGGGATAGGGAGGGTGGGAGGGAGGGAGAAGCAAGAGGGAAGAGATATGGGAACATACGTATATGTATAACTGATTCACTTTGTTATAAAGCAGAAACTAACACACCATTGTAAAGCAATTATACCCCAATTAAGATGTTAAAAAAACCTAAAAAACAAAAAAAGATGGTGATGTAGAAGGACCTTGAACACACTTCCTCCCACAAGAACACAAAAATCACAACTAACTGCTGAACAACCATCAATAAAAAAGACAGGAACCTACCAAAAAAGATATTTTACTTCCAAAGACAGAGAAGAAACTAAAATGAGACAGTAGGAAGGGCACACTCGTGATAAAATCAAATCCTATACCATCTCGTGGGTAATCAACAAACTGTAGAATAATTATACCTGAGCCTCATGTCAGGCTCCCTAGCCTGGGGATCTGGCATTGGGAGGAGGAGCCCCTATGGCATTCGGCTTTGAAGCCAGTGGTACTTGATTGCAGGAGCTGCACAGGACTGAGGGATATGGAGACTCCACTCTTGGTGTACATAATATCTTATGTGCACTGGGGCCCAGGGCAAAAGCAGTGACTTTATAGGATCCTAGGCCAGACTATCTGCTGGTCTTGTAGGATCTCCTGGGGACAGAGAGGGAGGCTGTGGCTCTCACTCGGGACATAAGGGCTGGTGGCAAACATATCTGGGAGTTCTCATCTGAAGGCTAGCATCTTGTTTGGGTCATTAGCACCAAGACCTGGCCCCATTCAACAGCATGTAGGCTCCAGTGCTGGAGAACCTCAGGCCAAACAACCAAAAGGGTGGGAATGGAATCCCGCCCATCAACAGGCTGCCTAAAGACTTCCTGAGCCCACAGCTACCTCTAGACATGCCCCTAGACATGGTCCTGCCCACTGGAGGTTTGTAGCTCTTAATTTCCGTTACATATTTCTCTCCTGCCTCCAGCCTGCTTCCCTCTGTCAATCACTCATTTGTTCTCTGTATCTGTAAGTCTGTTACTGTTATGTATTTTGTTCATTTGTCTTGTTTTTTAGATTCCACATATAAATGAAATAATACATTATTTGTCTTTCTCTGTCTGACTTATTTTACTAAGCATAACTCCTTCCGGGTATATCAGTGTTGATGCAAATGGAAAAAATTCATTCTTTTTTATGGCTGGGTAATATTAACTTATATATATAATAATGTATATAATAACTATTATATATATAATCCCACATGTTCTTTATAATTTCATCTATTGATGAACTTAGGTTGCTTCCACATTTTGTTATTGTGAATAAGGCTGATATAAACATTGGGATGCATATATATTTATATATATATATATTTGAATTAGTATATTAGTGTTTTTGTTTTCTTTGGATATATACCCAGGGGTGGAATTGCTGGATCATATGGTAGTTCTATTTTTACTTTTCTGAGGAATCTCCATACTGTTTTCTATAGTCTGTGCACCAATTTACATTCCCACCAAGAGTTTGCAAGTGTTCCCTTTCCTTCACATCTTCATCCAGCATCTGTTATTTGTTGTCATTTTAATGACAGCTATTCCGACAGGTGAGAGGTATTGATTTGCATTACCCTGATGATTACTGATGTTTAACATCTTTTCATGAGCCTGTTGGCTATCTATATGTACTCTTTGGAAAATGTCTATCAAGTCTCTGTCCATTTTATAAATTGGGTTGTTTGTTGTTTTGATATTAAATTGTATGAGTACCTTATATATTTTGAAAATTAACCCCTCATCAGACATATATCATTTGCAAATATTTTCTCCCATTCTGAGAGTTGTCTTTTTGTTTTGTTTATGGTTTCTTATGCTGTACAAAAACTTTTACATTTAACTAAGTCCCATTTGTTTACTTTTCTTTTGTTTCCTTTTCCTTAGGAGACTGAACCAAAAAAAAATTTTTATGACTTATGTAAAAGAATATGCCCATGCTTTCCTCTGGGAGTTTTATGATTTCCAGTCTCACAATTAGGTTCTTAATCCATTTTGAGCTTATTCTTGTATGTGATGTAAAAAAATTCTAATTTTATTGTTTTACATGTCCAGTTTTCCTACCACCATTTATTGAAGAGACTATCGTTTCTCCACTGTATATTCTTACTGGTTTTGTCATAGATAAATTAACATAAGGGTTTATTTCCGGGCTCACCATTCTGTTTCTTTGATCTTTGTTTCTGTTTTTGTGCCACTATCATATTGTTTTGCTTACAGTAACTTTGTAGTATAGTCTGAATTCAGGGAGTGTGATACCTCCAGCTTTGTTCTGTTATTTAAATTTTTCCTTGGCTTTTGTGTTTCCATAGAAATTTTAGGATTATTCATTCTAATTCTGTGTAAAATGTCATGGGTATTTTGCAGTAAATCTGTAGATTGTTTTGAGTAATATGGATATTTTAGTAATATTAATTCTTCCAATCCATGAACATGAAATATTTTTCCACTTATTTGTATCCTTTTCAGTTTTCTTCATTTGTGTCTTATAGTTTTCAGAGTATAGACCTGTCACCTCCTTCGTTAAGTTTATTCCTAGGTATTTTATTCTTTTTGATGTGATTATAAATGGATTTTTTGCTTTCTATTTCTGATAGTTCATCAATATTTTACAGAAAAGCACCAGATTTCTGTGTATTAATCTTGTATCCTGCAACTTTACTGATTTCATTTATTCTAATAGTTCTTTGGTAGAGTCTAGGGATTCCTATATGTAATATCATGTCACCCACAAATAGTGACAGCTTTACTTCTTTTCTTCCAATTAGGAAGCTTTTTTCTTTTCTTTCTTTCTTTCTTTCTTTTTTTTTTTTGGTCTGATTGCTGTGGCTAGAACTTCCAATACTATCATAAACAGAAGTGGTGAGAGTGGGAAAACATGTCTTGTTCCTGATTTTAGAGGAAAAGCTTTTAACTTTTCAACATTGACTATGACACTAGCTGTGGATTTGTCAAAAATGACCTTTATTATATCGAGATATCTTCCCACTATACCAACTTTGATGAGAGTTTTTGTCATGAATCAATCTTGAATTTGCCAAATGATTTTTCTGTATCTGTTGAGATGATCATGTATTTTTTTCCCACATCTTTATTGGGGTATAATTGCTTTACAATGGTGTGTTAGTTTCTGCTTTATAACAAAGTGAATCAGTTATACATATACGTATGTTCCCATATCTCTTCCCTCTTTGTCTCCCTCCCTCCCACCCTCCCTATCCCACCCCTCCAGACAGCCACAAAGAACCGAACCGGTTTCCCTGTGCCATGCGGGTGCTTCCCACTGGCTATCTACCCTACGTTTCCTAGTGTATATATGTCCATGTCTCTCTCTCACTTTGTCACAGCTCACCCTTCCCCCTCCCCATATACTCAAGTCCACTCTCTTGTAGGTTTGTGTATTTATTCCTGTCTTACACCTAGGTTCTTCATGACATTTCTTTCTTATATTCCATATATATGTGTTAGCATATGGTATTTGTTTTTCTCTTTCTGACTTACTTCACTCTGTATGACAGACTCTAGGGCAATTCACCTCATTACAAATAGCTCAATTTCGTTTCTTTTTATGGCTGACTAATATTCTACTATATATATGTGTCAAATCTTCTTTATCCGTTCATCCGATTATGCGCACTTAGGTTTTCTCCATCTCTGGGCTATTGTAAAGAGAGCTGCAATGAACATTCTGGTACATGATTCTTTTTGAATTATGGTTTCCTCAGGGTATATGCCCAGTAGTGTGATTGCTGGGTCATATGGTAGTTCTATTTGTAATTTTTTAAGGAACCTCCATACTGTTCTCCATAGTGGCTGAACCAATTCACATTCCCACCAGCAGGGCAAGAGTGTTCCCTTTTCTCCACACCCTCTCCAGCATTTATTGTTTCCAGAGTTTTTGATGATGGCCATTCTGACTGGTGTGAGATGATATCTCATTGTAGTTTTGATTTGCATTTCTCTAATGATTAATGGTGTTGAGCATTCTTTCATGTGTTTGTTGGCAGTCTGTATATCTTCTTTGGAGAAATGTCTATTTAGGTCTTCTGCCCATTTTTGGATTGGGTTGTTTGTTTTTATGTTATTGAGCTGCATGAGCTGCCTGTAAATTTTGGAAATTAATCCTTTGTCAGTTGCTTCATTTGCAAATATATTCTCCCATTCTGAGGGTTGTCTTTTGATCTTGTATATGGCTTGCTTCACTGTGCAAAAGCATTGAAGTTACTTTAGGTCCCATTGTTTATTTTTGTTTTTATTTCACTTTCTCTAGGAGGTGGGTCAAAAAGGATCTTGCTGTGATTTATGTCATAGAGTGTTCTGCCTATGTTTTCCTCTAAGAGTTTGATAGTTTCTGGCCTTACATTTAGGTCTTTAATCCATTTTGAGCTTACTTTTGTGTATGGTGTTAGGGAGTGATCTAATCTCATACTTTTACATGAACCTGTCCAGTTTTCCTGCACCACTTATTAAAGAGGCTGTCCTTTCTCCACTGTACATTCCCGCCTCCTTTATCAAAGATAAGGTGACCATAGGTGCGTGGGTTTATCTTTGGGTTTTCTATCCTGTTCCATTGATCTATCTTTCTGTTTTTGTGCCAGTACCATACTATATTGATGACTGTAGCTTTATAGTATAATCTGAAGTCAGGGAGCCTGATTCCTCCAGCTCCGTTTTCCATTCTCAAGTTTGCTTTGGCTATTCGGGGTCTTTTGTGTTTCCGTGCAAATTGTGAAATTTTTTGTTCTAATTCTGTGAAAAATGCCAGTGGTAGTTTGATAGGGATTGCATTGAATGTGTAGATTGCTTTGGGTAGTAGAGTCATTTTCACAATGTTGATTCTTCCAATCCAAGAACATGTTATATCTCTCCATCTATTAGTTTCATCTTTAATTATTTTCATCAGAGTCTTATAATTTTCTACATACAGGTCTTTTGTCTCCTTACGTAGGGTTTTTCCTAGATATTTTATTCTTTTTGTTGCATTGGTAAATGGGAGTGTTTTCTTGATTTCACTTTCAGATTTTTCATCATTAGTGTATAGGAATGCCAGAGAATTCTGTGCATTAATTTTGTATCCTGCTACTTTACCAAATTCATTGATTAGCTCTAGTAGATTTCTGGTAGCATCTTTAGGATTCTCTATGTATAGTATTATGTCATCTGCAAACAGTTACAGTTTTATTGCTTCTTTTCTAATTTGGATTCCTTTTATTTCCTTTTCTTCTCTGATTGCTGTGGCTAAAACTTCCAAAACTATGTTGAATAAGAGTGGTGAGAGTGGGCAACCTTGACTTGTTCCTGATCTTAGTGGAAATGCTTTTAGTTTATCACCATTGAGGATTATGTTGGCTGTGAGTTTGTCATATATGGCCTTTATTATGTTGTGGAAAGTTCCTTCTATGCCTACTTTCTGCAGGGTTTTATTTTTTTTAATCATAAATGGGTGTTGAATTTTGTCAAAAGCTTTCTCTGCATCTACTGATATGATCATATGGTTTTTCTCCTACAATATGTTAATATGGTTTATCACACTGATTAATTTGCGTATATTGAAGACTCCTTGCATTCCTGGAATAAAGCCCACTTCATCATGACGTATGATCCTTTTAATGTGCTGTTGGATTCTGTTTGCTAGTATTTTGTTGAGGATTTTTGCATCTATGTTCATCCGTGATATTGGCCTGTAGTTTTCTTTCTTTGTGACATTCTTGTCTGTTGTGGGTATCAAGGTGATGGTGGCCTCGTAGAATGAATTTGGGAGTGTTCTTCCCTCTGCTATATTTCAGAAGAATGTTTGATAGAAGTCACCTGTGAAGCCATCTGGTCCTGGGCTTTTGTTTGTTGGATGATTTTTAATCACAGTTTCAATTTCAGAGCTTGTGATTGGTCTGTTCATATTTTCTATTTCTTCCTGATTCAGTCTTGGCAATTGTGCATTTCTAAGAATTTGTCCATTTCTTCCATGTTGTCCATTTCATTGGCATAGAATTGGTTGTAGTAATCTCTCATGATCTTTTGTATTTCTGCACTGTTGTTACTTCTCCTTTTTCATTTCTAATTCTATTGATTTGAATCTTCTCCCTTTTTTTCTTGATGAGTCTGTCTAATGGTTTATCTATTTTGTTTATCTTCTCAAAGAACCAGTTTTTAGTTTTATTGATCTTTGCTATCATTCCTTTCATTGGTTTTTCATTTATTTCTGATCTGATTTTTATGATTTCTTTCCTTCTGCTATCTTTGGGGTTTCTTTGCTCTTTTTTCTCTAATTGCTCTAAATGCAAGCTTAGGTTGTTTATTCGAGATGCTTCCTGTTTCTTAAGGTGGGCTTGTATTGTTTTAAACTTCCCTCTTAGAACTGTTTTTGCTGCAACCCATAGGTTGTGGTCCGTCATGTCTCCATTGTCATTTGTTTCTAGGTTTTTTAAAATTTCCTCATTGATTTCTTCAGGGATCACTTCGTTATTAAATAGTGTATTTTTTAAGCTCCATGTGTTTGAATTTTTACAAATCTTTTCCTATAATTGATATGTATTCTCATAGCGTTGTGGTCAGAAAAGATACTTGATACAATTTTAATTTTCGTAAATTTACCAAGACTTGATTTGTGACCCATGATATGATCTATCCTGGAGAATGTTCCATGAGCACTTGAGAAGAATGTGTATTCTTTTGTTTTTGGATGGTGTGGCCTATAAATACCGATTAAGTCCATCTTGTTTAATGTATCATTTAAAGCTTGTGTTTCCTTATTTATTTTCATTTTGGATGACCTGTCCATTGGTGAACTGGGGTGTTAAAGTCCCCTACTATGAATGTGTTACTCTCTATTTCCCCTTTCATGGCTGTTAGTATTTACCTTATGTATGGAGGTGCTCCTATTTTGTGTGCATAAATATTTACAATTGTTATATCTTCTTCTTGGATCGATACCTTGATCATTATGTAGTGTCCTTCTTTGTCTCTTGTAACAGTCTTTATTTTAAAGTCTATTTTGTCTGATATGAGAATTGCTACTCCAGCTTTCTTTTGGTTTCCATTTGCATGGAATATCTTTTTCCATCCCCTTACTTTCAGTGTGTATGTGTTGCTAGGTCTGAAGTGGGTCTCTTGTAGACAGCATATATATGGTTCTCGTTTTTGTATCCCTTCAGCCAATCTGTGTCTTTTGGTGGGAACATTTAGTCCATTTACATTTAAGGTAATTATAGATATGTATGTTCCTATTCCCATTTTATTAATTGTTTTGGGTTCGTTATTGTAGGTCTTTTCCTTCTCTTGTGTTTCTTGCCTAAAGAAGTTCCTTTAGCATTTGTTGTAAAGCTGGTTTGGTGGTGCTGAACTCTCTTAACTTTTGCTTGTCTGTAAAGGTTTTAATTTCTCCATGAAATCTGAATGAGATCCTTGCTGAGTAGAGTAATCTTGGTTGCAGGTTTTT
This sequence comes from Lipotes vexillifer, assembly GCF_000442215.2. NCBI lineage: Eukaryota > Metazoa > Chordata > Mammalia > Artiodactyla > Lipotidae > Lipotes > Lipotes vexillifer. The sequence continues at coordinate 50,626 of NW_006789254.1, forward strand.
CTCCTTCATCACTTTAAATATGTCCTGCCACTCCCTTCTGGCTTGCAGAGCTTCTGGTGAAAGTTCAGCTGTTAACCTTTTGGGGATTCCCTTGTGCGTTATTTGTTGTTTTACCCTTGCTGCTTTTAATATGTTTTCTTTGTATTTAATTGTTGACAGTTTGATTAATATGTGTCTTGGCATATTTCTCCTTGGATTTTTCCTGTATGGGACTCTCTCTGCTTCCTGGACTTGATTAACTATTTCCTTTCCCATATTAGGGAAATTTTCAGCGATAATCTTTTCAAATATTTTCTCAGTCCCTTTTTTTTTCTCTTCTTCTTCTGGAACCTCTATAATTCGAATGTTGGTGCTTTTAATGTTGTCCCAGAGGTCTCTGAGACTGTCCTCTGTTCTTTTCATTCTTTTCTCTTTATTCTGCTCTGTGGTAGTTATTTCCACTATTTTATCTTCCAGGTCACTTATCCATTCTTCCGTCTCAGTTATTCTGCCATTGATCCCTTCTAGAGTCTTTTTCATTTCATTTATTGTGTTGTTCATCATTGTTTGTTTCATCTTTAATTATACGTCCTTGTTAAATGTTTCTTGAATTTTGTCTATTCTATTTGCAAGATTTTGGATCATCTTTACTATCATTATTCTGAATTGTTTTCCAGGTAGACTGCCTATTTCCTCTTCATTTGTTAGGTCTGGTGGGTTTTTTTCTTGCTCTGTCATCTGCAGTGTGTTTTTTTGTCTTCTCATTTTGCTTATCTTACTGTGTTTGGGGTCTCCTTTTTGCAGGCTGCAGGTTCATAGTTTCTGTTGTTTTTGATGTCTGTCTCCAGTGGCTAAGGTTGGTTCAGTGGGTTGTGTAGGCTTCCTTGTAGAGGGGACTAGTGCCTGTGTTCTGGTGGATGAGGCTGGATTTTTGTCTCTCTAGTGGGCAGGTCCACGTCTGGTGGTGTGTTTTGGGGTGAATGTGTACTTATTATGATTTTAGGCAGCCTCTCTGGTAATGGGTGGTGTTGTGTTCCTCTTTGCTAGTTGTTTGGCATAGAGTGTCCAGCATTGTAGCTTGCTAGTTGTTGTGTGAAGTTGGGTGCTGACGTTGAGATGGAGATCTCTGGGCAATTTTCACCATTAGATATTATGTGGAGCTGGGAGGTCTCTTGTTGACCAGTGTCCTGAAGTTGTCTCTCCCACCTCAGAGGCACAGCAGTGACTCCTGGCTGCATCACCAAGAGACTTTCATCCACACGGCTCAGAATAAAAGGGTGACAAAGTAGAGAGAAAGAATTAGTAGAAGTAGGAAGAAAGAAAGGAAGGAAAGCAGGAGGGAAGCAAGGAAGCAAGGAAGGTAGGAAGGAATGAATGAAGGAAGAAATAAGAAAAGCAGGAAAGAAGGAAAGAAGGAAAGAAAGAAGGGAAGGAGGGAGGGATAGAAGGAGGGAGGGAGGAATGGTGGGCGGAAGGAAGCAAGGAGGGAAGGAGGGAAGGAAGGAAAAAAGAAAGAAAGAAAGATGATAAAGTAAAATAAAACAGAGTAGAATATAATAAAGTAATTAAATTAAAAAATAATTATTAAGAGAAAAAATAATTTAAAAAACCAAAACGGATGGATAGGACCTTAGGGCAAATGGTGGAAGTAAAGCTATACAGAGAAAATCTCCTACAGAAGCACACATATACACACTCACAAAAAGAGGAAAAGGGGAAATAATCATAAATCTTGCGCTCAAAGTCCACCTCCTCAATTTGGGATGATTCTTTGTCTAAAGGAGGGAAGGAAGGAAAGAAAGAAAGAAAGAAAATAAAGTAAAATAAAATGGTTATCAAAATTAAAATTAATTAATAAGAAAGAAAAAAAATTTAAAAAAAAATGACGGATACAACCCTAGGACAAATGGTGGAAGCAAAGCTATACAGACAAAATCTTACACAGAGGCATACACATACACACTCACAAAAAGAGGAAAAGGGGAAAAATCATAAATCTTGCTCTCAAAGTCCACCTCCTCAGTTTGGGATGATTCGTTGTCTATTCATGTATTCCACAGATGCAGGGTACATCAAGTTGATTGTGGAGCCTTAATCCGCTGCTTCTGAGGCTGCTGGGAGAGATTTCCCTTTATCTTCTTTGTTCTCACAGCTCCCAGGGCCTCAGCCTTGGATTTGGCCCCGTCTCTGCGTGTAGGTCGCTGGAGGGCGTCTGTTATTTGCCCAGACAGGACGGTGTTAATGGAGCCGCTGATTCGGGGTCTCTGGCTCACTCAGGCCGGGGAGAGGGAGGGGCACAGAGGCCGGGCAAGCCTGTGGCGGCAGAGGCAGGCGTGAATTTGCACCAGCCTGAGGCTCACCGTGCGTTCGCCCAGGGAAGTTTTCCCTGGATGCCGAGAACCCGGCAGTGGTGGGCTGCACAGGCTCCCCGGAAAGGAGGTGTGGATAGTGACCTGTGCTCACACACAGGCTTCTTGGCAGAGGCAGCAGCAGCCTTAGTATCTCCTTCCCATCTCTGGGGTCTGCGCTTTTAGCCACGGGTTGCGCCCATCTCTGGAGCTTCTTTAAGCAGTGCTCTTAATCCCCTCTCCTCGTGCACCAGATAACAAAGAGGGAAGAAAATGTCTCTTGCCTCTTCGGGAGGTCCAAACTTTTCCTGGACTCCCTCCCGGCTAGCCATGGTGCACTAACCCCTTCAGGCTGTGTTCACGCCGCCAACCCTATTCCTCTCCCTTCGGTCTGACCAAAGTCCGAGCCTCAGCTCGCAGCCCTGCCCACCCCAGCGGGTGAGCAGACAAGCCTCTCGGGCTGGTGAGTGCCCCTCGGCACCGATACTCTGTGCGGGAATTTCCACGCTTTGCCCTCCGCAACCCTGTTGCTGTGCTCTCCTCCACGGCTCCGAAGCTCCCCCTCTCCGCCACCTGCAGTCTTTGCCTGTGAAGGGGCTTCCTAGTGTGTAGAAACCTTTCCTCCTTCACAGCTCCCTTCCACTAGTGCAGACCCCGTCCCTATTCTTTTCTCTCTGTTTTTTCTTTTGCCCTACCCAGGTATGTAGGGAGTTTTTTGCCTTTTGGGAGGTCTAAGGTCCTCTGCCAGCATTCAGTAGGTGTTCTGTAGGAGTTGTTCCACGTGTAGATGTATTTCTGGTGTATCTGTTGGGAAGAAGTTGATCTCCACGTCTTACCCTTCCGCCATCTTCCTGTCCTCCGATCATGTATTCTTTTCCTTCTTTTTGTGAATGTTGTGTATCATCACATTGATTGATTTGTGGATATTGAACCATCCTTGCATCCCTGAGATAAATCCCACTTGAGCATAGTGCATGACTCTTCTAGAGTATTTTTGATATTGTTTTGTTAATTTTTTGTTTGGAATATTTGCATCTATGTTCATCAGTGGTATTTTCTGGTAATTTTCTTTTTTGTGTGTTATATGTGTGTTTGGTTTGCCTGTCAGGGTCATGCTGGCCTCCAGAATAAGTTCAGAAGTGTTCCTTATTCTGCATCTTTTTGCAATGGTTTGACAAGTATATGTGTTAACTCTTCCTTAATTGTTTGGAAGAATTCACAGGTGAGGCTGTCTGCTCTTGGACTTTTGTTTGTTGGGAGTTTGTTTTATTACTGATTCAATTTCATTTCTGATAATTGGTCTGTTCATATTTTCTATTTCTTTGTGATTCAATGCTAAGAGATTGTTCATTTCCAGGAATTTTCCAATTTCTTCTAGGTTGTCCATTTTAATGGAGTATACTGTTCATAGTAATCTATTATGATCCTTTATATTTCCATGATTTGATTATAACTTCTCTTTATAATTTCTGATTTTATTGATTTGGGCCATCTCTCTCTCCTTTTTTTTTCTTGATGAGTCTGGATAAAGATTTATCAATTTTGTTTATCATTTCAAAGAACCAGTGTTTAGTTTCATTTATATTTTCTATTCTTTATTCTCCTTTTTAATTTTTTCTGCTGTAATCTTTATTTTTTATTTCCTTTCAATAACTTAGTGTTTGTTTCGTCTTCTTTTTCTCCCTCCTTTATATGTAAGGTTAGACTGTTTGAGATTTTTCTTGTTTCTTTTAGAACTACTTTGGCTCTATCCAGTAGATTTTGGATCTTTGTAGTTTCATTTTTATTTGTCTCCATGAATTTTTAAATTCTATTTTTGATTTTCTCAGTAGCCTATTTGTTCTTTAGTAGCATATTGTTTAACATACATGTATTTATGTTTTTTGCACTTTTTGCAGTTGATTTCTAATCTTATAGCACTGTAGTCAGAAATGATGCTTGATATGATACCAATTTTCTTAAATGTACTGAGACTTGTTTTGTGGTCTAGCATGGGATTTATCCTGGAGAATATTCCATGTGCACTTGAAAAGAATGAGTAGTCTGCTGCTTTTGGTTGAAAGTACAGTAAGTCCATCTGGTTGTTAATATTTACTTCATCTATTTAGGTGCTCCTATGTTGGGTTCATATATATATATACAATTGTTATATCTTATTCTTGGATCTATCTCTTTACTATATAATGTCCTTCTTTCTGTCTTGTTATAGTCTTTATTTTATTTTATTTTACACCATTATTGGAGCATAATTGCTTTACAATGGTGTGTTAGTTTCTGCATTATAACAAAGTGAATCAGTTATACATATACATATGTTCCCGTATCTCCACTCTCTTGCATCTCCCTCCCTCCCACCCTCCCTATCCCACCCATCCAGGTGGTCAAAAAGCACCGAGCTGATGTCACTGTGCTATGTGGCTGCTTCCCATTAGCTATCTATTTTACCTGTGGTAGTGTATATATATCCATGGCAGTCTCTCACATTGTCACAGCTTACATTTCCCCCTCCCCATATCCTCAAGTCCATTCTCTAGTAGGTCTGTGTCTTTATTCCTGTCTTACCCCTAGGTTCTTCATGACATATTTATCTCTTAGATTCCATATATATGTGTTAGCATATAGTATTTGTCTTGCTCTTTCTGACTTACTTCACTCTGTATGACAGACTCTAGGTCCATCCATCTCACTACAAATAACTCAATTTCGTTTCTTTTTATGACTGAGTAGTATTCCATTGTATATATCTGCCACATCTTCTTTATCCATTCATCTGATGATGGACACTTACATTGTTTCCACCTCCTGGCTATTGTAAATACAGCTGCAGTGAACAATTTGGTACATGACTCTTTCTGAATTATGGTTTTCTCAGGGTATATGAGCAGTAGGGAGATTGCTGGGTCATATGGTAGTTCTATCTGTAGTCTTTTAAGGAACCTCCATACTGTATTCCATAGTGGCTGTACCAATTCACATTCCCAACCGCAGTGCAAGAGTATTCCCTTTTCTCCACACCCTCGCGAGCATTTATTGTTTCTAGATTTTTTATGATGGCCATTCTGACCGGTGTGAGATGATATGTCCTTGTAGTTTTGGGATGCATTTCTCTAATGATTAATGATGTTGAGCATTCTTTCATGTGTTTGTTGGCAATCTGTATATCTTCTTTGGAGAAATGTGTATTTAGGTCTTCTGCCCATTTTTGGATTGGGTTGTTTGCTTTTTTGTTATTGAGCTGCATGTGTTGCTTATAAATTTTGGAGATTAACCCTTTGTCATTTGCTTTTTGGCAAATATTTTCTCCCATTCTCAGGGTTGGCTTTTGGTCTTGTTTATTGTTTCATTTGCTGTGCAAAAGCTTTGAAGTTTCATTAGGTCCTATTTGTTTATTTTTGTTTTTATTTCCATTTCTAGGAGGTGGGTCAAAAAGGATCTTGCTGTGATTTATGTCATAGAGTTTTCTGCCTATGTTTTCTTCTAAGAGTTTGATAGTTTCTGGCCTTACATTTAGGTCTTTAATCCATTTTGAGCTTATTTCTGTGTATGGAGTTAGGGATTATTGAAGAGTCTATCCTTTATCAACTGTACATTCCTGCCTCCTTTATCAAAGATAAGGTGACAATATGTGCGTGGGTTTATCTCTGGGCTTCTATGCTGTTCCATTGATCTATATTTCTGTTTTTGTGCCAGTACCATACTTTCTTGATTACAGTAGCTTTGTAGTATAATCTGAAGTCAGGGAGCCTGATTCCTCCAGCTACGTTTTTAGTTCTCATGATTGCTTTGGCTATTCGGGGTCTTTGTGTTCCCATATAAATTGTGAAATTTCTTGTTCTAGTTCTGTGAAAAATGCCAGTGGTACTTTGATATGGATGGCACTGAATCTGTAGATTGCTTTGGGTAGTAGAGTCATTTTCACAATGTTGATTCTTCCAATCCAAGAACATGGTATATCTCTCCAACTATTTGTGTCATCTTCAATTTCTTTCATCGGTGTCTGATAATTTTCTGCATACAGGTCTTTTGTCTCCTTAGGTAGGTTTATTCCTAGATATTTTATTCTTTTTGTTGCAATGGTAAATGGGAGTGTTTTCTTGAATACACTTTCATATTTTTCATCCTTAGTTTATAGGAATGCTAGAGATTTCTCTGCATTAATTTTGTATCCTGCTACTTTACCAACTTCATTGATTAGCTCTAGTAGTTTTCTGGTAGCATCTTTAGGATTTTGTATGTATACTGTCATGTCATCTGCAAACAGTGGCAGCTTTATTTCTTGTTTTCCAATTTGGATTCCTTTTATTTACTTTTCTTCTTTAAATGCTGTGGCTAAATCTTGCAAAACTATGTTGAATAAGAGTGGTGTGAATGGTCAACCTTGTCTTGTTCCTGATCTTTGTGGAAATGCTTTCAGTCTTTCACCATTGGGGATGATGTAGGCTGCGGAGTTTTCATATATGGCCTTTATTATGTTGAGGAAAGTTCCCTGTATACCTAGTTTCTGGAGGGTTTTTAGCATAAATGGGTTTTGAATTTTGTTGAAAGCTTTCTCTGCATCTATTGAGATGATCATATGGTTTTTCTCCTTCAATTTGTTAATATGAAGTATCACGTTGATTGATTTGCATATATGGAAGAATCCTTGCATTCCTGGAATAAACCCCACTTGATCATGGTGTATGATCCTTTTAATGTACTGTTGGATTCTGTTTGCTAGTATTTTGTTGAGGATTTTTGCATCTATGTCCACCCGTGATATTGGCCTGTAGTTTTCTTTCTTTATGACTCCCTTGTCTGGTTTCCGTAGCAGGGTGATGGTGGAATCGTAGAATGAGTTTGCGAGTGTTCCACCCTCTGCTATATTTTGGAATAGTTTGAGAAGGATAGGTGTTAACTCTTCTCTAAATGTTTGATAGAATTCGCATGTGAAGCCATCTGGTCCTGGGCTTTGTTTGTTGGAAGATTTTTAATCACAGTTTCAATTTCAGTGCTTGTGATTGGTCTGTTCATATTTTCTATTTCTTCCTGATTCAGTCTTGGTAGTTTGTGCATTTCTAAGAATTTGTCCATTTCTTCCAGGTTGTCCATTTTATGGGCATAGAGGTGCTTGTAGTAATCTCTCATGATCTTTTGTATTTCTGCAGTGTCAGTTGTTACTTCTCCTTTTTCATTTCTAATGGTATTGATTTGAGTCTTCTCCCTTTTTTTTTTGATGAGTCTGGCTAATGGTTTATCATTTTGTTTATCTTCTCAACGAACCACCTTTTAGTTTTATTGATCTTGGCTATCGTTTCCTTCATTTCTTTTTCAATTATTTCTGATCTGATCTTTATGATTCCTTTCCTTCTGTTAACTTTGGGGTTTTTTGTTCTTCTTTCTCTAATTGCTTTAGGTGCAAGGTCCGGTTGTTTATTCGAGATGATTCCTTTTTCATAAGGTAGGATTGTATTGCTATAAACTTCCCTCTTAGAACTGCTTTTCCTGCATCCCATAGATTTTGGGTCGTCGTGTCTCCATTGTGATTTTTTTCTAGATATTTTTTGATTTCCTCTTTGATTTCTTCAGTGATCACTTCGTTATTAAATAGTCTATTGGTTAGCCTCCATGTGTTTGTATTTTTTACAGATCTTTTCCTGTCATTGATATCTAGTCTCATAGCATTGTGGTCTGAAAAGATACTTGATACAATTTCAATTTTCGTAAATTTTCCAAGGGTTGATTTGTTACCCAAGATATGATCTATTCTGGAGAATGTTCCATGAGCACTTGAGAAAAATGTGTATTCTGTTGTTTTTTGATGGAATGTCCTATAAATATCAGTTAAGAGCATCGTGTTTAGTGTATCATTTAAAGCTTGTGTTTCCTTATTTATTTTCATTTTGGATGATCTGTTCATTGGTGAAAGTGGGGTGTTAAAGTCCCCTATTATGAGTGTGTCACTGTTGATTTCCCTTTTCATGACTGTTAGTATTTGTCTTATGTTTTGAGGTGCTTCTATGTTGGGTACATAAAAATTTACAATTGTTATAACTTCTTTGAACGATCCCTTGATCATTATGTAGTGTCCTTCTTTGTCTCTTCTCATATCTTTATTTTAAAGTCTATTTTGTCTGATATGAGAATTGCTACTCCAGCTTTGTTTTGGTTTCCATTTGCATGGGATATGTTTTTCCATCCCCTTACTTTCAGTCCATATATGTGTGTATGTCTGAAGTGGGTCTCTTGTAGACGGCATATATATGGGTCTTGTTTTTGTATCCTTTAAGCTAGTCTGTGTCTTTGGGTGGCAGCATTTAATTCATTTACATTTAAAGTAATTATGATGGGTATGTTCCTATTCCCATTTTCTTAATTGTTTCAGGTTTGTTAGTGTAGGTCTTTTTCTTCTCTTGTGTTTCTTGCCTAGATAAGTTCCTTTAGCATTTGTTGTAAAGCTGGTTTGGTGGTACTGAAATCTCTCATATTTGCTTGTGCATAAAGGTTTTAATTTCTCCATCAAATATGAATGAGATCCTTACTGGGTAGCATAATCTTGGTTGTAGGATTTCGTCTTTCTTCACTTTAAATATGTTCTGCCAGTCCCTTCTGGCTTGCAAAGTTTCTGCTGAAAGATCAGCTGTTAACATTATGGGGATTCCCTTGGGTGTTATTTCTTGTGTTTCCCTTGCTGCTTTTAATATGTATTCTTTGTATTTAATTTTTGACAGTTTGATTAATATGTGTCTTGGCATATTTCTCCTTGGATTTATCCTGTATGGGACTCTCTGTGCTTCCTGGACTTGATTAACTATTTCCTTTCCCATATTAGGGAAGTTTTCAACTATAATCTCTTCAAATATTTTCTCCATCCCTTCCTTTTTCTATTCTTCTCTGGAACCCCTATAATTCGAATGTTGGTGCATTTAATGTTGTCCCAGAGGTATCTGAGCCTGTAATCAGTTCTTTTCATTCTTTTCTCTTTATTCTGCTCTGCCATTGTAATTTCTACTATTTTATCTTCCAGATCACTTATCCATTCTTCTGCCTCAGATATTCTGCTATTGATCCCGTCTATAGTATTTTCTTTCTTTCTTTCTTTCTTTCTTTTTTTTGCTGTACATGGGCCTCTCACTGTTTTGGCCTTTCCCATTGCACAGCACAGGCTCCAGATGCACATGCTCAGTGGCCATGGCTCATGGGTTTAGACGCTCCATGTCCTGTGGGATCTTTCTGGACCAGGGCACGAAGCTGTGTCTCCTGCATCTGCAGGTGGACTCTCAACCACTGCGCCACCAGGGAAGCCCTAGAGTATTTTTAATTTCATTTATTGTGTTGTTCATCGTTGCTTTTTTCATCTTTATTTCTTCTAGGTCTTTGTTAAGTGTTTCTTGCATTTTGTCTATTCTATTTCCAAGATTTTGGATCAACTTTACTATCATTATTCTGAATACTTTTTCAGGTAGACTGCCTGTTTCCTCTTCATTTTTTTGGTCTGGTGGGTTTTTATCTTGCTCTGTCATATGTGGTGTGTTTTCCTGTCATCTCATTTTGCTTATATTACTGTGTTTGAGGTCTCCATTTTGCAGGCTGCCTGTTCATAGTTCCCATTGTTTTTGGTGTCTGTCCCCAGTGGCAAAAGTTTGTTCAGTGTGTTGTGTAGGCTTCCTGGTGGAGGGGACTACTGCCTGTGTTCTTTTGGATGAAGCTCAATCTTGTGTTTCTTGTTGGCAGGTCCACATCTGGTGGTGTGTTTTGGGGTGTCTGTGGACTTATTATGATTTTAGGCAGCCTCTCTGCTAATGGGTGGGGTTGTGTTCCTGTATCACTAGTTGTTTGGCATAGGGTGTCTAGCACTGTACCTTGCTGGTCATTAAATGAAACTGGGTGCTGGTGTTGAGATGGAGATCTCTTGGAGATTTTCGCCATTTGATATTATGTCGAGCTGGGAGGTCTCTTGTGGACCAGTGTCCTGTGTTGGCTCTCTCACCTCAGAGACACAGCACTGACTCCTGGCTGCAACACCAAGAGCGTTTCATCCACATGGTTCAGAATTAAAGGGAGAAAAATAAGAATGAAAGAAAGAAACAAAGAAACAAAGACAGAAAGAAAGAAAGAAAGAAAAAAGGAAGGAAGGAAGAGAGAAAAAGAAAGAAAGTAAAATAAAAAAAAATAAAGTAAGGTGAAATCAAATAAAATTTTTAAGAAATAATTATTAAGAAAAAATTTTTTCAAAAGTATAAAAAAAAAACGGATGGACAGAACTCTAGGACAAATTGTGAAAGCAAAGCTATACAGACAAAATGTTACACAGGAGCATACATATACACACTCGCAAAAAGAGGAAAAGGGGAAAAATAATAAATATTGTTCTGAAAGTACACCTCCTCAATTTGGGATGATTTGTTGTCTATTCATGTATTCCACAGATGCAGGGTACATCTAGTTGATTATGGAGATTTAATCGGCTGCTCCTGAGGCTGCTGGGAGAGATTACTCTTTCTCTTCTTTGTTTGCACAGCTCCCTGGGGTCAGTTTTAGATTTGGCCCCACCTCTGCATGTAGGTTGCTGGAGGGTGTCTGTTGTTCGGTCAGACAAGACAGGGTTAAAGGAGCAGCTGACTCATGGGCTCTGGCTCACTCAGCCCTGGGGGAGGGAGGGATATGGATGTGGGGTGATCCTACTGCAGCAGAGGCCGGCTGGATGTTCCACCAGCCTGAGGCATGCCATGCATTCTCCCGGGGAAGTTGTCCCTGTATCCTGGGACCCTGGCAGTGGTGGGCTGCACAGGCTCCCCGGAATAGAGGTGTGGATAGTGACCTGTGCTCGCACACAGGCTTCTTGGTGGCGGCAGCAGCAGCCTTAGCTTCTCATGCCCGTCTCTGTGGTACTCGCTGTTAGCCGCGGCTTGCACTCTTCTGTGGAGCTCCTTTAAACAGCGCTCTTAATCCCCTCTCCATGCACACCAGGAAGCAAAGAGGGAAGAAAAAGTCTCTTGCCTCTTTGGCAGGTCTGGACTTTTTCCAGACTCCCTCCTGGCTAGCCGTGGTGAACTCACCCCTTCAGGCTGTGTTCACGCCACCAACACTTGTCCTCTCCTTGTGATCCAACCGAAGCCCGAGCCTCAGCTCCCAGCCCCGCCCACCCCAGTGAGTGAGCCAACAAGCCTCTCGGCCTGGTGAGTGCCAGTTGGCACCGATCTTCCGTGCAGGAATCTCTCCACTTTTCCCTCCGCACCCCTGTTGCTGTACTCTCCTCTGTGGCTCTGAAGCTTCCCCCATCCACCACCCGCAGTCTCCACCCACGAAGTGGCTTCCTAGTGTGTGGAATTGTTTTCTCCTTCACAGCTCCCTCCCACTGCTGCAGATCCCTATTCTTTTGTCTGTGTTTATTCGTTTTTCTTTTGCCATACCCAGGTATGTGGGGAGTTTCTTGCCTTTTGGGAGGTCTGAGGTCTTCTGCCAGAGTTCAGTAGGTGTTCTGTTGGAGTTGTTTCAGTTGTAGATGTTTTTCTGGTGTATCTGTGGGGAGGAAGATGATCTCCACATCTTACTCTTCCACCATCTTCCTCTGACCACCCTTCTTTATTTTAAAGTCTACTTTTCCTTACAGAATATTGCTACCCTGGATTTCTTTAATTTCCACTTTCATGGAATACCTTTTAACCATCCCTTCACTTTCAGTCTGCGTGTGTATTTACATCTGAAGTGAGTCTCTTGTAGGCAGCATATATTTGGGTCTTGCTTTTGTATTCATCTATCCACTCTATGTCTTTTGATTGGAGCATTTATTCCATGTAAATTTAAACCATTACTGATACATATCTACTTATTGTCATTTTGTTAATTTTTTTTTTGCTCCTTATTTCTCCTTTCTCTCTTCCCTTGTGACTTGATTACTCCCTTTAATGTTATGTTTGGATTCCTTTCTCTTTTTTGTGAGTGTATCTATTATACATATTTGGTTTGTGTTTACCATGAGATAGGTATATATACAATTATTTTAAGTTTCTGATCCCTTAAGTATGAATGCATTTTAATAACCCTGCACTTTCACTACACCCACACGTTTAATGTTGACATCATATTTTACATCTTTTTGTTTTGTGTCTAACTTAAACTACTTGTGAATATAGGTGCTTTTATTACTTTTGTATTTTAATGTTTCTATTAGCAGTATAAATGGTTGATCTACTACTTTTACTATATATTTTCCTTTGTGAATGAGATTTTTCCTTTTGTAATTTTCATATTTCTAATTGTGGCCTTTTCTTTTCTGCTTAGATAAGTCCCTTTAACATTTTAAAAAATTTGCGTCTATTATTTATTCATTGGTTTATCCATTCAACACATTTTTTTCTTTATTTTAACACGTTTATTGGAGGATAATTGCTTTACAATGGTGTTAGTTTCTGTAAAACTAGCTTCATGGTGCTAAATTCTTTTAGCTTTTTCTTGCCTGTAAAACTCTTTATCTCTTCTTCAAATGTCAATTGTAGGTAGCCTTTGCTGCATAGAGTATTCTAGGATGTAGGTTTTTTCCATTCATCCCTTTAAATAAATTGTGTCACTCCCTTGTGACTTGCAGAGTTTATGCTGAAAAGACAGCTGATAGTCTTATGGAGTTCCGTTTTATGAAACTTGTTGCTATTTCCTTGCTGCTTTTAGTATTATCTCTTTATCCTTAATTTTTGCCATTTTAATTATTTTATATCTTGATTTGGATGTCTTTGTGTTCATCTTATTTGGGACTCTTTGTGTTTCTGGGTTGTCTGTTCCCATTCCCAAGTTATGGAATTTTTCAGCTATTATGTCTTCACATATATTTTCTGCCCATTTCTCTCACTTCTCCTCTGAGTCCCCTACAATGAAAATGTAAGCATGCTTGTTATTGTCCCAAAGGCCTTCTAGACTTCTAAACTGTCATTTCAATTTTTCTTTTTCTTATTCTGTTCAGCTTGTGTGATGTCCACTACTCTGTCTTCCAGTGCTAATCTATTCCTCTGCATCACGTAATATACTGTTGATTCCTTCTATTGTATATTTTATTTCAGTTATTGTACACTTCAGCTTTATTTGTCTCTTATATTTTCTAACCTTTTGTTAGAAACTTCTAACTTCTCACTGTGTTCATCCATTCTTATCCCAAGCAACTCTATGATCATTTTCTTGAACTTTTATTGGTTAGATTTCATATCTCTACTTTATTTAGTTCTTATTTTGGGTTTTATCTTATTCCTTCTTTTGGAACATATTCCTCTGTTGCTTTATTTTGCCTAATTCACATTTTTATTTCTATATATTTGGTAGTTTGATTACTTTTCCCAATCTTAGAGAAGTGGCCTTTTTAGGAGACATTCTATGGGGCCCAGAAGCACATTGCCGTCTGGTCACCAGAGCTATATGCTTTCAGGGTATCCTCTATGTTGGTTTTGTGGGCCCTTATATTGTGGCAAGCTGACTACTGTGGGTGTACTTGTACATGTGGCTAGCCCCTTCCTGGTTGGTTGCCACACCATGCTAGTATGGAGACTGCTGTTGGGTGAGGCTAGTTTCTAGTGTGCCTGGCTGAATGGCCTGGACAGTCCTGGCCCTAGTGTCAGCCCTCTGGTGGGTGGGATTGGGTCACAAGGCAGCTGACTGCAGATCCCTGGTGTTTCCCAGGCCTAGTGCTATTCCACAAGTGTGTAGAGCTTCATCCTAGTGTTTCTGACTATGGTGGTGGGGGTTCCAGAGCTAGTGCTAACCTTCTGGTGTGTGAGACAGTACCCATGGACTTCCTGGGGCTAGTGTCATCCCACTGGTGGGTGAGGCTGTTTCCTGACGTGGCTGGATCTGGGGTCAATTGTGTCTCAGAGCTCATGTCAGCCTTCTTATTGGTAGGAATGGATAATGGGGTGACTGACTGAGGGTCCTAGGGGTCCCAGAGCTGGTGTCAGCCCACTTATAAGAGGGACTTGACCCCAAGGTGTCCATGAGCTAGTTCCAGCCCACTCACGGGTAGAGCCAGGTCCTACAATCTAGCTGTGTGGCCCTGGGCATCTGGAGTTGATGTCGACCTGCTGGTGGGTGGAGTCAAGGCATAGGTGGTCCTGGTGCTGTTGCTGCCCAGTGTTGGTTGAGACCAGGTCCCTCTGGTTAGTGTCAGCCCGCTGGTGGGCAGAGCCAAGTCCTGGGTTCTCTGGATTCAGGATCCAGGGTTCCAGAGTGGTGTTGGAGTGCTGGTGAACAGGCCAGGTCCTGACAGCTGGCTGCAGGAACCCAGGTGTCCTGAGGCTAGTGACAGCCCACATGTGGGTGGGGCTGGGTCCTGGATTTTCTGGTGGGCAAGGCCAGTTTCCTGGGCAGTTGTGGCCAATGGCAGCTGGCCTTCTGGTGGATGGAGCTGTTCCCCCTCTCCCAGCTAGTTCCTTGTCTTAGGGCATCCCAGGTCTGGTGCCAATCAGCTGATGGGCAGGGCTAGGTCCTGGTGCTAATAAGCTTAAAATAATTTTTTAAAATTAAAAGTGAGCATAAAAGTGAGCAAAGACTTTCTCATATGTGAAACCACATAGCTAGCACATGTGTGTAAATGGAATTATGCTATATGACCACTCAGCCCTGAAAATGGTCTTCATACCCCACAGTCAGAAGTGACCCTACCATAACAAGTGACAGGTCAAGGAAGTCTTTTTTTTTTAACTGCCACTCATCAAACCCTGCTCCAAGCCTGAGAAACCCTTCCCTTACCTGGAGAAACAAGTTGCCTGGCCTGGGGAAACTCTTTCTACTCCCTAAAACAGCACCATCAGGGATCAGGGACTTAGTTGAATGAGATAATATGAAGCAGACCAAATAGCACTGCATAGGCTCTAAAACTTAGAGTGTTATTGGAACTGCATCACACAAAATTAGGCCAGAACCTGCATGCCAAACATAAACAGGGTGACTGCCTGATAAATAGAAATAAAAATAAGAAAATCAATATTCTCTTAATGTAATAGCCAAAGTGTCTATCATACAATTTTTTTTTAAAAAATCCATCATAACAAGAACAGGAAAGTCACCACTTGATCATACATTTCTGGTAAAACTAAATAAGTGTTCTTCTGGAGAACCATTGGGTAATATGTAACAAAATGTAAGATGAGTATACTATTGCTCTAATAATCCCAATTCTAGGAATTTACCCTAAGCAGATAATGGCACAAGTGAAAGAAACTGTATGAAATAACATTTCAATTTAAAACTGTTTATTCCAATAAAGATATATCTAAAAATACAACCTGTTTTTAACAATATACAACAAAACTAATTTAAACAACATAATCATCCAACATTAAGGATAAGTTATGTAAGCTGTAGTTTAACTCATACAATGGAATACTGCACATTTAATAATGTTTAATTATGTTAATAATGATGGTGTTTGTTAACTTGGAAAAATATCCAGACTATGTTGTTAAGTGAAAAAAAAATGACTGCAGAATTCAGGAAAAGAAGGATCCCACTTTTTAAACTGCATATTTCTATCTCTTGCCAAAAGAGTGAACAATAAAGAATGTTCTCAAAGATAACAGTGGTTATCTTTGAAAAGTAGAATTTGGTATAGATCTTACTTTTCTTTTGTATTTTAAACATTATTTCAATATTTTAACAATATGTATATATCATTTTTATAACAAGAAATCTATAAATAAAGACTAAAATTGAAGAGCAGGAAGCATCAGTAAAACTTTGTGCATCTTATAAGTCCTCAAAGAAGACTGGATTTGTAAGGCTGAGGAAAGTATTGAGATATCACATGATAATAAGTTTACCAAGATTTACTTTTATTTTCCAACATAGAATCATACGTTAAAGATAAAAAAGCCAAAAAGCCCTGTTGGATATTATTTTTTTAGCACATAATTCAGGATATATTTAATAGTCTACACCATAATTTCAGCTTCATAATCTTCTTCTGCCAGGTGTCTTGAATACAGTTTCTGTACAGAAATTTCTTGAAATAAATAAAGTAAATGCATAAATGACAGCATCTGTTTTGCTCAGAATTACTTAGTCTCTTTAGGAATGAAAGGAGACTTCTCCAGTCAAAATATTAATGGTAATAATGATACTTATGATGATGATGATGATGATGAGAAGAAGAAGAAGAAGGAGAAGAAGAAGAAGAAGAAGAAGAAGAAGAAGAAGAAGAAGAAGGAGGAGGAGGAGGAGGAGGAGGAGGAGGAGGAGGAGAATAAGAATAAGAAGGGAAAGAAGAGGAAGAAGGAAAAGAAGAAAAATAAGGAGGAAGAGTAGGAGGAAGAGGAAAAGGAGGAGGAGGTTAATTAATACTAGTAGTCATTGCATGTATACACTGATGTGTATAAAATGGATAATGAATAAGAATGTGCTGTATACAAAAATAAATTAAATAAAATTAAAAAAAAAAAGAAATGCAACTGAGTTTTGTATGTCGGTTTTCTATCTTGCAGCTTTACCAAATTCCTTTATCAGTTCTAATCATGTTTTTGTGGAGTCTTTGGGGTTTCCTACATATAATATCATGCCATCTGCAAAAAGAGATAATTTTCCTTATCCATTTCCAATTTGGAGGATTTTTCTTCTTTTCCTTGCCTAAATTGCTCAGGATGGGTTTTCCATTATTGTGTTGGATGGAAGTGGCGGAAGTGTGTATTCTTGCCTTGTTCTGGATTTTAGAGGAGCACCTTCAATTTTCACTACTGAGTGAGAAATTAGTTGTGGGCTTTTCATATTGAGCCTTATTGTATCAAGGTGGGTTTCTTCTATGCCTAATTTATTGAGAATTATTGTCATAAAGGGTTGTTGAACTTTGTCAGATGCTTTTTCTGCATCAATTGGGATGATCATGTGAATTTATCCTTTATTGTATTAATGTGGTGTATGACATTGATTTTTTTGCATATTTTAAAATTTAATTTTTATTTATATTGGGGTATAGTTGATTTACAATGTTGTGTTAATTTCAGGTGTACAGCAAAGTGATTCAGTTATACATACACATTTATCCATTCTTATTCAGATTCTTTTCTAATATACGTTATTACAGAATATTGAGTAGAGCTCCCTGTGCTACACAGTAGGTCCTTGTTGGCTATCTATTTTATATATAGTAGTGTGTAAATGTTAATCCCAAACTTCTAATTTATCCCTCCCCCCCTACACTTTTCCACTTTGGCAACCATAAGTTTGTTTTGAAGTCTGTGAGGTGATTACTGGTGTGTAAATAAGTTCATTTATATTATCTTTTGAGATTCCACATATAAATGATATCATATGATATTTCTCTTTCTGTGTGTGACTTATTTCACTTAATATGATAATCTCTAGGTCCATCCACGTTGCTCTTTTATAGCTCTAGGATCATCATCCTCTCCTTTAAATGAGCAGAATATCAGTTTCCTTTTAGTTTAACTGTCTGCGTATATTTTCCTTTTTTTCTTCTTTAATTTTTATTTATTTATTTATTTATTTTACATCTTTATTGGACTATAATTACTTTACAATGGTGTGTTAGTTTCTGCTTTATAACAAAGTGAATCAGTTATACATATGCCTATGTTCCCATATCTCTTCCCCCTTGCATCGCCCTCCCAACTACCCACCCTATCCCACCCCTCTAGGTGGTAACAAAGAACCGAGCTATCTCCCTGTGCTATGTGGCTGCTTCCCACTAGCTATCTATTTGAGATTTGGTAGTGTATATATGTCCATGCCACTCTCTCACTTTGTCACAGCTTACCCTTCCGCTCCCCATATCCTCAAGTCCATTCTCTAGTAGGTCTGTGTCTTTATTCCCATCTTACCCCTAGGTTCTTCATGACCTTTTTTTTTCCCCTTAGGTTCCATATATATGTGTTAGCATATGGTATTTGTTTTTCTCTTTATGACTTACTGAAGTAAGTCTGTGTGACAGACTCTAGGTCCATCCACTTCACTACAAATAACTCAATTTTGTTCCTCTTTATGGCTGAGTAATATTCCATTGCATATATGTGCCAAATTTTCTTTATCCATTCATCTGATGATGGATACTTAGATTGCTTCCATCTCCTGGCTATTATAAATAGAGCTGCAATGAACATTTTGGTACATGACTGTTTTTGAATTATGGTTTTCTCAGGGCATATGCCCAGTAGTGGGATTGCTGGGTCATATGGTAGTCCCATTTGTATTTTTTTAAGGAAGCAGCATACTGTTCTCCATAGTGGCTGAACCAATTCACATTCCCACCAGCAGTGCAAGAGTGTTCCCTTTTCCCACACCCTCTCCAGAATTTATGGTTTCTAGATTTATTGATGATGGTCATTCTGAGTGCTGTGAGATGATATCTCATTGTAGTTTTGATTTTCATTTCTCTAATGATTAATGATGCTGAGCATTCTTTCATGTGTTTGTTGGCAATCTGCATATCTTCTGTGGAGAAAAGTCTATTTAAGACTTCTGCCCATTTTTGAATTGGGTTCTTTGTTTCCTTGTTATTGAGCGGCATGAGCTGCTTGTAAATTTTCACGATTAATCTTTGTCAGTTGTTTCATTTGCAAATATTGTCTCCCATTCTGAGGGTTGTCTTTTGATCTTGTTTATGGTTTTCTTTGCTGTGCAAAATCTTTGAAGTTTCATTAGGTCCTGTTTGTTAATTTTGTTTTTACTTTGATTTGTCTAAGAGGTGGGTCAAAAAGGATCTTGCTGTGATTTACGTCACAGTGTTCTGCCTATTATTTTCTCTAAGAGTTTGATAGTTTCTGACCTTAAATTTAGGTCTTTAATCCATTTTGCACTTATTTTTGTGTATGGTGTTAGGGAGTGTTCTCATCTCATACATTTACAAGTACCTGTCCAGTTTTCTCAGTGCCACTTATTGAAGAGGCTGTCCTTTCTCAACTTTACAGTCCTGCCTCCTTTATCAAAGATAAGGTGACCATATGTGCTTGGGTTTTTCTGAGCTTTCTCTCCTGTTCCATTGATCTATTTTTCTGTTTTTGTGCCTGTACCATACTGTCTTGATTATTGTAGCTTTGTAGTATAGTCTGAAGTCAGGGAGCCTGATTCCTCCAGCTCAGTATTTTGTTCTCAAGATTGCTTTTGCTATTCGGGGTCTTTTGTGTTTCCATATAAATTGTGAAATTTTTTGTTCTAGTTCTGTGAAAAATGCCAGTGGTTGCTTGATAGGGATTGCATTAAATTTGTAGATTGCTTTGGGTAGTAGAGTCATTTTCACAATGTTGACTCTTCCAATCCAAGAACATGGTATATCTCTCCATCTATCTGTATAATCTTTAATTTCTTTGATCAGTGTCTTATAATTTTCTTCATACAAGTCTTTTGTCTCCTTAGGTAGGTTTATTCCTAGGTATTTCATTCTTTTTGGTGAGGCAGTAAATGGGAGTGTTTTGTTAATTTCACTTTCAGATTTTTCATCATTAGTGTACAGGAATGC